>NC_137097.1:44897260-45394760 GCF_949357685.1 Gobio gobio
TTATTTTTTCTAGTTTTCCATATGGACAACTTGGCTAAACCCAACAGAAAATTCAGTAAACATTTCTTCCTCCTTTCTTGAAAATTATAAATTGGACCACTTATAAAAATCTGATAAGAAAAAATCTCCCCAAACTTTATAAAAACTTGTGTTAAAAAATTAAACATTTCCTCCAACCTAAAACAATCAATAAATAAATGATTAACTGTTTCTTCTAAACCACAAAATAAACACGCTGTCCCCACTGCTGGATTAAGGTGTGCCACGTGTCTGTTCGTAGCTATAGCCCCGAACATCAGTCTCCACTGCAAGTCTGCAGTACGCTTCTCAACAGGCAACTTGTATAGAGACCTCCAACATGCCTTAAACTTTGTCCCAAACACTTCTGACCACCTCCAAGTCTTCACTCCTCTTAGCACAGTCTGATGCGTAACTTTTACACACGTTACATAGAGTTCTTTCTTTTTAATGTCCTGAAAACTCCCCAACTCGGGGTACTCAAAAGATAACATTGAATGACCAGCTTCCTCCATCTCCTCTTGCACAGCCGCAGAAACTTTGATGGGTGGAAATGTATAATGCCCATTCCAGACCTGTGACAGTGCCTCTCTGCAGGCCCCAGGTAGAGCTGCCCACACCTCCTCCATTATTCGTCTCACAAGCCGAAGAGATCTCAACCCCGTAACACTCTGCAAAGACTCTGCTGTTTTCCAGTCATCACCACTTCTCAGATCCCCCAACTTGACATACCCAGCCTTCACAAAACAGCTTTCCACAGATTTAGAGGACAAAATCCTTGTTCTTATTAATGGGTTGTGGAACAGCGGTTCTCCCATTATCCAGTCCTCAGGTTGTAAATTGTCTGTGTATAATAAATGTCTTTGTCCAAGCTGTTATCATTGACTTATAAAAAGGTGTCAACTCTTTCAAATCCACTTCATCACTTTGCAGTAAAAAAAGCTGTTTATCATACAATAATCCAGATGTTTTCCGGAGAAGAGCACAAGCAACATTAATCCACCCAACATTCTCCTCGTACAATAGTCTCTGGGCTGCTTGTAATCGAAAAGCATTTATGCGGCTTCGTACATCTATTAGGCTTTGCCCTCCTTCGATCACTGGTAGATAAAGTGCCTGCCGAGGAATCCATTTTTGGCCAGACCAGAAAAAGTCCACCAGTTTCCTCTGGATCTCCTTAATACTGTCATCTGGTGGCTCAAGCACATTCAGTTTGTGCCATAACATAGAGGCGGCCAGGTTGTTTGTAATTAGGACTCTGCCTCTATAAGATAGTTCGGGCAATAGCCAGTTCCACTTAGACAACTTGGCAACAACCTTTCCAAGCAGACCCTCCCAGTTCTTTTCTTTATACTTATCAGTACCCAGATACACCCCCAAAACTTTCAAACCTTCCTTTCCCCATTTCAGTCCTTCAGGAAGTTTAGGTAGTCCAGTATCAGCCCAAGACCCCACAGCAAACCCTTCACACTTTGCCCAGTTTACCTTGGCTGAGGAAGACTTTTCATAAAGGTTCAAACTTTTACAAAGTATCTGAATATCATTTTGACCAGAAATAAAAACATTTACATCATCTGCATAAGCAGACACAGAATACCTTAGCCCTGAATTATCTCCTGGTATCATTAAACCTTTTAACTCATTTCTTAATTTACACAGTAAGGGTTCTATGGCTAAACTATAAAGTTGTCCTGATAGAGGACAACCCTGCCTGATTCCTCTTTTAACCGAGATTGGACAACTCAGGCCACCTCCTATTTTAAGCATTACTGAAGCATCTTCATAAAGTATTTTTATCCAAGATATAATATTCTCCCCAAATCCAAAAGCTTTTAACACAGTAAAAAGGTATTCATGACCTACCCGGTCAAAAGCTTTCTCTTGGTCAATAGATAAAAAACCCACATCAAGATTGTTCCTAATAGATAAATCAATAAAATCTCTCATAAGAAACAAATTATCCATAATTGTCCGCCCAGGAATACAGTAAGTTTGTTCACTTTTCACCACAACATGCAAAATATTTTTTAGTCTGTTTGCTAAACATTTAGAGAGTATTTTATAATCTAGACACATTAAAGACACTGGTCTCCAATTCTTTAACAAGCCTAAGTCGCCATTTTTTGGCAGGAGTGATAACACAGCTCTTTGACAGCTGTTTGGTAGACAACCTCTTTTAAAACATTCACAAAAAACATTATACAAATCTTCTCCTAAAACACCCCAAAAGGCTTTATAAAACTCAGCCGGTAAACCATCAATTCCTGGTGACTTTCCTGTAGAGAGCTGTTTGACCGCCTTCGAAAGTTCATCAAAAGAAATTGTTACGTCCAATGAATCTTTATCCTCCGGTCTTAATTTAGGAAGATCTCTTAAGAACTGGTCCATAGATCCAACATCACAGTCCATATTACCAAACAGTTCTTTATAAAATTCAATGCCCATTGTTCTCATTTCTGTTGGATCTGAAGTAATAGTTCCATTTCTTCTTTTAAGATGAAGCATACATTTCCTTTTTGCTTCCTTCCGTTCAAGTCCAAAAAAATAAGCAGTTGGAGCATCCATTTCTTTAATTGAAGATATTCTAGCTCGAACTAGTGCACCTTTAACTCTTTGTTCCAACAATGACTTCAACTCTATTTTTTTCTTTTTTTAAATATTCACTGAACCATCATTAACAACATCAATCATTCTATTTTCCATTTCATTAATCTCAAACTCCAACATTTTCACATTTCTCTTGACTGTAGCAGTAGAATTATAAGAAAATTGTTGACAAAAAACTTTAATCTGTGCTTTTCCCACCTCCCACCATTGAGTCAGATTTTCAAAATTATTTTTTCTCTGTCTCCAAATTTCCCAAAAACTACAGAATTTCTCAAAAAAATCTGCATCCTGTAATAATTTTACATTAAAATGCCAATAAAAATTAGGCCTTGAAGTTTTCACAACATTATAATCTAAAGTAACCATATGATGGTCTGAAAACCCATTAGGTAATATATCAGTGTTACTTACTCTATTTATTTCCGATTTACTTATATATAACCTATCCAGTCTTGCTCCTGTCACCACAGAATCTAATATCTTTATCCAGGTATATTGCTTCACTAACTTATTCCTACTTCTCCACACATCCACCAACTTTAAATTATTTGTGATGTCAATTAGTAACTTGCTAGATTTTGAGTGCGGCTCATCCCCATTCCTATCCAATAAGAAATGTGTTGTACAATTCCAATCACCCCCTATTACAACACATATATTGCCATCATCATATTGTTTTATTGCATCATTTAATTTTTGATATGTTATTTCACGATGCCATCCAATATTCGGAGCATACACATTCACAAAAAGGAATCTAACACTTTTCATTTCTGCTATAACTAATAACACTCTACCTTTTTCTACCTCTATTGTTGTCTCAATTTTTAAATCCAAATGTTTTGAGAATAGAATTGCAACACCCATACTTAAATTTGTTCCATGGCTTAATCAGAGCTGCCAACTCTCACGCATTGGCCGTGAGACACACGCATTTGATTGGTTTCACACGCTCACACGCCACACCCCCGATTTCTCACGCTGAAGTGCCAACCCGGTCTGTCAAATGCCTGAAAGATGAGTTTATCTATGTATCTACATCTACATGTTGAGCCGATCATGCTTTCGGTGAGGGGGTTCAAGATAAATGGGCAAATAAATACGGTGTTGCGCGACCTAAAGCTACATTCCGTTTTGGGTTCTGACGAGAACGAGCCTGTAATGAGCGAAGTGGAGCGCTGTGACGCTCATGTGCGTTTCCCGAAAGTGTTGTTCGCTAACTATGGTCACAAGTTCCGTCATTCAGGGCCGGCCCGTGGCATAGGCGAAATAGGCAAATGCTAGGGGCGCCACTCATCCATAGGGGCGCCAAAATGTATTACTGATACTATTTTATTCACATTCATTTTAAATATTACCAAATAAAGCGCAAAAAAACGTAACTAAGTCCCCCGCATCTTCCCGGTCCGCCTCATCGATCTCCCCCGCCGAGCTACTGAAGTGCGTCAGAAATATAACGCGTGATCAGTTTAACGTTGGGAATTTGTTGTGTCGCGTCGCCTCTCGCCGCATCTAATGTAGACAGGATTGCTTTCATTTTTAAGGGTGTTGGCCGCTCGCTCCAGGTGTAGACACGGTGAAAGTTGCCTGATAATTTATGACGGATGGCCGACTTGTAGTGTCATAAAAAACAGAAGCCCTCTGATGCAGGCAAGATAAGGGAAACACTGCAAAAATGCTCTTCTTTTTCGTATTTTTGTCTTGTTTCTAGTCTAAATATCTAAACATTCTTAAACCAAGATGCATTTACTAGATAAGTAAAATTTTATTTTTTCTTAAGTGAGTTTATGCTTAAAACAAGCTAAATTATCTGCCAATGGGGTGAGAAAAATAATCTTTTTTCTGATTAAAATCTTGTTTCATGTTTCTGTCCCAAACAGAAATAAGATCATTTTTCTCACCCCATTTAGCAGATAATTGTGCTAGTTTTAAGCTAAAACTCACTTAATTTAGATTTTTTTTCCCCCAGAAAACAAGGAAAATTTTTTATCTAATGTCATTTTACTAGTAAATACATCTTGATTTAAGAATTTTTTGATGTTTGGACTGGACACAAGAAAAATTTACTAAAGAAGAAGAGCATTTTTTGCAGTGTAAAGACAGAGGTAAAGTGATGTAATGAATGAACAGTTTATTTAATTGCATAGTAGTAAAATACTAATGTACGCTAATTAATTCCTTAATTCTTAAACTATATGCAAGCAGCTGTTTTGGGTTCTCCAGTGGCCACAGACAGTGTATTTTGTCAAAAAATAAAAAAATCATATCTGTTTTTTTAAACGCATGTAATATCACTTTTTTAATAGCCTAATGTTTTTATTCTACAGTTGTGCAGTTTTAAGGGGACATATGGACATTTTAAAATGTATTTGCGGAAATTAGTAATGATATTTATATACAGGTTTATTTAAAATAGCAAAATTTTATGTAAATTTGACATTAAATATCTAAATTTCTCAGTTTAATTCATGGTGAAAACATGAAAGTGCATATTAGTGGAAGTTTGCTGCCATCTACTGGAAAACAAACACTTTTGCTAGTTCTCAATAGTTTGTGCTTGTACTTGTTATTTGTGTTTAGGCTGTAATGTGGCGTAGGTGCTATTTTTGTATAGTTTAACTATCACAAGCCTTTTAAAAAAAATTAAATAATAATAATATCATGAACATAATGATGGGGTAGAATGGACTGGACATCATATAAAACAACAACAATAAAAATTAAAAAACATCAATGCATTAAAAAAATAAAACAGTACCAGTGTTTCCGCAACTTAGACTGATAACATGTAGTGCTAAATTTTGATACAAGGGGCACCAAGTAAAATCTTGCCTAGGGCAGCAAATTGGTCAGGGCCGGCCCTGCCGTCATTATAAGCATAGTTAAACGAGCCGTGTTTCCCGAAACCATAGTTGCAACGAACGTTCGCAAACAGCATCGCAAAGTTGATTTGCATACATTTTGTTCTTGCACTGATGTTAAATTTGTAGCCATTTTGCACTTGGGCAGCCAGTTTGAGATATAGGCTATATTTGAGTATTGTGTGTAATGATTCTGACAGTTTTTTCCATTGAAATGACTGGGGAAAAGTGTCCTAATAACCCTGAATGCCTATACTCTTTGAAATCATAATTACATTGCATTATGAAGCTTGAAACCCCAAATATTATAACATTCTTCATGAACAATTATTCAGTTATTTGTAACAATCTCATTGTAAAAAAGAAGAAGAAAAAGAAACATGGTTTCAATGTAGCCAGCTACTTTTTGATAGTAACTTGTAGTGTAGCTATTTTCAAAAGGGTAGCTTGAATATATAATAACTTAACTACTCAAAGTAGTTTTTACTACAACACTGTTTTTTTAGATCAGCCACAGCAAAAAAGAACCACACAACAGACAGAAGAGCAACAGACAGGACAGACAGTTATTTTCCTTTTTGTTCCCTGTAAAAGTATGCTGTAGGTTGATGTATAATCAATTTGTTGACAATGACAATTTGTTGACAATGCCTCTACATAGTGCTTTAAAATTGTGTGTGTGTGTGTGTGTGTGTGTGTGTGTGTGTGTGTGTGTGTGTGTGTGTGTGTGTGTGTGTGTGTGTGTGTGTGTGTGTGTGTGTGTGTGTGTGTGTGTGTGTGTGTGTGTGTGTGTGTGTGTGTGTGTGTGTGTGTGTGTGTGTGTGTGTGTGTGTAGGATATACTGTATACAAAGCGTCATATAGATGCATTTTGTCTTAATAGAAATAATTAATTATCAACCTTATCTATCAAAGGCAAAAAAGAAATCAACAACAAACACCAATACTACCCCATTCAAATGCTGATGCAGAGAGAGTGTTTTCTGTGATGTGTGTGTGTGTGTGTGTGTGTATATATATATATATATATATATATATATATATATATATATATATATATATATATATATATATATATATATATATATATATATATATATATATATATATATATATATATATATATATATATAGCTATTATTATAATATTATTAGCCTATTTATTTTATTTTTTGTTGCAATTTTTGCTTTGTTCGCGGAAAAATGTTGGTTGGCCCCACAAAATCTCACTCTAAGTTTTTTTGAAAAGTTGGCAGCTCTGGCTTAATTTACACTCTCCTTCCCACCATCTATATAACTCCAATTCATTATTACTATCCGAATGCGTTTCTTGTAAAAAAGTTACTTTGACATCATTTAATTTAATAAATTCAGAAATCAGTGCTCTTTTGACCCTATCTCTTCCCCCATTGATGTTTAGGGATCCTACTCTTATAAACTCCATAATAAGGTTTAAATGGAGGGAAAAGAAAGACAGAGAGAAAAGAAGAAGTTGAAACACCCTTAGTGAATTATACATCATTTATGTTTCCTTTTTTTGGGGGTTTTCCCCCCTCTTATTTTCGTGACAAACTTTTTCAATCGAAACCTCTTCCTCCTACTTAATTTGTCCTCTCCAACTCGTTTCATCCAGTATAATACAGAACTTTCGAATTTCTTAGTATCAGTAAAGTAATCCTTCACTTCTGCTACTTTCCCAAAAGTCTCATCCAGAAAAGTATCTATTTCCTCCAAAGCGTAAAACTGGTCACATCCGATCTGTGATAAATTTGACACATCTGATGCATCTGAAAAATCATCATCACTTTCTTCCTCTCCTTCATTTTCAACCATCTCTTCTGAATTCTTACCCTCTGAAATCACTATCCTTCTATTACTTGATTGATCTCTACCCACTGACATCACTTCCTCCACACCTTCTATCTTCTCCTCTTGCTCTGTTTTCTTCTCAGTTTCCATCATCACCATCTCCTCCATCACCTGTATCTCACCATTAACATTCTCTACCCCTTCATTAGACACTTCAGTAGACACTTCAGTATTAGTCTCCCTCTCAGCACCAACACTAACGTTTCCTAAATCCTTGTTATTATGCACACCTTGATCCTCATTTTCCACTCTTTCCTCCACAGTTTGCTCTACACTACCATTCGTATCTTTACTCTGCCCTGTCTCATTCATCACTTCTTCTCTTTGCGGGCACGACAATCTTACATGTCCTACAGCACCGCATTCAAAACAGCGCATTTCCCCAGTGTTCGCATACAACATGTACGATTTTCCTTCGTAAACGCAACGAAAAGACACGTTTAATGTTGGGACATTCAAAAACATAAATACCTGCCGTCTGAAAGACAACACATGCTTCAAAGATTCATGTTTACATCCAAGCGGCACCATCTTAATTCCACTTGCAAACTTCCCATACCTCAAAAGCTCACGCTGTATATCCTCATCGGGAATAAATGGCGGCACATTTGAAATGACTACCTTCACAGTTGGAGATAATAAAGGTTGAACGATAACAAAAGCTCCACTTACCACTATACCGCTCTCAACCAACCGATTGACCAGCAGCTCCTCTTTCAAAAAAACCACCACGGCCTTATTCATTCGAGATGCGGAAATGATGTTTTCATGTCCCACTCGCTCAGCCACATCCAGTAACACATCCTCAACTGTTACACCAGCCTGAGTGATGCACCTGATCCCGTGACGAAGCGACAGCGACGGCGTTCGCACATCCAGGTGCGCCATCCCTGCACTCGCCACGTCAATACTAATCCCACAACGCGTCAACTAACCTCAAACTAAACTTTACTACTAGATTAATATTAAGTAAAAATATCAAAAAAATATTTTACTTGAAAAAGAAATAAGAAAAACAATAGAAAAGTTTAGCACCTCTCCGTAAACCCCTCACCACCACCCCAAACGCTCCCAGCGTGCACCGGAAATGAGAGAGAGAGAGAGAGAGAGAGAGAGAGAGAGAGAGAGAGAGAGATTAAAATAGAATAGCGATATGCATGAGCAAAACAATAATTTGACACTATAAGAAATAGACTCAAATGCAGTTCCAGGCAAGAAGCAACTACTCGGTTCTACCCGGGTCCGCACAAATCAAAAGTACAAATAACAAAGAAACCAAAACATAAATAAACTCAAATTAAAGAACCACTATACAATAGCTAAATCAATTTGGCCGTAGCTAAACCACAGTAATCGTTAAATGAAATCAATATATTGTAACCGGGTGGTATTAGAATATAAAGCCCCTAAACTAAAAGTGTACTTCCCCTTTAAGAAAGTGGCCGCTGAGGCTGTAACGCACTAAGAGTGTGTAAGAGAAAAGTGCGTAAGAGAAAAATGGCTTAAAGGGTTAGTTCACCCAAAAATGAAAATTCTGTCATTAATTACTCACCCTCATGTCGTTGGACACCCGTAAGACCTCCGTTCATATTCGGAACACAAATGAAGATATTTTAGTTGAAAGCTGATGGCTGAGAAAGGCTTCACACAGGCCTCCATTGGCATTCAGTACATTGACACTTCCAAGATCCATGAAAGGCACTTAAAACGTCGTTACAAAGTCTATCTCACCACAGTGGCTCTACAATAATCATACAATGCGACGACAATAGTTTTTGTGCGCAAAAAAAAATCAAAATAACACCTTTATCCAACTTGTTCTTGTCTTCCGTGTGCGCCTCCACGACGCATGCGCGAGAATATGAAGCAGATCCGGCGTTCGGACATATGACCCAGAAGCGATTTGTTTACGAGCAGAGGAAGACGCGCGTGTCTAAGCTGTTGGATTCTACATTGATCGTGCTTTAGGTCTCGGCGTAGTTCTCAAAATGGGGCTTCAGTGTGTATTTCATTGATTCCCGAACACCGGCGCTACGTCATATTCTCGCGCATGCGTCGTGGAGGCGCACACGGAAGACAAGAACAAGTTGGATAAAGGTGTTATTTTGATTTTTTTTTGCGCACAAAAACTATTGTCGTCGCATTGTATGATTATTGTAGAGCCACTGTGGTGAGATAGACTTTGTAACGACGTTTTAAGTGCCTTTCATGGATCTTGGAAGTGTCAATGTACTGAATGCCAATGGAGGCCTGTGTGAAGCCTTTCTCAGCCATCAGCTTTCAACTAAAATATCTTCATTTGTGTTCCGAATATGAACGGAGGTCTTACGGGTGTCCAACGACATGAGGGTGAGTAATTAATGACAGAATTTTCATTTTTGGGTGAACTAACCCTTTAAGCAGTGCATGAGAGATGAATCCGATGTTGTATCATCCTGGGTTAAATCCATAATCTACGTGAGTAAATGTGATGATAATACTTTAATCTAGTGTAATAGACTGTGTTCATTTCATCCTGTTTATGTAAAATGTGTATTTTATGGTTAGGGTTCGGGATGATCGGAGAGTTTATGTGATTGCATGTGACGAGTGTTACGAGTTCTCTGTAAAACAGAATTCGGTAAGTGTCCAATGTCATGTTTAAGTGCAAAATGTACGTGAATGATGTGCATAGGATCATGTGCATGTTATATTTGCTTTCCATGTAATAGTTTAAATTCACCTGATGAAGATGCTGACAGTTGTTTTGTGTTTGTGTAGGGTGCCACTACCGTGTTTGTGTGATTTTCTAAAGTGTATTGTTTCACCCTGAAAGTGTGCCCTAACACTAGTAATAACTGGAAATTGAAAAATTCACACTTTATAAGAATTACGTATTTTATTTTCTGTGAAGATATTCTTGGGAAGTTTTAGTTTGAGGTTATAGTTAGAGGGACCCCGTGTGGTGAATTTGAGTATTACTATCTTTGATTTCACTATTACAGCATTACATGATTGAGTGATATTGTATCACCTGTATTGTGTTAAACTATTCATTTAAAATATATTAAGACCACAAAAAAGTAAATCTAAACTGATTGAGTTTAATAAATCACCCAAATATAAAAAGTAATTCAGTGTCAATTGATTTATTTTGTGAACTGGCAAAAATATATTCAATGAATCACAGTAAATTAATTAAAATCAAAATACAGATTCAGAAATACTAAACCGGTTGAAACCGATTTAAAAGAAATAAACCAGAAAAGGAAACAAAAGAACACTTAAAGCATAGCACTGATACACACGTCTGCAACCAGAGCTCAAAAAGCAAAGCAAATCTCAATTTAAAAACAATAACATAGACAACTCATTGGAAGCACTTCAGGCCCGTGCTAAACACGGAACAAGCCCGTACAGGAAACAGAACAGCAACGTTATGAGGCACAAAGCATCGGAGCATACAGCACTTGATTAGAACGCAGCCATTGCCCTCATCACGCGCCCAGAAGCTTCAGCTGTCTTTATGACCCACATTTACAGGTCAACACTCCACACCAACACAAACACCTACAACTGGCACCCTGTGCTCTTATAGTCACAGCCCATTGGCCAAACCTCAAATTACAAAAAAATGAGAGGGGATAACAGCCCATCCAGCCACACTTAGCCCCATTACAAATGGGGGAGGGGGGGGGGGGGGTCAAATAACGCTGCAAATACCAGTAAATTGATGAGCATGTGAATTACAGTTTACCTTAGTAAATCGTGTCGCATGGTTCATTTAACATAAATTTTGCATAAAACATAAAACTCCTACAAATGTATATGCAATAAGATTAGCTGCAAAAATAACCGTCAAAGCCTTTTCCGCCCTAATTTTTCACTGCAGGCCATTAGTAAATCCTGACAGTAGTTTTTTAATACCAAAACAGGGTTTGCGCTGGCACAGGCTGTTAGTAAATCTGGCCCTTAAATTATTTTACTTTATCACGGACTGTGCTGTCCTATGTCTTATATTAATGAACATTTTATTCAGGATGGCACCATGTTTCATACAATACTGATATTTCAGAGTTCTTGTTCTTTTTCATCCACCTTCCACAGAGGATGCCAACATTTCATCAACATTACATCAGGGTAATAAAACAGCTTCCTTCCATGTTGTTTATCTTCTGTAATAAATTACACAACTCCAAACCAAGTTCAAGGTCTGTAAACAAATAAAACCGTATGCCTGTGATGTACTGCTCCTTGGTTTACCCATTGTAAATAAAAGGGAGTTTTGAATATGTCCCAAAATGTGGTAGCATAGTAATGTATCCATCATGTAATCACAAATGAACACTTCTGTGTTCTTTTACTTCTATAGAAAAAAAAGTATACAGTATAAATCTTGTACACTTTTTTGTTGCTTTTCCATTTGTTTTACCTCAGCAGTTCAGCTGTTTTTCTAACGTGTGAAAGTCGATTTTTTTGACTTCTTAAAGTGCATTTAAAATGAGAAGTTAAATGCAAACACAAGAAGCAAGCACATGCCTTCTACTTCCAAATGCAATAATGGATCAGAAACTAGATTCTTCCCCGATCTGAGGCAACAGTGTTTCTCCTCGTGCCTACGGCTCTTCAGGAAGTAATGAAAGTATATCAAAAGGATTTGGCTTAACTTGGAGGTGTGCAGAATGGCAAACTAACTCAGACATATGCTTTCAAGACAAGGCTTTCCTTTCCCATGCAGAGCCTTTCCTCTAGTGATTCTGCATGCAGTATGAGTGTAAACTGTATAGCAACACAAAACACTATCAGGTATTGCTGTTCACAATTATGGAGAGGTTCATGACATTTAAATATTAAATGGCATTTAATTGACATTGTGTGCAATTAATTTTTGTTTACAAAGAAGAAAAAAAATGAATATGCTTGATGTTCCCTTTTTATTTTATAAACCAACAGAAAGTTAAAGTGAAAAAGAAAAATCCTATACTTCCATAATATTTTTCATAAATTAAATAACTGTAATGGGTGTGTGAAGTAAAATGCGTGAATGAATTTGGACACTGAGTGAGCCGAAAGGGCTGCCGCTTTTGCAGTTTCTTCTTGCTGTTTATTTGAAACGTAGCAAACCGGCAGCTGTATGCATGATATTGCGCTGGGCCAGAGCAGTTTGGAAGATGGATGGATGATTGATTCAGCTGGGGGCGCCATCTCCTGGCAGAAATCTCCCCCTATACCCTTAGGGCACTATTTGAGGGAACAGCCATTGTAGTGGTGTCCGAAACCATAGTGGACGTTATTGAGTGCACGTTATTCAATCCCACAATGCACCGCTATAACGAGTTTACAACCCATGTATGCTTGACGGCTAGAGAATACCCATAATGCACTGTGAGAGTCGCACCGCGCATCGAATTAATTCCCACGTCTCGCCAGGAGATGGCATCCACAGTGGAATCCTATAGTGCCATGCATTGTAAATAATTCTGGGTTTTCCGTAAATTTGTACATACAAATTAATTTTTTTTTTTTTTAATAAATGCTTATGAATTATTTTATTATTATTCCTTATACATTATTTCCCAGTAGGCTAAGTTCAGTGCCACACAAAAGAGCGCTATAGGGTTAACTTTAAGCTTGTTGACTTACAAGCTGTTGACCACTGCATAAGAGAATAGGACGTCTTGTTGTATGAAAAGTTCTTCATTTTGTTGTTCTCTCAGTTCTATAATTTGAAGAACAATGCAAGATAATATTCGTAAAAGCACGACGTGGTGATGCAGCAGCTGTTCTCTGAGAGAAAATCTTGCGGGAATACTCGTGCAGGTATACGCACTGCACGTGACACAATTTAAAGCAATCACCACACTGTAAGCATTTTTTATTTTATTTTTATTTTAACAAACAAGCAAAGCTAAAACAAAACGGCATCCCCTCCGGCGCCTTCAGTGTCAGAATTTGCTCACTCGTTTTCATTCACTCCTTTAAGTGGAATAGTGGAGTATTTGATTTAGGGCGCGACTCTCACAGTGAGATGAGAGCACAGTCTATGGTTGAGAGTGAGCGATTCAAAAGCATAAGGAGTCGTTTGCTCTCGCGGTACTTATGAGCTGATCGGTCTGCGCAGTGCTGGTGCATCGAACAAGCCTCTTCTCCAGTCATTGCTCGTACTACATCGGCTGTACACTCGTTATTACGTAGTTTACTCAAAAATGTCCACTATGGTTTCTGACACCACTACAAATGGCGGTTCCCTCAAATAGTGCCCTATTTAAGGGTATAGGGGGCGATTTCGAACACAGCCTAGGGCTGCGTCCAAAAACCTAAGCAGCTGACTCGTTGCCTCGCTACCTTATCAGACAATGGCTTGTAAGGCAGCGTTTGTGCCTTAAAGGTCCTGTTCTTCGTGATCCCATTTTTCAAACTTTAGTTCCCATTCAGTCGGTCACGTTCGACGTACGTCGGACGTACCGACGAATTGGGATCACTTCTGGGAGCCCCTATCAGCTTCGAGCTATCTAGAACCGGCCAATGGACAATTGGCGTGCGAGATTTGCATCTCGCGCCCCGCCCCGCGCCGCGGGTATAAACAGGAAGCGAGAGCGAATGCACGCTGTCATTCACTTCGGAGCCACACAGGCATATGAAGACGACTCACTCATCTGTTATAGAAGAGTATTTTCGCTGCTACAGCAAGAGAACTAGACCGGAGAGGACCGGAAGAGGACGCGTGTTGGAGAAACGGCACCTTTCAGCGGGACCGCGCTGACTCATCCAGCTGCTGAGAGAGCAGAGAAAACTGCTGTTTTCACAGCAACAAATTTCTGTTGGTCTGGTTGGGCGTTTTCCCTGTTTGAGTACAGGCACGGGCTGCACACAATCCCGTGCGCTGTCGCGTTTCCCCCTGAGTGCTTCAGCACAGAGCGTTTCCTCACAAAAAGAGTTCACGGGTGACGTGCCGTCCTTTTCAGGATGTCTTACCACCCGTGCGTTTCTGGATGCGGTCGTTCCCTGTCCCCTGCTGACGGTCACAATCGCTGTCTCACGTGTTTGGGCATACAGCACGCTGAGGCGGTGTTTGTGGATGGCTCATGTTCCCACTGCGGGAACATGACCATCTCGGAGTTAAGATCGAGACTCTCCTACCTCCGGGCTGGGGGAGTCCCCTTACCCATCCCACGAACCAGGGCTGCCCCTAACCCGGGCGGTCCTGCTTCTTTGGATGGCCAGGGTGATCTGAGGATCACGTTTAGGGCAAACCCGCCGAGTGAATCTCCGCAGGCCCCTATTCCCTCTGCTCCGCAGCCGGTAGAGCCTCCAGGAGAACCCGCTGGACCCTCCCACGGGAGACCAGTGGTGACTTTTGGAGCTCCGGCAGACGAACAGATGTCAATCGCTGCATCGGAGGGGGAGTTTCAGTCCTCGGGGGATGAAGGGTCAGTTGTACTGCCTCCCTCTGGGAGAGTGGCAACGGCTGCCCCGGACCCTGAGATGGCTGCTATGCTTTCCCGGGCCGCCGAAAGGGTTGGGCTCGAGTGGAACCCTCCACCGTGTCCCGAACCCTCTAGGTTGGACGATTGGTTCCTCGGGGTGGGTCGCGCTGGTTCTCAGCGTCCCGCCCCGACACCTTTCTTCCCGGAGGTGCATGAGGAGCTCACGAGGTCGTGGACGGCACCTTTTTCTGCCAGAAACCGGCCGAGTGACTCCTCCCCTCTCACTACCCTCGACGGCGGGCCAGCCAAGGGTTACGTGGGGATCCCGCCAGTGGAGCGCGCCGTCGCGATGCAACTGTGTCCGGCGACCGCCTCTAACTGGCGCGGTGACCCGCGTCTCCCGTCCCGGGCCTGTAAGTTCTCTTCCAGTCTGACTGGGAAGGCTTACAAGGCCTGCGGGCAGGCTGCGTCCGCTTTGCATGGCATGGCGTTGCTTCAGGTCCACCAGGCCCAGGCACTCCTTGACATGCACGAGGGTAGGCCTGACCCAGAGCTCCTCCGGGAGCTCCGGACGGCGACGGACCTCGCCCTCCGGGCGACGAAAGTCACCGCCCGTTCCATCGGTCAGGCGATGTCCACGCTTGTGGTCCAGGAGCGTCATCTCTGGCTCAACCTGGCTGATATGAGGGAGGCCGATAAATATCGGTTCCTGGACTCCCCCATCTCGTCAGCTGGGTTGTTCTCGGCCGCCCAGAAGCAGACGGAGGCGATCAAGCACATCCTGCCCCGGCGGCCCGCTGCTGCCCCCACCCCGCCGCCGGTGGCAGCGCCTCCGACTACTCGTCGCCGAGGACGTCCACCCGCCGCCGCCTCCGCCCCCGCCAAGGCACCGCAGCAGCCTTCCACCAGCCGACGGCGTGGGGCCGGCCGTGGGAAGGATGTCCAGCCCGCTCAGGCCGCTGCCAAGCCAGGTGGCAAGCGTCGTCGCAAGCGACCCTGAGACGGGCCACCCAGAGATGGAGGAAACTGCTCTGAGGGAGATGGCTGCAGCACCACTCCTTCCCCCGGAGGAGGGCCGGGGGAAAATCTTTTGTTTGTCTGTTCCGCCGCTGGTCCCAGTGCCAGCGGCACCCAAAACTTCAATAAAAGAGCAGTTTCCAATATCTCTGGGTGCCAAGAGAGCGCGCTTGGCGGTGGTCGACGCTCCCATGCCTCGCCACCCTCAAGTACCTCTCCCTTCGCCAACAGGGGACGCCGGCTGTCGGGACGCACACAAGCGGCCTCCCCACACTCGCACGTCCCCTCCGCGGATGCAGGTAAGTGTTGCACAGCACACTCAGATCCCGCTACGGGCCGCTCCCATGCCGTCCGAGCCGGATCCCTGCGTTCCGCCTCGCTGCCCCGCTGCGGGTACGTCTGTGGTGCCGATGGTCCCCCTTGCTCGGAGTCTGGGAGCCTGGCTAGCGCTTCCCAGCCCGTCTCGGTGGCTCATCCGTACCATCAGACTCGGCTATGCGATTCAGTTCGCCCGTTCGCCTAACCCAAGTTCAGGGGCGTTCACTTCACGACTGTAGTGGAGGCGAACGCCCCCGTGCTCAGGGCGGAGATCGCTGTCCTACTGGCGAAGGACGCGATAGAGCCGGTCCCTCAAGCCGATATGAGGTCCGGGTTCTACAGCCCGTACTTCATTGTACGGGTTACGACCGATCTTGGACCTGCGATTCCTGAACCGGTCCCTTCACAGGCTGCCGTTCACGATGTTAACGCAGAAGCGCATCTTCAGGTGCATCCGTCCCCAAGATTGGTTTGCAGCGATCGACCTGAAGGACGCGTACTTTCATGTCTCGATTCTCCCTCGACACCGGCCCTTTCTGCGCTTCGCGTTCGAGGGACGGGCATATCAGTACCGCGTCTTACCCTTCGGCCTGTCCCTGTCGCCCCGCGTCTTTACGAAGGTTGCGGAGGCGGCCATTGCTCCCATGAGAGAGCATGGTGTTCGCATCCTCAACTACCTCGACGACTGGCTGATTCTTGCCCAGTCACGAGAGCAGTTGTGCGAACACAGGGATAAGGTGCTCAGTCACCTCAGCCAGTTGGGACTTCGGGTCAACTGGGAGAAGAGCAAACTCTGCCCCACGCAGAGGATCTCTTTTCTCGGTATGGAGATGGACTCGGTCGCCATGACTGCGCGCCTCACCCAGGAGCGCGTCCAGTCGGTGTTGAACTGCCTGAATTCATTCAAAGGCAGGACAGCGGTTCCACTGAAACATTTTCAGAGGCTCCTGGGGCATATGGCATCCGCAGCCGCAGTAACGCCGCTCGGATTGCTTCATATGAGACCGCTTCAACGCTGGCTACACGATCAAGTCCCGAGATGGGCATGGCACAGCGGTTCCCTCCGCGTCCAAGTGACTCCGAGGTGCCGCCAAACCTTCGGCCCGTGGTCGGACCCTTTGTTTCTCCGGGCGGGAGTCCCCCTAGAACAAGTGTCCAGGCACTCCGTTGTCTCCACGGATGCCTCATCCACGGGTTGGGGTGCCACGTACAACGGGCTTGCAGCTTCGGGCCTGTGGACGGGGCCTCAGCTGCAATGGCATATCAACTGCCTCGAGTTGTTAGCAGTTCGTCTTGCACTCAGCCGCTTCAAAGTGCCGCTCAGAGGCAAGCACGTTCTGGTCCGGACGGACAACACTGCGGCCGTAGCGTACATCAACAAACAAGGTGGTCTACGCTCCCGTCGCATGTCGCAACTCGCCCGCCATCTCCTCTTATGGAGTCAGAAGCATCTGAGGTCGCTTCGTGCTGTTCACATTCCGGGCCTGCTCAATTGTGCGGCCGACGAGCTGTCACGTCAGCAGGAACTTCCGGGAGAATGGCGACTCCATCCCCAGGCGGTCCAGCTAATCTGGAGTCGTTTCGGGGCCGCACAGGTAGACCTGTTTGCCTCCCCAGAGACGACCCACTGTCAGTGGTTTTATTCCTTGACCGAGGGAACCCTCGGGTCGGATGCCCTGGCCCACAGCTGGCCCCGGGAAGAACGCAAGTATGCGTTTCCCCCAGTGAGCCTTCTTGCGCAGACTCTGTGCAAAGTCAGGGAGGACGAGGAGCAGGTCCTGTTGGTCGCTCCGTATTGGCCCAACCGGACTTGGTTCCCGGAACTAGTGCTCCTTGCGACAGCACCTCCCTGGCCCATTCCTCTGAGGCAGGACCTCCTGACTCAGAGACGGGGCACCCTATGGCACCCGCGTCCAGACCTCTGGAAACTCCATGTCTGGTCCCTGGACGGGACGCGGAGGTTCTAGGTGACCTACCACAAGCGGTAGTTGACACCATCACTTCCGCTAGAGCCCCCTCTACGAGGCGCCTCTATGCGTTGAAGTGGAACCTGTTCGTCGATTGGTGCTCTTCCCGCCAAGAAGACCCCCGAAGATGTTCGATCGCTTCTGTGCTTACCTTTCTACAAGATGGGTTGGAGCGAAGGCTGTCTCCCTCCACCCTCAAGGTCTATGTCGCCGCTATCGCCGCTAATCATGAGTTCGTAGATGGAAAATCTCTAGGTAAGCACGATCTGATCGTCAGGTTCCTTAGGGGAGCGAGGAGATTAAATCCTCCTCGTCCTCCCTCTATACCCTCTTGGGACTTAGCTCTGGTGCTTACTGCACTACAGAGAGAACCCTTTGAGCCTCTGCAGTCAGCCGAGTTGAAAATCCTGTCGTTAAAGACTATACTCCTGATTGCGTTGGCCTCCATCAAGAGGGTAGGGGACCTGCAGGCATTTTCGGTCGACGAATCGTGCCTGGTGTTCGGGCCCGGTAACTCTCATGTGATCATGAGACCCCGGCCTGGATACGTGCCCAAGGTTCCCACTACTCCCTTCCGGGACCAAGTGGTGAGCCTGCAAGCGCTGCCTTCGGAGGAGGCAGACCCAGCCCTAGCTTTTCTCTGTCCCGTCCGTGCTCTCCGGACTTACGTGGACAGAACGCAAAGCTTCAGGACCTCAGAGCAGCTCTTCGTCTGTTACGGAGGACAGCAGAAGGGAAAGGCTGTCTCCAAGCAGAGGATGGCCCACTGGATAGTGGACGCCATCGTCTTGGCTTATCAGTCCCAAGACGTGCCCTGCCCGCTCGGGTTAAGAGCCCACTCCACTAGGGGTGTTGCCTCTTCCTGGGCGCTGGCTCGTGGCGCCTCGCTGACAGATATTTGTAGAGCTGCGGGCTGGGCGACACCTAACACGTTCGCTAGATTCTATAGCCTCCGTGTAGAGCCGGTCTCTTCCTGTGTGCTCACTTCCCATAGTCAGTAACACCGAAGTACCCGTTCCAGTGTCGGCTTGCTGCGCCATTCCCTCCCCTATGGTAGACGGATGCGTGCGCTTATTCTGCTCCAGTCGAGTTCCCCGGAACGGCGAACCCTGTTGAGTCCTCCGCAACCCGCGGCAGTCGGACGTGGCGGAGCGTTCGACGCCAGGTCTAACACTCGTATGCATTGGTGGAACTTGTGTTAGGCTGGGTTCCGTATGTAGTGACCCCCACGGCGGTCCCATATGTGTATTCTTCCACGGTACGGCTCCCTACGGCGAGCCCGTGTCTTTCCCTCGGCAGAGCTCCTCCCTCCTAATTGACCGGGGCCACCCCTGAGACTTCCGTATGTTGTGCTGCCCACGGCCAGCCCATACGTGTATTCTCCACATGTTAACTCCCTCTGGGCATGATGTGGCTTCCGCAGCTGCCTTCACAGGCACGCTTTCCCAGCGTTATCCAATACAGTCAGCTGAGTGGGTCTTGCGGAACAGCAGCTTTGACTCTCCCTGCGTGAACCTACCCGCCCGCATCAGATCGGGGTCTGTGGGGCTCATCGCTGGGCGCTGGAAGTGGTAGTAACTATGGCGTTTTCCATAGGGGATCCCAATTCGTCGGTACGTCCGACGTACGTCGAACGTGACCGACTGAATGGGAACGTCTCGGTTACGTATGGTAACCCTCGTTCCCTGAAGGAGGGAACGGAGACGTACGTCCCGTCGCCACAGTTACTGTACCATCACTGCAGGTCGAGCCACTACGTGTGGCTCCTCAGTGAAAAACAGCGTGCATTCGCTCTCGCTTCCTGTTTATACCCGCGGCGCGGGGCGGGGCGCGAGATGCAAATCTCGCACGCCAATTGTCCATTGGCCGGTTCTAGATAGCTCGAAGCTGATAGGGGCTCCCAGAAGTGATCCCAATTCGTCGGTACGTCCGACGTACGTCTCCGTTCCCTCCTTCAGGGAACGAGGGTTACCATACGTAACCGAGACGTTAGTGTGTAATGTTGCTGTTAGAGCATTTATAATATCTGTAAAATTATAAAGCTCAAAGTTCAAAGCCAAGCGAGATATTTTATTTAACAGAAGTTCCCTTTCAAAGTTCCCTACAGCGAACGGCTGGTTAGGACTACATCCTGGTATTTCCTGCTTTAATTACGTCAGTAGAGCAGTATGTCGACTAACCTCCGCCCACAAGAACACGTGAAAAAGGGGGCGTGGTCTTGTTGCTCCCGCGTGGAGAATAGGAAGTGTTGCTTTCGGTTGCGTTCGTATAGTTTGTTTGTTGCCATGTCGTCGAGACGCTGTTATTTTCATCCCGGAGTCAAGTCACCTTTGTTTGGCTTTCCCAGGGACGCTGTACTTAGAGATCATTGCATCCCCGTTATGGTGAGAGGCGTGACCTTTCCGGTAACGTGCGCTCTGCGTGCCCTAAGCTGCTGTCGAATCACAACACGGGAACCGCTGGCACAATCAGAACTCGTTACGTATTTCTGAAGGAGGGACTTCATAGAACAGGGAAATCTTTCAAGCTGTTTTGAGGACAGTGAAAACAGCAGTATACAGATAAGTAAATTGTGTGAAAAATACTGTGTTTTTTTTACACGCGAAACATGAACACATGTTATATTGCACACTGTAAACACGATCAAAGCTTCAAAAAAACACTAAAAACGGGACCTTTAAGGCACCTCACAAAACTAATTTCTGATAGACTTCTTAGTCAGTGTAACAGTTTAATGGTCTACAGCAAAATAGAGAGAACTTTGGTGAGAATTAAACAAATATTGAATTATGTTACGACCCTGTCTTCTATTGTGTTCTGAGGGTGTGATTGGCTGCAGACAATCATGCCTAATTGATTAATTTATGGGCGGAGAGTATAAAAGCTGTATTCATCTGCTCATCAGTACTTTCTCTGGGGGAACATCTCCAGAGAAGTCATTTTGCTCCACTTTGTTGTTTTCTAGTTTCTAGACCTATTCTACAAAATTCGTGAGTAATTTCGCTCGTGTTTATAGTGCGTTATTCTCTTTCCTTCGTACCTACAATGTGTGACTTGTGGTAAGTCTTTTTGAAGTTTTGTGAATGAGTAGGTTGCGTAATAGACGGAAGGGGTTCTGTTTCGAAGCGGGGGCTTATGGGAGTTGTAGTTCTCGTTAACACAACCATCTCACGTGTGCGAGTGGGTTGTTTTGTGTGTTATTGTAGTATAGGTGTATGTATGAGTGAAATGTCTTCGGTGCTCGAGGATTTCTTTGCTTGTCCCTTGTAAGCGACTGAAGGAAACTTGTGTCTACTTTGAGGCGATCACTCGTAGAGAGAGGAGTTTTGGAGATTGCTCCTAGTGAGTCTTTTGTGTCTTCTCCTTGTGAGGTTGACGTTGAAAGTGAATCCAAAATTTCTAGATATGTCCCTGCAAGAGAAACAGCTGTATTTAGACTCTGCGAAGATCTGCGCTGAGCGTGAGGATCGCGCTATGAAAGAGAGAGTGGTAGAGCGAGACTTTGTTGTACGAAAACTGGAACTTGAGTTGGAGAGAGAACGGGATGATCGAGCGTTTCAGTTAAGGAAGTTGGAGTTAGAGTTGTCATTCTGCGCGAGTTGATGTGCCTCCTGTTGTACCGCGGCCGGTCGAATCACACAAACCTGTGTTTGACATTCACCGGAATGTGAGATTAGTTCCGCCATTTTATGAAAAGGAAATAGAGAAATATTTGTATAACTTTGAACATGTTGCTCTATCCTTGAAATGGCCGAAACAGTTTTGGACTTTGCTGTTGCAGTGTGTTTTCACAGGTAAAGCACAGGAAGTGTATTCTGCTCTCACCCTGGAACAGAGTGGTGAGTATAATGTGGTGAAATCTGCTGTGTTACATGCATATGAACTCGTGCCTGAGGCGTATCACCAAAATTTTTGAAATTTTAGTAAAACTGACGAATGTACTTATATTGAATTTGCAAGAGAAAAGGAAAACTTGTTTGATCGATGGTGTACTTCTATGAAAGTCACAACTAAAGAGCAGTTAAGAGAATGTATGCTTTTGGAGGAGTTTAAGCACTGTGTTCCTCATGCTGTAGCTACATATCTCACTGAACACAAGGTGAATAAACTTTCTGAAGCTGCTATCATGGCTGATGAGTTTGTGTTAACCCATCGTGGGTCATTTAGTTCAGTCAGCTTTAAAACTGACATGAGTAAGTCTAAGTTTTGCTCTCAAACCAAGGCTAAGTCTGATGTGATGGGGCGAAACGTTTAGGCGCCTGTTGTTGATAATTCTAGTAAACCTGCACTCTCAAGAGAGATGGTTTGCTTTCATTGTAAAAAGCCTGGCCATAAAATATCTGACTGCCTTGTCCTTAAGAAGAAAGAGAGACTTTCAAAACCTGTTGCTTTAGTCACTACTTCACCGGTCATCGATGACATTTTTGAGAAAAGAGGGAGCTTTTGTCTCATTCCTGTGGTAAACCTGGTAAGAGTGCTGGTTCTGTTGATTATACACCCTTTATCACTGAAGGAACTGTGTCATTGCCTGGTTCAGAGGAAACTGTGTCTGTGCGCATTCTCATAGGGGGATAGGGGAGCTGCAAAGTAATTTCTTTTGGAAGAGATTCTGCCTTTAACTTCTATAACGGCTACTGGAACCCATGTACTGGTACAAGGTTTTGAAATGGGGTTTGTTGAAGTGCCTTTGCACCGAATCCATCTTTCCTCTGCCTTAGTATCTGGTGATTTTGTAGTTGGTGTCCGTTCTGCACTTCAAGTCCCTGGGATTACATTTATTCTGGGAAATGATTTGGCTGGGGGAAATGTTTGGGGAGAGAGGAGTATGGTAGCTCAACCCATAGTAGTATCTGTACCCAGAAAATCTTATGTTGAAAACCACAAGTTCCCTGAGTTGTTCCCAGCTTGCAGTCACTCGATCGATGGCAAACCAACTACCAGAAAAACAAGCTGCAGAGGTTCCACTTAATGATACCTTCTTTTACACTGATACTGCAGGTGAACCAGAATCTGATGTGTCTAAATGTTTTAAACAAAACGTCTTGAAGGTCTGCTCTTCGCCATCTCCTGATCAGGAAGAATCTGCCGTACTGCAAAGTGAATCTGCTGTTCCATCTGAAGTTATGTCCACTCCAGAAAATATTAGCACTGATCTATCTAACGTTGATGGTTGTTCTTTGACTTCTCTTTTGCAGATCTCTCGAGAGGAGCTCATTAGAGCACAACAGACCGATGAGGCACTTAAGTCTTTATTTTTAATAGCAGTGTCTAACCAGGGTTCTGAAGATCTTCCTTCATTATATTTTCTTGAAGATGGTCTACTTTGTCGGAAGGGGGTCCTGCATAAAGATGCTTTGAAGCATTAAGCCCAGATTGTAGTCCCTCTTGCATTTAGAGACTCTGTCCTGCGATTGGCTCATCATGGACTTGCTGGTCATACCAGAGTCCGAAAAACATATGATCGTATTATGCGACAGTTTTATTGGCCCAAGGTAAAACGAGATGTGGCCAAATATGTACGATCTTGTCATACGTGTCAGATTACCGGTAAGCCCAATCAGAAAGTTTCAGTTGCTCCGTTACAGCCTATTTCACTGCTTTCCAACCCTTTTGAGCATCTGATTATTGACTGTGTTGGTCCTCTGCCACGGTCTAGGGCTGGTCATCAATGTATTTTTACTGTTATGTGCCAGAGTACCCGTTATCCTGTAGCTTACCCCGTGAGGTCTATTACCACCAAGTCTATTTTGAAGGCTCTCACTAACTTCATGTCTACTAGGGATGCAACAACAGGGTTTTTCCTGGGTCAAAACTGGTCTTCGGTGGTGGCTGACAGACATGGTCATCCATACACACACACACACACACGCACACGCACGCACGCACGCACGCACAGTAAAAAAGTTCCCTACCCACGTGATCTGCAAGTGCAATACTGACAAAACATTTTAAATAAATTCAAAGAAAATTTGTAATTTTTGCTTATCTTATTTTGATACCTTGATGTTTGTTTTTGTTCCTCATTTTTACACTATTTACTGATAGTTGTTTTGGTATATAATCATATCAATATTAAAAAGTAGTATTAAAAAATGAACAAATAGCCTAATTTTCTGCTATATACAATTTCATAAAATTATCAGCTAGCTAACCACAACTTTGTTCTGGGTTCACTCCAGTCTAAACTAAATGATTTTAGGCTATTTATTTTACTACACATTGTCCAAATAAATAAGCTGAAAGACTGTGGATGATTAAAGCTAATTCTTACTATCCACTCTTGCTAAAGTGGGTAAGCACACTTGTGTTCTCATTTCAAGTGTTCTGAGTAAATGATTCAACTGATTCATGAGTTCAGTGTTGGACTGATCCGTTCTAACCAGTCGTTAAAATGATTCGGTTCAAAGGAGTCATAATGTGGCGAATCGGACATTGGCTGACGCGCTGTGTGTGAATCCCGTCTGTTAGAACATCGCGAAAGATTTGTCAACACACAGAAAACACTTCATAACCGGATAGGATTTGTTTCAAGTTTATTGAAAGTATGCTTTATGTCAGCTGGTCAGAGAATCAGTCAATGTTTTTTGAGCGCATTTCACACCCAGCGGTAATTAAAGGAAAACATCGTCTGATAGCGCCACGTGCAACATGGATTCGGTCTTCCGACCTTTTGATTTTGATTAACGTAATATGTGAAATATTAGAAAGCTAAGAATGCCTATTTTGAAGACAGAGAGCGTGCGAGCGGGGGAGGAGCTCTGGTCGTTCTCTCTGACACTCAGTTAACGCAAGGGCAGCGGTCATCTATTCTACATCACTCCTAAATCACAATAACTCATCAAATAAGGCTTTGGCGGGACAACAATTTGTTTTGGCGGCCGCCAAAAAATGTTCAATGTAGGAAAAACCCTGAATACAGTTAGTCCATGGTTCAATACATACCTCGGTTTTTAACCACGGTTTTCGGTTCGGTTCGGTTCTGATGGCTTGTCACATAATTTTTTTTGTTATTCTTTTCTTAGGCGACAGGAACAGCAAGAGGTTAAGGAGAAAAAAGACTATTTTTTTATTGCAATACTCTTTCTTTATTTTACTTAAAAGAATTGAAAAACCTACCTTAAACTTAAAACTTATATAAATACTTAATATATATAAAGATTAACACTGGCAGCTCAGAGCTGCACAGCAGCATTTAAGTATGAAATTGAATGAATAAATGTAAAAATAAAACACTACATAGACTTCACTATAAAATATACATTGATTCTTAGCTACTGTATTAGTTTTTCAGTCAAGAGCAGTGAGTGATTTTCTCTTTGTCTTTTGTTGTTGTATTAACATTAAAGGGATGGTTAATTCAAAAATGAAAATTCTGTCATCGAGAAATGAATACAGGTTTGAAACAATATTAGAGTGAGTAAATAATGGCATTATTTTAGAGGTGAACTGTCCCTTTAAGGACAGCGTGTTCACTACTGTGCTGTTGTCAATTTAAGACCTCCGTGCATCTAATATACAGACACACGCGATATTACTTTCACTTTAGACATAACCAACTGTGTTTATGTTAACCTTGTGTGTATTTGACAGTATAAGCGCAGTAAGATGACTATTTAGTCCTGTAATCACGTGTTTGACAGGCGTTTAGTGCGTGCGCTCAGAAAAGCGCATGTTAAAACCGCGCATGCGAATGAAGCCAGCAAGGGATGCAACGCATGCAAATAATGAACTTTCGTGATTGTGAATAACTATAGTGTTCCGTGAGTATAACTCTACCACTAACGTGTTATGTGAATGTATGTTGCGTTGTTCAGTATATTGGGATGGAGGCAAATGATAGAATTTGTAGAAAAAAAATTCATTAAATGCGAAACCGAAAAAAACGCAATTCACAAGCGCGTATTGAACCGTGAATGCCGTACCGAACGGTTCAATATTATATTGAGAATTGTGGCATCCCTAATGTCTACCTTTGGTATTCCCAAGGTTATCCAATCTGATCAAGGTTCGAATTTTATGTCGAAACAGTTTTCCAAAGTCCTGCATCAGCTTCGAGTTACCCACAATATTTCCAGTGCTTATCATCCACAGAGTCAGGGGGCTCTTGAAAGGTTCCATCAAACCTTGAAATCTCTTCTAAGGTCATATTGTGTGGAGCTCGATGCTGATTGGAAAGAGGGTCTGCCGTGGATGTTACTGGCTATACGTGAAGTAACCCAAGAAATCCTGGGGTTTAGTCCAAACGAATTAGTCTTTGGTCATGCAGTACGAGGACCTACTGCAGTTCTAGCTGATGAGTGGCGTACGTCTAAGCCTCCTGAAAACGTCATAGATTATGTGAGTGGGTTTCGCTGTAGACTTTACGAGGCACGAGCTATTGCTCAAAAGAAGTTGGGTAAATCTCAGGCAAAAATGCGACAGCTTTTTGACAGGAAGGCTAAGTTTAGGAGTTTTCAGGTGGGTGATCAGGTACTGGCTTTGCTACCTCTTCCTGCTAATCCATTCCAAGCAGAATTTACAGGACCTTATAGTGTAGCTAAACACCTTTCAGATAATAATTATCTGCTGAATACTCCTGATCGTCGAAGAAAGGTCCAGTATGGGTGACTCTTCTCCAGAGAATACTGATGAGTATGGGAATCTTCTTTCTCGGGAAAAAGTAGATGGACGACTTAATAATTCTGAGATTCTTGCTGATTTAAATTCTTTCTTATTTGGCCGAGAAGGAGAGGAGTGATATCATTGAGTTAGTGATGTCATTTCCTTCTCTTTTCCGCGACGTCCCTGTCGAACTTCTGTCATTGAAAATGACATAGATGTAGGAACTTCATATCCTGTTAAACAAAACGCTTATAGGGTTAATCCTGTAAAACGAGAGGTACTCCAGCAAGAGGTGAATTATTTGCTTGCTCACCACCTGGCTGAAGCTAGTTTTAGTTCATGGGGTTCTCCCTGCGTTTTAGTGAATAAACCGGATGGCTCATATCGATTTTGCACCGACCATCACCCTTTGGTTTTTAAAATTGGATGAGAAATTGAAACCAACGAATTATGCGGTGTAGTCACTTATTTTACAACCTTTCCACCTGGAAATTAAGCATGTGAGAGGAAAGGATAATGTGATGGCTGACACCCTTTCTAGAGTATAACGTCATGATGTCTGTTGCATGTTTCTCTCTTCTCTCTCTTTTTGCATCTCTAGGGCCCAGAGGTGTTGGCAGATAGAGTGGAGTGGTAGATGCTTCATGATCGATGATTTACTACTTGATGATTGTCCTTGTTCTCATGAATTGATTTAATTAATTTTTCTTTTTGGATTCTTTGCAGAATCTTTTTGAGGAGGGAGGTGTTACGACCCTGTCTTCTATTGTGTTCTGAGGGTGTGATTGGCTACAATCATGCCTAATTTATTAATTTATGGGTGGAGAGTATAAAAGCTGTATTCATCTGCTCATCAGTACTTTCTCTGGGGGAACATCTCCAGAGAAGTCATTTTGCTCCACTTTGTTGTTTTCTAGTTTATCATTTATCAACATTGGATTATTATTTTTCCCTTTATTGTTTAAATCCTTAGACTTTGTTATATTTCTGTAATGGATCACTATTTGTATTTAATAAATAATCTTGCAAGTCAAACTATTTGTTTGCATGTGTGATCCTCTTTATGTGACGGGCGAGAAGGAGCTGGCCGTGACAATTACTACATTAGTAATTTCTCGCAAGAAATTACATCAGAAGTGGGAAATGTTGTTAAAAAACATACATTTACACACAAACTGACCAGCAGACGCAACTTTTGGACGCCATCTCTCACCCCAAAATGTAGATGTGACCAGTCACTAGAAAAATTTTAATTGGAGAGGCCTGAAATGTTAGAGAACTAAACAGAACCCTTACATTTACGCCTTTGAGGAGGACATGGAGCAGTCGTAGGGCAGAAAACAGGAGAAGCTGATGGGAGAAACCAGGGTGGTGATGACGATGGGAGGAGCCAGGGAGGAGAGGAGAGCAGGAGTAGCAAGGAGGTGATGCATAGCATAGCCAGGACAAAGGCCCACGGCAGGGTTGAGGGAGGGAGGAGCCATGGTTGAGACTTGGCAGATGAAACCAGGGGGACGACAGACTGAGATGGAGCTGATGGAGGTGGAGACTCAGCGTCCAAGGTAGAACCAGGGTGCCAGAGGACTGAGGCAGAGCAGGTGTAACTAAGGACCAAGGCTGAGCTGGAGGGAAGGCAGAGTCTGGTGGAGCTGAACGGATGGAGGGACGAAGTGTAGCTGAAGGCCCGTAAGACTGTGGTGCAGGCAGAGTGATGTCTGACCAAGGTGGACCCAGAGGGACGAGGGAGCCTTATGTAGCCGTAAGGATGATTGTCCCAGGTGGAGCCGAGGGAGGGAGGAGCCAAAGCTGAACTGACTGGTTACCGAGCCAAGGTGGAGTAATGGGCTTGACGGCTGGAGGCAGAGCCAGGGGATCCTCTTGCCAAGGCGGAGCTGGAGAATAGAAGATCCTAGGCACATCCACGCAGCATGGTGGAGTACACAAAGCAGGAGTTGACAGAAACCAGCGGAGGTGGGGCCGACGGACTGGCTGGCTTTGGAACAGGAGGCAGGAGAGGAGGTTGGGTGGATGGATGGGACCAGATATTGTTCCAATTTGTTTGTTTGTTTGTTTGTTTGTTTGTTTTAGAGCTAGCAAGTGTTGACAAAGTCATCAAGTCTCATGCCATTAAGGAGAAGGGAACTTTTTTTTGCAGTTAATTTTGGGTCGTCCCAGATCCGAACAGAGCATAGGGGTAAAGACACTAACCCCCAGTTTCAAAGACATGGCTTAAGCCTATAGTCCCAGACTAAAATGCATGTTTGAGCTGTTTTAAGGCGAGACACGGCAGGTGAAAACATCGTTTTTTCATGCAGTGGTCAATTTTGAGATTTTGGGCCAGTTTGATCCCTTAACATGTAAGCTTTCATGTCAAAATAAAATAAATGTCAACATTACACATTAAGGGGGTTATTTCATTATATTTTGTCAACTTGCGCCTTTAGATTTCTACCGGAAATCACCAAAAAGTTAGCGTTCTAACGCGAGCTCCCGTGCCGTCTCCATTCACAGAAACACGCCATGCCTGGTATCATTGTAAAGCACTCAGTCTCATACACAGCACTATCTTATCCAAATATGGGCATTTCCTTTGTAGAACTAACCAACCGCGAAAGTTTGCCGGGGAATCTATAGCCGAAACCCACATCTGATTGGTCAATGTGAATTTCCGACTACATGATTGGTTCTCACGCGTTACGCTTCTTTGTTTATTCTGCGCCTCAGAGAAAATGCAGACAACACCTAAATCAGCTAATAAACGTTCACAGAAAAGACGGCAACAGCTGTCACTTGCAAGAGATAGTAAAAAGAAAGTAAACAACAGATTATGCGATGAAACCCCGTCAGCGAGTGCCTCATCGCGAAAGCTATCCTTTGGAAAGGGAAAGAGAGAGTCTGTTGGAGAGAATGACAGCCCTGCCACACAGGAATGGCTCATAATTCACGTCGCACGATTGAATGCATTAGTCAGTGATTTGTGTTGTCCTAAATGTGCTGGATCAGGGCTGAAAATTGACATCGATCCACAGAATCATGGGTTCTGTAGCAGTGTGTTGCTGGAGTGTAGTCTGTGTGAGAGAGATAGGTACTGCAGAAGTGTTTACACATCTACGCGTCTGCAAGACGAGTCCAGGAACGACGTTGCATTTGATGTGAATGTGCGGATGGTGCTCTTAGCACATGAATTAGGAATGGGGTATGCAGCTCTCAAAAAAATCAGCAAGGTGTTGGGGATACCTTCCCTTCACCTTAAGACTTATCAGAGACACAACAGAAAAGTGACAGGTATGAAAAAGGTTGAGCCAGAAAACCACGCAGTATAGTGTCTAAATGATTTCGTCTTGTGGATATAGTGACATTACATTTACATTTCCCCTCATAATGTACATTATATCATAAAAATATAAACATATTTATAAATAAAATATTAACAAATACATTTTATGATATTCAGTAAAGTTTGTTGGACATATTTACTTTCACGCACACATACACATAACATGGACAATACAATCATATAAGAATCCACTGTCTTTTACAAAGTAAGTTAAGTTATATGTGCACTATGAATAAAACATGATTTAAAAAAAAATGTAATTGTAGTTGCAGAAATTGAGAGAGGCTTGGGGTCACTGCAAAAGGCCAGGGAGCAGATCAGGCAGGCTTATGCTGAGGTTGATGCAGATGTAGCAAAGTAGCAAAGATGGAGGATGAAGATGCAGTTATAAACATCAGTGTGTCTTTTGATGGAACCTGGCATAAAAGAGGTTTCACAACAAATTATGGCATCGGTGTGCATTGACGTCCTTACAGGTTTAGTAATAGACTTTGAGGTCTTGTCCTCCTACTGTCACGCATGTGCCAAGCGAGAAGGAAAAATAACAGGCCAGGAATTTGAGAGCTGGAGAGAGACACACACTGACTGTGCTGGCCCGATGTCAAAAAACAGTATTTGTGGGGAAAAGCAGGGTTGAGGCTGCAGCCAGTATGGCTATTGCCACTTTTAATGAAGGTGCCTCTGCCATGCTGGCTGTCATGGATAAGTTGTGGCTTCAGTGTACAGTTATCACTGTAAATACATGCAGTTACACTGACATGGTTAGACTTTCAAAAGCGAACATTTTTCAGTCCACCCGTGTGAAACGCAGGCGCCAAAGCGTAAGCACAGCCAAAAAGGTGAAAAGACACCGACAGGAGATCGAAGAGGGGCCTACATATGGTGCAGGCATGGACATTTAGCCTGTAAATAGACAGGGAGCTGTTTATTAAATTAATTTAGTTATAGATGGACATACAACAAACAGACACAATTCGTCTGCAGTTTTTGTGACTGTTTTTGTGTATTTGTTAAGGTAGTTCTCTTCAGCTTAAGGCTATTGCTATTAATAATTTGTTCATTTATCAATTTCCATGTGTTTTAAATATTATATACTGCTGATATTAATGAATTGGATGTATATTTTGTTTGTAGGTTGGGGGTATCAATAGAAATGTATGAAATTATACAATATAAAACTTTAAAGGCCGTTTTCTCAAAATTAGTTTTTCCTCGCACTCAGAGTCAGATATATTCACTTCAGTAGCACCTACAAGAACCAACTTTTGCAGTCTTATACTGAACTATATTCTGAAGGCTTTTACAGAAGGATTTGTTGATATATCATTCCTATCCTGAGTTATAGGTCCTTTTACTCCAAAAAACATGGCGAAAATATTTTTTTTAAGGCTATTGTCAGTATTCTCTAATTTACTAAAGCACAAAATAAGATATCCAGAATCCCCTCTGTAAAAGCCTTCTCTTCTAATATGTCAACAAATAGAACCAAGAATTTTAAACCTGGTCCTTTCCAATTTCCAGATTTTGTTTTTGGAAATGTATGCAAATGAGCGTATATTTAAGTATATAAGGCCTCATTTGCATATTACAAAATTAATTTACACAAAACTTGTAATACATTTTTTTCTTATGTTTATGCCAGTAATAAACTGGAGAAGTTTCACAGTGATATCTTGTAATTTAAAAAAAATCCCTATTCACCTGTAGTGTCTCGCCTTAACTGAAAGCAACTTGCACTGACATGCAATAGTATGTCAGTGTTTTTACAAATATTGGACCTTTTTTGGTGCAAAAAAAAAAACATACAAAAATGTATATACTATCCTCAAGAAACATAAAAATCTGAGGTCAAGTCAACTTTACTTATATAGCGCTTTTAACAATGCAGATTGTTTCAAAGCAGCTTCACAGAGTTAAACAGGAAAATAATGCAACATAATTTTATTCAGCCGTATAGCTGTCCTGGAGAAAACGGTGATGTCATCAGTTTATTTCAATTATCATACAGTTACAATGTGGGCTTTAGATCAGTAATTTAGTTTTTATGGTTAATTTAGTTTAATGATTAGATTTATTTGGTTATTTAGTTGAAAAATTTAGTGTCCCCAACTGAGCAAGCCAAGCCAGAGGCGACAGTGGCAAGGAAACCAAAACCCCATCAGGTGACCTAATGGAGAAAAATAAACCTTGGGAGAAACCAGGCTCAGTCGGGGTGCCAGTTCTCCTCTGGCCAATTAACAAACAGCGTATGATTATTATTCTGACAACTTTACAGGTCAGAGGTCATAATAGATCGGAATATTCGAAAGATCGGAGGCAACATGCCGGAGACAGGTTTTATTGAGGATGATGTGTCGATTAAATAATTATTAAATAGGAATAATCAAAATATCGGAGTTATCACACCGGAGACGGGTTTATTGAGGATGCCGTGTCGATGAGGCAATTTCAGGGGGAGTCTAATTGACACGGTCTCTGCAGACACTTCAGGGTCATGCGTTGGTCTTGTCTGGGCGAAGGTCCACCATCTGAACTGGATCCGGCCCAGATCCGGCTGACTGCAGTAGACCTCGGGATAAAACAGAGAGACTAACATTAGCGTAGATACCATTCTTCTGATGATGTAACGAGTACATCAGGTGTTATGGGAAGTTTTCCCGGTTACAGCTGACCTAGTTAATGCAGCCTAACAATCATTTAATTGAAAAAGTGTTTTATGTGTATGCCATAGTAAATAGATGTGTTTTTAGTCTAGATTTAAACTGACAGAGTGTGTCTGCTTCCCGAACAATACTAGGAAGACTGTTCCAGAGTTTAGGTGCTAAATAGGAAAAGGATCGACCGCCTGACGTTTTTGCGAATTTTGAGACCGCAGTAGACGTGATGGAGTATAATGTGTTAAAGGTCCCATGGCATGGCATTTTTCTATTATTTTAGAATTTTTCCTGAGGTGTAATTATATTGTTAGTATGATTTTTACATCATAAAATGTCATAATTTAGAAATAAAAGGCATTTTTTCTATACTGCTGTTTGCCCTGTGGCTGAAGGCCCTATTACAAGAGGCGTGTCTGCTGTGAGACTTCAGTAAAAACGCCCACTGTTGTGATTGGCTGACATCTTTGCATTTGATATGAGCGGAGGGGGCGTGGTTTAACGAGGTCTACGAGGCACGAGCAGGCACGAGCTGCTGCCAGAGAGATGGATGGACCGGAGTTCACTTCACATCGGTTCTGTCAGTCTCAGTTCAGTGAACTGTTGTAGTTACAGCATATACTTCAGGTTATTAGTTATTATTTCTAGTCGGAGGGGCTGTCACTCATGTCAGAAAGTTAGTAACTTTAGTAAATTATGGATCAGCGCTGACTGGAGACGCGAACCGTTTAGAACGATTCAGTCCGATTTGGTGAACTGATTCGGTTCACTAAAAAGAACCGGTTCAAAAGAAAGATCGTTCGCGAACCGGACATTATATATATCACTAATGTACCAGAGACTGAGCTCAGCGATTGCTAACAAAGTTATTTATAGTAACTACTGAGTTATGAGAGCGCTGTCAGTCAGCGCGAGTTTATTGTGTTTGTATTTGAGAGTTCTGAATAAACACGAGTCCCAGTCACGCCGAGTCCGTCTTCATCATTATTACCAACTTTGTAACACATGCAAAGTACCATTACAGCTGTCGAGATGAACGAGTTATGAGTAAGTGTTGATAATACCCTTATTTTTAGATATGTTCCTATCATATGGAAAGCGTCAGTGACGCGCATTGAGTACACAGCGCAAACAAAGACACAACAGCAGTAATCGAATGTAATCCAGTTTATTGTGGGAATAGCTGGCTAGCCCCTATACCCTCATGCTTACCCCCTTCTGCTTAATCTCGCGCCGCGTTTGGTGCCTCCGCTGTGGGCCAGATGCAGTACTGGGGGTCGGGGATGTTGGAGGCCGACCGGTCAGTGCAGCCCGAGCCTCGGCGTGTCTAAGGTTTATCTCTAAAGATGTTACTCTGCTGATGTTGAGCAGAAACGACTGTATGCACATTGTAGAACAGATAGACGCGACGAGGACGTACAAAAACACTGACTCACAAGATAGAAAACACGAAAACACCGCTCTGTCGGGAGAGAGAGAAGCCGCAGCGTGTGCACGAATAATAAATAATTAGCTACACATAAGAAATCACTGATCACAGATCAGAAGGAACTGAAAAAAGACTGTTTTCATTTGTACATCCAAACACTGAGAAACTGCCAGCATTCACTCGTTCACAAGCAATGATCTCTCGAGCGCTTGCATGGGCGTGCCAGATTCTCTAGGCGGAGGAAAGGGAGGTAACCGTTCCTGCTTGGACGTCAAACCAGGAGACTTCAGGATTGGCTAGTCTGGCCTGTCATTTTCTCAAAGGCAGAGAAAGACAGCCAGAACTCGGGTTTACACCGATCAACATTTCTATCCACTTGGGGACAATATTCAGGCTAGGGGAACTCATATTAATGTTGAAAAACCTCATAAAATGAAAATTTCATGCCATGGGACCTTTAAGAGCTCGCTCAAGTACTGGGGAGCTAAACCATTTAGTGCTTTGTAAGTAATAAGAAAGATTTTAAAATGTATGCGATGTTTAATAGGGAGCCAGTGCAGTGTTGACAGAACCGGGCTAATATGGTCATACTTCCTGGTTCTAGTAAGAACTCGAGCTGCTGCGTTTTGGATCAGCTGGAGTTTGTTTATTAAGCGAGCAGGGCAAACACCCAGTAGAGTATTACAATAATCTAGCCTTGAGGTCATGAACGCATTAACTAACTGTTCAGCATGTTGCATTGAGAGCATGTGCCGTAATGTAGATATAGATGTAGATGTATATTTTTAAGACTAGAACCGCCAGAGGTCGCTGTATACCTAAAACCGCCAGCGGGTAAAATTTATCCATGCAGATTATTACTGTATTGATACGGCTAAAAAAAATTAATATGTCACTGTATTATGCCACTGTCTTCACAAAGTAATGTATAGAGTCATGAAATTATTATTTTTAGTCATCAACTATGTTATTGTCCTGTTGTTTTATGCTATTTTGAGCAGGCTTCACTAATCACTTTTTGGTGACTATAGGCTAAACCAGCCTGCAATGACGACGAGAATTAGATGAAAATAAATAGATATTTGGGTGGTGTAATATTATAATAAAATGTCATTAATCCCATATTAAGATAACCCATGTTATATAAATTACTAAAATACACTAAATAGACAATGAAGAGCAATAATAATTCACAGCACTGCATAATATGTATGACAACTTATGATAAGGATAACATACGAATTCAAGCGCACAGTTTGACCTAATTAATTATTCATTTGTATAGTTATATCATTTATAATTTGAATAAGAGAACAACACCAATAAACTTGGGATAATCATGAAAATTGTTTTATTCATTCCATCATATTGGATTTTTTTTTCTTTTTCAGGAAACGGGCAGACTTGAATAAATAACAACACAGTAGCAAACAATACTCAATACAAAATTGCAAAATAAAAATGTATAATTAATCCAAAGTCTGAACATTTATAAATAGGCTAAAACATCTTTATTTGACCGTGCGTTGTGTTACTGTTTACAGTAAGCCGACGCGTTGCTCAAACACAGCGCGAAAATAGAGGAATTATATAGGGGTAAATTTGACCCGCTGACGCTTATAGGTATAAATGCCCCGTTTTTAAATCTGGTTTTATCTAAACAATTTTTAACAACAGGGGATTGTAAATAACACAGTTTTAGTAAAAGTCAGTGACTGGGAGACTTGGATATTTTATTGGAAATCTGTTATGTACATTTGAAAAAACAGCCATGGGTAAATTTTACCCCGTGGCGGTTCTAGTGTTAAGATGGTAGAATGCAATTTTACAGATGCTAGAAACGTGGCTTTCAAACGAAAGATTGGTATCAAAGTGCACACCCAGGTTCCTCACCGACGACGAGGACTTGACAGAGCAGCCATCAAGTGTTAGACAGTATTCTAGGTTACTACTTGTGGAGCTTTTTTGTCCAATAATTAAAAATTATTTTTTTTCTGAATTGAGTTGCAGGAAATTACCGGTCATCCAATTTTTTATATTAGCTATGCATTCCGTTAACCTTGTGAATTGGTAAGCTCCTGCGGTACTCCATACTGAACTTGTGATCGGTGTGACATCTCTTCATTTCTCTACAAAACAGTTCTCTACAAACTGATAATGGTCAGATAGGTATGATTTAAACCATGCCAATGCAATTCCACTAATATGCCAACATAATTTTCGAGTCTATTCAAAAGAATGTTGTGGTCGATGGTATCAAATTCAGCGCTAATCGAGTAACACTAATAGAGAGATACAGCCACGATCGGATTATAAGAGTAAATCATTTGTAACTCTGATGAGAGCAGTCTCAGTACTATGATACGGTCTAAATCCTGACTGGAAATCCTCACAGATACCATTTCTTTCTAAAAAGGAACATAATTGTGAAGACACTGCCTTTTCAAGTATTTTTGACAGAAAGGGTAGATTTGAGATTGGCCTGAAATTTACTAATTCTGTAGGATCAAGTTGCGTTTTTTTAATAAGTGGTTTAATAATAGCCAACTTAAAAGTTTTCGGTACATATCCTAATGACAAAGATTCATTAATGATATTAAGAAGAGGATCTATGACCTCTGGTAGCATCTCTTTTAATAGCCTAGTCGGTACAGGATCTAGCATACATGTTGTTGATTTTGATGATTTAACGAGTTTAGCCAATTCTTCTTCTCCTATAGCAGTGAATGAGTGTAATTTTTCTTCAGTGACACTACAATGCTCTGTCTGATGTGATACTGTAGTAGACGGCTGCATGGTTAAAATTTTCTTCCTAATATTATCAATCTTGCATGTAAAGAAGTTCATAAAGTCATTACTGCTGTGCTGTTTACAAACAGAAGTTGAAGCTTTATTTCTGGTTAATTTAGCCACTGTATCGAATAAATACCTACACTGTAAAAAAATTTATAATCTTCCCAACTCAAAATTTTCTAGTGACTGGTCACATCTAAAATTCGTTTTTCGGACGGAGGACTTGTTCAGCCAACATGGATTTTTCACTTCGACTTCATAGATTGACTGAGCACAATTAAATATGTTCGGTGAATATACAATTTTAATTTTTAGTGAAGACCTTAAGCTATGATTAGTACAATTCATCTTTTTGAATGGCGATAATTATTTGGAAGTCATTTATTGGGCCAATATGTAATGATCAATTTACACAATTTTTCCCCCCAATTTTTTTTTACAGTGTAGGGTTGGATTTGTTTTCTTCTAAGAGATTTGAGAAATAAGTAGATCTAGCAGTTTTTACGGCCTTTCTGTATGCAATCATGCGCTCTTTCCAGAAATTACAAAAGACCTCTAGTTTTGTTTTCTTCCAGCTGCGCTCCATTTTTCCAATAGTGTCTGGCTGCAGACAAGACGAGATGCACTCTCAGCCGCGCATGCGCACTAAACGAGATGCACTCTCAGCCGCGCATGCGCACTAAACGAGATGCACTCTCAGCCGCGCATGCACACTAAACGAGATTCACTCGTATTAAGACCGTAGATTACACATGCACTTGATGCCGCGCATAAATAATTTTTTTTTTTTTACACTACCGCGCAAAAGTGTTTGATCAGTAAGATTTTCATTTATTTGATTTTTAATGTTTTTGCTTATCAAGGCTGAATTTATTTGAAGAAAAGTACAGATGCAAAAAATACAGTATTGTGAAATATTGCGATTCAAAATAAGTTTTGTATTGTAATACGTTTTTAAAATGTATGTCATGCAAAGCTGAACTTTCATCATCCATTAATCCAGTTTTCAGTGTCACATGATTAGTCAGAAATCTAATACTGATTAATCATCAATGTTAGAAACAACTTATTTTTACAGCCTGTTATAATTTTATTCTAAAGATTCTGTGAAAAATAAAACAAAAGTTATATTTGACCAAGACTAAATACCCATAATTTTCAAAAAATACCCATTTTTCAAATTGCACTCATACACGCTACCTTATTATTTGGTTGTTCAGAAGATAAACACTAAGCATCTTAAATGTTAAATAAAAAAAACTAAATGGATGATACACAGACAATGAGTTTGATAGTGTCTGTGAGAGAGTTGATAGCATGTTTGTGAATGAGTTTGGATCAAAGCTTTGATTAGTGTGTGAGAAATAGTATAGTAGTGAATGAGAGAGTTTGATAGCATCCATGAAAATCTTTGATAGAGTGAGAGGCGTTTGAGAGAGTTTGATAGTGTGCACAAGAATATGTTTGAAATAGGTCTTCTCTTTTGCTTATTAGTACCCTTTTTGAAGTGCTTCAAAAAGACAACAACAAAAAAAAACATATCACACTCATCTTACCTTGGAAAAAGATTCCATTTTTTTATATGGACTTTCCAGTGAGCCTGAACTTTCTTTTCAGTCATTGGCATCAATGAGTGGCACAGGGGGCAATGCTACAATTTGCAACAAGATGTGCATTTTGGTATCAGCTGATTTACACCTTCTATGACTATTGATTGATTCATCTGTAAGCATAAATTGAAGAGACAGAAATGAAAATAATTATTGTCTTGTGTATAATATTATTTGAATGTTTGTTATCTGTTTTATAGTATCTCACGATTTGAATAACCATTTTTAACTAAATTAACCTGTTATTTAATCCTTATTTTAAATAATTTTAAGGAACACCTCGTCTAAACAACACTTACACACAGCATCTCACTGTCACCTGCAAACTTCTATCACTTTTCAAAACAACAGACCCAAACAAGAGACAGTAAATTCAGTACATTTGTTCAATGCCTAAACAAAATGAATTTAGATCTTCAACTTACTGGATGAAGAATTGGTACCCAATAAGCACGGCAGGATCCATCAGACAGATATAAGCACAGTTTCGTTATCTAATAGATTAAACAACTATTTTACATCTAGCTAATCGTCTATGAATGAGGTAAATATACTTACATCAATTATTTAATGTTCGTCGACTCCTCTAAACACGTGCACAACGTCACACCTGTGCATGTGGGATATACCAGATAATAATCAGGATACTTTTCTATAACATTTACCAAATAATGAACAACTATTTTAATTTAAATTAATCTTGTACGAATTGCATAAATAATATACTTACACGTAGCCTGTAGGTGCGTCCGATAGCGCAAGTATCTGAGTGTCCACGAGCAGCTGATGAGAACGTTTGTAGAACTGCGTACGCATGCGTGATTGAAAACACAATGTGTCGGACTGCGCAAGTGCGGCTGAGACTGCATGTATCTGAGTGCGCATGCGTGTCTGAGAGTGCATGTGTCGGACTGCGCATGCGTGTCTGAGAGTGCATGTCTGCAGCCAGACCCTTCTCCATTTTTCTGGCTGCTGTTTTAAGGGCCGAGTGTGCTCGTTGTACCACGACGTTGGACTATTTTCTTTAATCTTCTTTAAGCGCTGAGGAGCAACTGTGTCTAAAGTGCTGGAAAAGAGAGAGTCAATAGTTTCTGTTGCAACATCGAGTTCTTCTAAGCTATCTGGGATGCTGAGGAGATGATACTGATGAGGAAGATTATTTAAAAAGCAATCTTTAGTGGCGGCAGTGATTGCCCTGCCATTTTTTAAATGGGGGGGCGGCTTTGCAGCCTTAACTAAATTAAGTATACATGATACTAGGTAATGATCTGAGATGTCATCGCTCTTCTGCAGAATTTCAACGGTATCAACATTTATTCCATATATATATTTATTCCATATATATATTTAGACAATATTAGGTCTAAAGTATGATTATGGCGATGAGTGGGTCCTGACACGTGTTGCCTAAGTCCAATTGAGTTTAGAATGTCTTTAAATGCTAATCCCAATGCGTCTTTTTCGTTGTCTACATGGATATTAAAAGCACCAACAATTAGTAATTTATCTACGGCCAGAACTAACTCTGATAGAAAATCAGCAAATTATTTGATAAAGTCTGTATTGTGCCCTGGTGCCCTGAATACAGTATCTAACACAAATGTTAAATGGGATTTATCATTTACACTACATAACGTTACATAAAGCACCAAAACTTCGAAGGAATTATATTTGAAACTAGACTTCTGAGTAATACTGAAGATATTATTATAAATTACACCAACCCCTCCCCCTTTGCCTTTCAGACGCGGCTCGTGTTTATAACAATCATTTTGGGGGGTGGACTCATTTAAAGTAATGTAGTCGTCAGGTTTTAGCCAGGTTTCTGTCAAACACAGCACATCTAGATAATTATCTGTAATGATATCATTAACAATAAGCGCTTTTGGGAAAGGGATCGAATATTCAGCAACCCGAGCTTTATCAATTGTTCATCAGTATTATATCTGTTGTTTATTTGTTGGACATCAATTACATTTTTACTGTTGAATGGTTTTGATGGGGTTTTTTTGTATTTACTAATTCGGGGAACAGACACAGTCTCTGTGATAATATCTAGGTGAACAATTAACAATTTAGTTTAACAATTTAGTTTATTTGGTTCAATTCTCACTATTAACTGTTTATTAGTACTTATCAAGCACATATTAATGCCTTATTCTGCATGATTTTTTTCAACATCCCTTAATCCTACCCTATACCTAAACTTACTAATTTACTAACTTACTAACTATTAATAAGTAGTAATTGGGTGTTTATTGAGGTTGCTGAATAGTTAGTTAATAGTGAGAATTGGGCCCTAAAGTGTGACCAAATCTGAAACTGCATTCATTTCCTCTTTAATAAATGAGTGGGGAAAAAAAAAAAAAACACCTAGTTCTTATTCAGAGATGTAATGGTCACATTTAAGGTTTTTCTATATTTCATTCAAATTATCATCATAATTGCAATCCAATGTAACAGTTCACAAATATGTTTTACTTGCCCTCATTTGAAAAATGCTAACTTGACACTTAAAACTACAGCTGACAAATAACTAATAAAGTTTGTTAACTTTTTGTTAAAATTAATACTAAGAATAATTAAAGGCCTGATTATACCAAGAATTGTAATATAACTATAATAACTATATTAGCGTCCATATCATAGAGGGTAACGTTCTGTTTATTATAAGCGTGTGCTGCAGTTTTGTCATTTGCTGCTTATGCTATTTAAACAGGATGGATTCTGATTGGTTGTCAATGTTTTTTTATAATTCATTAGATTAAAAAAAAAAATTGAAAGTGATTCCAACAATATTGTTCCTCTGTGCCATTATCTGTATAGTTGTGGTGTGAACTCTTCTATTCATTAAAATTTAGAATGACTTTTGAAACTACTGTATATCTTTATTGTTATCATTATCCTCCTTGGTGTGTCAGGGTTCTGTCACTTCGGTCTAGTTTACTCTTGGTTTGTGACAGAGCCCTGACACTCCTGTATTGTTTGTCTTGTGTGAGCGCGCAGCTTTGAGCATGCTCAAGCTGCATGCTCTTCTGTCCTTGTATTTTGTGTGCGGGGCGTGGTGTTCGGATCCCAACACTTCGTTCACGAGTTCACACTTACATATAATTTGTAGAGAGTTAATTGAATTGCGTATTTGGCGTGCTGTCCGGGGGGGAGGGCTTCGAGCTCGGACTTCGGCCCGAACCCAGAGTACCCCCCCGTATGTAAGTGGTTTAGAACTAAAAGATAGGGCAAGATGTGGAGAAGGGGTGGTGGAGGGATGCTGAAAAAACTGTCAACAAAATGGAGGTAGGACGGCTGCGTATATGTACCTCTTTGTTGATTAGCTGAGTACTCTCCACCTGTGTCAATTATCTGACATGTTCCTCCCGAGCCTCGTTTAGTGAAACAGCATTTCACGAGTTCACACTTACATATAATTTGTAGAGAGTTAATTGAATTGCGTATTTGGCGTGCTGTCCGGGGGGGGAGGGCTTCGAGCTCGGACTTCGGCCCGAACCCAGAGTACCCCCCAAAAAGCTAGTAAGCATAGGACAGCCGCCTGCTAATTACCCCCCAAGAAGTGCCGAGCTTGGCGGCTGGCATGAGAGAGGGGCCTGGTTGTTTGACCGGGAGGGCCCGTGAGCGGCTTGTGTCACGGATGGGCGACCCTGTTGGTTCAGGAATCGCACGGTTCTTGGTGAGAGCCGGGTGTGGTCTTGTACGTGGGAGACCGACCTTTCTTTGCTGTGTAGAAAACTGCCCACTTCTCGCTGTGTGAATTTTTATCCTTCCTTGTTGTGTTGAAACTGATCCACTTTTCACTGTGTGGAAATTTCCGCTGCCTTACTGCGTGGGAACGTTCACTGATTCACTGCGAGGAACGTACTGCTTTGCTCTGTGGAAACTTCCACTGACTTCTTGCGTGGAACTTTCCACTTCCCTGCTTTGTGGAAACGTTCTGTTGGTTTACTGCGTGGAAATGTGCCACTTTTTACTGCGTGGGAACTTTTTGCTGATTTCCTGCGTGCGCTGATTTATTGCCTGGAAACGTGCCACTTTTTTGGTTGCGTGGAAGGCTTTCCACTTTCTGGCTGCGTGGAAGGCTTTCCACTTTCTGGCTGCGTGGAAGACTTTCCACTTTCTGACTGCGTGGAAGACTTTCCACTTTCTGGCTGCTTTCCACTTTCTGGCTTCGTGGAAACTTTCCACTTTCTGGCTTCGTGGAAACTTTCCACTTTCTGTCTTCGTGGAAACTTTCCACTTTCTGGCTTCGTGGAAACTTTCCACTGACTCGCTGCGTGGAGACTTTCCACTGACTCGCTGCGTGGAGACTTTCCACTGACTCGCTGCGTGGAGACTTTCCACTGACTCGCTGCGTGGAGACTTTCCACTGACTCGCTGCGTGGAGACTTTCCACTGACTCGCTGCATGGAGACTTTCCACTGACTCGCTGCGTGGAGACTTTTCCACTGACTCGCTGCTTGGAGACTTTTCCACTGACTCGCTGCGTGGAGACTTTTCCACTGACTCGCTGCGTGGAGACTTTTCCACTGACTCGCTTCGTGGAAAACTTTCCACTGACTCTGGAAAGAACCCGGGAAGAACGTAAGACTCAATGTTTGCTGGACAGGAGGAAATTCCCCAGTAAATGCCCTAGAGGATTTTTAAGCAATGAGAGTTTGGTGAGCTTTTTTGATGTGGAACCGGTTGGTCCTGATGTAGCTCTGAAAGGCATCTGAGGACCATCTCCCGAGAGCTTGGATCTGTTGTTGGGAGAGGCTTTTTTGAGCTGCTGATGTTGCCGCCCCAATGCGGAAAGAGTGGCTTGAGTAGTTCGTTGCTGAGATGCCTGCCTGTTGGAGAACGGATTTGAGGTGCTTCTGAAACCAAAAGCGTGTCACGGGTTTGTTGACTTCATCTGTAAACAGGGGTTCCATGGGAGATTTGGCCTTAGATTTTCTCCATTGGAGGTATGCCAGAACGAACTGGTATGGTTGGATTGGTGATAGAAGGTTGAAAATGTAGATGAAATTACCTTTTTTGGTTTGGTCAGTCTTACTTTGTTTGATCAGGTATGATATTGTTTCCTCGTCCATGGCTGTTAAGTCTGAGATGGTGGGGTGGATTTTTGGGTCGAATTTGGATGTAATAGCGAGCTCCGAGCATCTGAGAAAACCGAAAAAAGCTAGGATAAACATGGTGTCGAGTGTTCGGGCGGTATTTCTGGGCTGGTAGCTTGTACGCAAGGTGTGAATGCATTTGGTGAGGATGTCTATCGTTATTGGTTGTCTTGTGTCAGGGCAGGTGGGCTGGGATCTTTGGATCCCTTTGATCAGTAGAGAGGTTTGAGAATTGTTTATCTCGGGCGAGGGACCGCCGTGTAATAGTTTGTGAAAAAACTGAATGCCACTCAAGTACCCTTTGATAGACCCGACTTGGAGGTTTTTTACGGTGTTAAGGTGAGAAATAAATGAGGTGATTGAAAGGAGAGAGAAATCGGGGAACGGCATATTATACGAGTTGTGGAATGCTCTAAAATTTTTCCAAGCGGTTATGTAGGATTGGAGGGTCCTGGGAGAAACTGCTTGGAGAATGGTGTCTAACAATGCGTTGAGGAGTGGTTTCAAGGGGTGGTTTATGGGAATATCAGTTCCGAATAGCGAGGTACTGAGTTGGGAACTGATCCGCCTCTGGAGACAGCGTCCTGAATTTCTGAAACAGAAAACGAGACAGAGAGTCAGCGATTTGGTTTTCTGATCCAGGTACGTGTTTAGCTATCATGATGAATTGGTCGCAAGCTGAAATCCATGTGAGACGCCTTAGAAGTGGCATCATGGCAGGTGCGTGTGAACGACCTTTATTTATGCAATGCACTGTTGCTTCGTTGTCGCTGTGCACTAGAATGCTGCTAGCGGCCCATTCTTTTCCCCACAGAAAAGCCGCTACTATGAGAGGGTAAAGCTTTATTTATATTTTACATATTAAATATATTTATATTTATTTGTTTATTTATTGAAAAAACTGTCAACAAAATGGAGGTAGGACGGCTGCGTATATGTACCTCTTTGTTGATTAGCTGAGTACTCTCCACCTGTGTCAATTATCTGACATGTTCCTCCCGAACCTCGTTTAGTGAAACAGCATGTCTAGTTTGGGTTTCAGTTTTGTGTTGGGATTCGGACATTCATGCTCCGCGTGTTTGTTTTCTGTCACGAGCGCACGGAGTGAGCATTCGCTCGTTCTTGTGCGCTCTGTCTTGTCATGTGAGCGTGTGCTCTTCTGTCTGTGTGTTCTGTGAAGCACACGGTTCATGTTTACATCGGCCGTGTGCTTTCATGTTATGTTGTCATGTTTTGTGTGAACATGCAGCTGATGATTTCTCATTAGCTGCATGTTCATGTCATGTTTGGTGTGAGCACATGTCTTGTTAAGTGTTTCTTTGTGCCATGTGCTCGTGTCCATTGTCTAACCCCGCCCACCTTGTTTCCTGATTATTGGTTCATTTGCCCCACCTGTCTTCCCTCGTTACCCTCTTTTGTTTGTTCCCTATTTAATCTCCTTGTGTTTGCAGTCCAGTGCGGAATCGTCGTCAAATTTACCTCTTGTTTCCCTGTTCCAGTCAAGTCAAGTCAAGTCAAGCCAAGCCAAGCCAAGCCTAGCCAAGTCTAGCCAAGTCAAGTCAAGTCTGTTTTTCCCCCTCGGGGTAATTTTGGTTTGTCTTGTTTTATTTTTTATTATCATTAAAAAGCCCATATCCTCTGCATCTCTGAGTCCTCACTCCTTTCCCTTCACAAACCCTGACATGGTGTGACAGTTTACAGTTATGTACATTTTCCAAGGAGTCACTGCAATTTCTAACAGCACCAGAGAAGCCAGAGTAATCGTTGAGTTGCATGGCTATTGTTGCAGATTATGGCAGATCATTTGTCTAGTCAAGGTTAAGGCCGGATTAGCTAAAAGAAAGGAAAATGCTTGATGAGCAAAGTGACTGTATGAGAGATTACAGGAAATGAGAGTTTTCTGTTTACATATTTAAAATGACAATAAGGTCATGGCAAAAATTGTGCAAATTTTCTGAGCTCTCCAAAGCATCCAAAAATGGCGCATGTTTTCATGTGATTTCGAGAGTTTTCAGAAAATGCTTTTCAGACAGTTTGGGGAAAAGGGATCTTTTTTTTACTCTAATGCAAATTAGTTTTCACAATGGAATTATAAATGGAGTGTCAGACTGCCCGACTATTACTTAAAAAATCCAACGCTTCAGCAGAGTTTGGGGCTGAATATTAAACTGAGATTAAATCCCAATGGATTTTGCTAAAGAATTTCTATATCAAGGACATAAACTAGCACTGTGAAAATGACAAACCTTCTGACTCCTCAGTCAACGGTGACAAACATTAAAAAGGCTGCAGGAATTGTGGGAAAGAAGGTAATACTGAAAGAGGCTTCTTCATTTCAAAGGTATTTGCTTCCAGCTAACTTTAAAGCTACACTGTGTAACTTTTTTTGTCTATTCTTAGCTAAAAACACTTAGTTCTTTCAAAAATATATGTGCTCATTAATGTATATTTACTTCTTTCAAGTAATAAAGTATTCTCGTAAGTTTATAATATGCCATTGAAAATACATAAGGTAATGGGATCTATTGGTGGTCGCCATGTTGCCCCTCCATCTTGAAAGTACATTAGCCAAAGAGGGACATACCCGTAAATTCAAGCTTCGCTTTTCGCGTTTTAACCGGTTTTAATACTCGATGGCACTGTACAAAATTCTCTGCCTCGCGCATGTGCGCGTCAACTTGTTCAGACTTGTCTGGTGCATGTGCAGAGAGTTTTCATCTCAGCAGCTCCAGTAACAGAGTTATACGGAGTTTTCCTGGCTTGTTTATTCCTCAAAAGTCTGTTTTTCCTTGTGTGGTATTTCTGTGCGTTAATAACTCCGTAAGTAATAGTAGTTATTGTCATTGTAGATGTGTTTCAGAGTGTGTCATCGCATAATTCAGTTGATGTCACCTCAGAAGTATTTTTGTGTCAACATACAATAGCGTAATGCTCACCTATTTGAATAATCATTCAGTTATTTTGTCATCAACAATGTTTATTCGTTTATAGAAAATATTTGCTTGTAATGTATGTTGATGGAAATATGTATCAGGTCTGATCGGCATATTAACAATTGTTCTACAGAGCGCACTGCAGTGCTAACGTTAAAGCGCCACACACACTTTTGTAACCGGACACCGCTTGTTAGCAGCTGCAGCTCCGCTCCTTTTAATGCAGCTGCCTTTAGCACCTATATATGGTACAATAAGCTCTGGTTTACGGTTACATTATACAAATGTAACTTATAAGTATAGTTATACAGTTCTTAACTGTGTATGTATATTTACCATCCTTATTTGTTCTCTCACAGAAACCACATTTATGTACATATCCACGCAAACCTGTTTATGCATTGCAATTGGATGACTGAATAAACATTACTATCATCAAAGTTCACTCTGGATTAGCTGCAGTTCTTTCTAGCCAAATAATTAGGCCAGTTGAGTTCCAACCATCCCACTGCGCACAGAATATCCCACAGGCACCGTGTCGAATGTGGACGAGGTCGAACTGGAAGCCATGTTAATCTTGGACTAAATCGGCCACCGTAGGAGTTGAAACGAAATCGGAATTTAGAGGAACAGAAACTAAAATTCACTGGATGGTCATATACCTTTTCACCGCTAGATGGGGGAAAATATCACACAGTGTAGCTTTAAATGTATGTATTAAGCACCGTTCACACCGTGAACAATAACTATAAAGATAACTATGAAATATACATTAGTGTCCACCCCAATGCACGATATGTTCCATTTATTAAGAGCACACTACAGTTCCCTTTCAGTCAGTACACTACAAGTTACGTCAGTGACTGAAGAAATGGGGGTTTTGCTTAGAAGCCAATCGCCTTTAAGATCTACAAAACGAGTCAATGGCATGAAAATGCCATGGGTCTGCGTAATTTGCATAATGCAACCCCGCCCCACCGTGTGTGTATAAAGGGCGTTGCATTGCACACTCGCATTATGTTTCTGCTTCAGAGCCGAGTATCACTTGCCTGAGCGTTTATATCTCTTCAAGATGAGCTTCTCACCAGAGTGTTGGTGTGACGGCGCGTTCCAGCAAGTTCCGCATTCCTGTCAGATCTCTGCAGTGATCCGCACAGCGTGCGCGTTCTCCCTGGGCGTTTCAGCATTTCTGCAGAGTACAAACTCCTCTCTAAAAGGACTGCACGTGGCACGTCTTTTTCAAGATGTCTCGCCCGTGCTCCGTTTCTGGGTGTGGTCGGCTGGTTAGTTCGTTTGACAGGCATGAATGCTGCTTAGCATGCTTGGACCTCGTGCACGCTGAGCGTGCGTTCGTTGATGCGTCATGTTCCCACTGCGGGAACATGACCATCGCAGTGCTGCGATCAATACTCCATGATCTCCGTAAAGGAGGGAGAGTCCCCTCTACCACACCCCAATCTATTCCCTCCTCGAGAGGGGATACTTTGGCTGGTGGTCAGGGTGATCTGAGGGTGATGGTGTGGGCCAACCTGACGAATATTCCTCGGGCCACACCCCCTTCTTGCACGCTGCAACCCATGGTGTTGCCAGATGATGGCACTGGTGTTTCCCGGGCTGGGCCCAGCGAATCATTTGGCGCACCGCCGGATGACACTATGCCGATCACCACATCACAAGGTGGGCTGGACTCCTCCGGTGATGAAGATTCGGCTGTGCTGCCTCCATTGGGAGCTCCTGCATTGCCCGAGTCTGATCCGGAGCTTACGGCCATGCTTTCCCGGGCAGCCGAGAGCCTTTGGCTTGTGTGGAACCCTCCGTCATGTCCCGAGCGTTCGAGGTTGGACAATTGGTATCTGGGGGCCGCCCGTGCCAGAGGCGCCTGCCAACCCCCAGTGCTCTTCTTCCCGGAAGTGCATGAGGAGGTGTCGAAATCGTGGAGGTCTCCCTGACCTTTCGCGATCGCTCGGCATCTACCTCCGCCTTCACCCAGCCGCCGGCACAGAAGCCTCAGTCTGCTCCCCGCCGAGGCCGCCCTCCTGTGGCTCCCGCCCCTCCCGCTCGGCCCCAGCAGCAGCCTTCACCCGGGCCGAAGCGCGGAGGACATCGCAGGAAGGCAGCCCCGCTCGGAGGGGATCTCGGTTCTTTCCCAGGAGATGGTAACAGGACCACTCCTTCCCCCGGTGGAGGGCCGTGGGAGAATCCTTGGTTTTCCCCTTCCGCCGCTGGCCTCACGGTTGGCGGCACCCTTATAGATGATTAAAGAAAGAACTGACACATTCACCTTCGAGCCCCAAGAGGGCACAGCTGGCAGTGGGCGACGCACAGCATCACCACTCTCAGTCCCCTCTGTCACCAGCACCCTGGCAGACGAAACCCCCGTGGAACGCTGGTCCTTCCCTGGTCTCCTCTGTCAGGGCGCGGAATTCAACCCCGCCCACACCTCGGGATGCTCCCACGCCTCCCATGTCTGGGCCGGTCATTCCGCCTCACTGCCCCATCATGGGTGCGCCTGTGGTTCGCATGACCCCGCTGGTTCAGTTCTTGGGAGCCTGGCTAGCGCTTCCCAACCTGTCCAGCTGGCTTGCTTGCACCATCAGGCTTGGCAATGCGCTTCAGTTCACACGATCTCCTCCCCGGTTTCAGGGAGTCCGCTATACCATGGTGGGTGGCAACGCCCCTGTCATGCGTGCGGAGATCGCCACCCTACTGGCGAAGGGTGTGGTCGAGATTGTCCCTCCAGCTGAGATGAAGTCTGGCTTTTACAGCCCCTACTTCATTGTACCCAAGAAAACCGGTGTATTCCGACCAATCCTGGACCTGCACGTCTTGAACCAAACCCTTCACAGGCTTCCATTCAAGATGTTGACATCCAAACGCATTTTCGAATGCGTTCGTCCATCAGATTGGTTTGCAGAGATGGACCTGAAGGATGCGTACTTTCATGTCTCCATTCTTCCTCGACACAGACCGTTTCTATGGTTTGCCTTCGAGGGGCAACCATATCAGTACACGGTTCTCCCATTCGGATTAGCCCTGTCCCCTCGCGTCTTCACGAAAGTCGTCGAGGCAGCCCTTGTGCCACTTAGGCAACACGGGGTTCGCATCCTGAATTATCTCGATGACTGGCTGATTCTGAGTCACTCTCGAGAGCAGGTTTGCGAACACAGGCAAGACACCTTGCCACCCCTGGGGTTGAAATATTTCCACCTGCGGCTGGATACCCCAGTGTCTTCCGTATGCAGTCATATGTCATAGGTCATATGTGTATTTTTAAGCCCTCCCTTCGGGCAGGCTTTGTGTTGCATTTTTCCACGTGGGATATGCTTCACAGTGTACCTTGGTATTGGTGTTGAGCCCAGTCCCTCGTCCGTGCTCAGACTCACGTCAGGGATCTCGGGTCAGCGCAGGATGCTGGAAGACAGCCGTCGTGGCGAGATTGAATTGGGACCTCCATTTCATCAGTAACTGACGTAACTCGTAGTGTACTGACTGAAAGGGAACGTCTCGGTTACGTATGTAACCCTCATTCCCTGAAGGAAGGAAACAGAGACGTCCCCATGCCTCGGCTCTTCAGCAGGTAAATAATGCGAGTGTGCAATGCAACGCCCTTTATACCCATGCGGTGGGGCGGGGTTGCATTATGCAAATTCCGCAGTCCCATGGCATTTTCATGTCATTGGCTCGTTTTGTAGATCTCAAAGGCGATTGGCTTCTAAGCGATACCCCCATTTCGTCAGTAACTGACGCATTTAAAGTGGCAGACGACAAAACGTCTCGGTTACGTATGTAACCCTCGTTCCCTGAATGAAGGGAACGGAGACGTTTTGTCGTCTGTCACTTTAAATGCTCAAGCTCTGTGAAAGTCAAGTGGATTCTGATTGTCTGTCAATGTTTTTATAGTTCATCAACTGGGGGAAAAGATTTTTGAAAGTGATTTCAACGATATAGTTCCTCTGTGCTGTTATTTTTAACTATCGTTTTGCTTATCATCCTTGGTGTGAATGAGCCTTTAATTCCTAAAGGCACGTACATGTTCTATTTTATTCCATTAGAACTCACCTCAATCAAAAGAAAAAGATGCCAGGGTTGAGAGTAAATCAAAGGGTTAGTTCACCCAAAAATTTAAATTCTGTCATTAATTACTCACCCTCATGTCGTTCCAAACCCTCAAGTCTTTCGTTCATCTTTGGAACACAAATTAAGATATTTTGTTTGATTTTGTTTGAAGTTTGATTTTGAAATGAAGATCAAATTTGAGAGCTTTCTGTTCCTCTGTTACGCAACTGTAACTTTGATGCTTCAAAAAGTTTTATGAATTGAGCAGTTTAGTCAAAATATTCTGAAGAGACACAATCGCTATATATGATAAACAGATGGCATTTAGGCTTTTATTCACTTATAAACATTCATTCACTCACACATCAGTTATGATAAATGGAAGCTCAAGCATGTTGGCTTCACCTGCGAGAACCATTAAGGTTCACTCTCATGTTACACAGCAAGTTTGAGCTTCCGCAAGAACCATTGAGGTTCATTCTGGTGTGTTACGCAGCAAGTTTGAGCTTCCACAATAATCAATGAGGGTCATTCTCATGCGTCAAGTAGGTTCAGTTGAGCTTCTGTTCATGTTCGCTGAGTGTGAGTAGTTAATGACATAATTTTCATTTTTGGGTTAACTAACCCGTTACGGACAACCATGGCCAAAAAAGGAGAGTTGTTTTGAATTCCAGCTCTCATCCACATATGTGATCAAAACTGACAGGCTAAAACACTGTGCGCATTGGCCAGAGCCATTTCTGGAATTACCATTAAATACCCAACCGTGAAAGTGCATGTGACATAAAACTGTTAAGAGGCCTGCCTCAAGGGTGCTGTTTATTTTATATAGCTTAACTTTGAACACAGAGCCTTTCCATTATGTCAGAGGGCAATGAAGCGTCTATTTGTGGTTGGTGCTGAAGCCTCAGCAATGAAATGCAATGGGATGAGTTTGACTAAGGAGACAGTATCCCATGTCAGGAGCCTTATTAATGAGCATGTGGGGAGAAAAACTTGCAGATACCCAGCACTAAGTCTGAGTCTAAACCAAAATAAGGTTACAGAGCTTCAGCAAGCAGTAATAGGAAACCTTTGGTTTTGTCTCTCATCATATCACAGCATGCTGGTCTCAAAGGACTTGCTTGTCAATTTAACAGATACCAAGTCTGTCTTGTAGAATGAGCACTATTTGAAGGAACAAAATAAGGATAAATAATACAGAATATTGTCTGTTTTTTCAAAATGCAGTGGGGTAAACATGTCTGAGTGCACACTGAAAAATGATGCAAAATCTGGAAAGAAGTACATTTTAGGATTTTGAACAAAATGTAAACAATGAAATGCAAAAATGTTAAAGGATGATATGTAATGTGGCTGTTATTAACTCTTTCCCCGCCAAACATGGAATTTTCTGGGTTTCTGGGTATTACGCATCTTCTGAATGAGTACAGAATCTCCTGATCAAAACACAGACGATGAAGACACAAAAAACAAGCGATCGTATGTAAGCAGATGCATATGTAAAATAACGTGATCATCAACATTAAACATCCCATAAATCAAAACTGCCTAATGTTACTGAATGAAATGTCGACCCAGAACGAGCTATAGGACTGTGCAAGCATTAGGGGTGTTGATGGACTCGATCTACTCCATCTGTGTTGGATCATCGCTCTGAATCTGATCTGGATGTAGTCTTTGACAAAAACGTGATTTTCTCAGCTTTTTGTTCAAAATGTTGCTTTTTTTAGTTTAAAATCAGAGGGTCTACTCTTTCTTTTGATATATTACATGCTCAGATATTCATACAACAAAATATTCTATGGGCCATTACATTTTTGTGAAAATGATCAAAAACCCTGGCGATGGCTGGCAACTTTTTTTAAAAATGCTGGCGGACATACGAAATACTAAGACATTTTAACTTTTCACTCAATTATGCTGATAACATACACTACCGTTCAAATGTTTGTGGTCAGTAACTTTTTTATGTTTTTGAAAGAAGTCTCTTAAGCTTACCAAGGCTGCATTTAAATGTGATCAAAATTGATCAAAATGTGACAAAACATGTAATAGTGTATTAATGTAAATACAATTCCCTTTCAAGGGAACTCATGCTGCGTCGATTGATGCTGTGGGAACGCTTTGCGTGATTGCCTCATGAAGCACGTGTGAAATCCGTCCAATAATGTGATGAGACATCAGAGGCAGGTGACGTCATGAACTCTATAGGAAACTATAAAGCCTGCCCAAACAGTGCAACTCTAGCTTCTGTGTCTGGGTCAGCATTTTGTTCAGCATTTTGCATTGAAAGCATGTGCCATAATTTAGATATATATTTTAAGGTGGAAGAATGCAGTTTTAAAGATGCTAGAAACGTGACTTTCAAATGAAAGATTGGTATCAAAGAGCACACCCAGGTTCCTAACTGACGACGAGGACTTGACAGAGCAGCCATCAAGTATTAGACAGTATTCTAGGTTTCTATATGCAGAGGTTTTTGGTCCAATAATTAAAAAATCAGTTTTTTCAGAATTAAGTTGTAGGAAATTACTAGACATCCAAATTTTTATATCAGCTATGCATTCCGTTAATCTTGCATTGGACTATTTACTTTAATATTTACTTCTTTGATGAAGTATGGTTCTCAGATTTTGTGTTTCTCCTCGACGGCTCTCCGTGGGAGATTCTGATCAGGAGGGACCTTTTGTTTCAAGCAGGGGGCTCAATATTTTACCCCCGTCTAGAACTGTGGAAGCTCATAGAATCAGGTCTGAGGTTGTGGAGACCATTCCTCAATCCAGAGCTCCCCTCCATAAGGAAATTGTATGCCCTGAAGTGGAGAGTTTTCACTTCTTGGTGCAGTGGTTGTCAGTTGGACCCAGTTAACTGCCCGGTTGGTACAGTATTGGAGTTCCTGCAAGAGCGATTTACTGCAGGGTTATCCCTGTTCACTTTAAAGGTTTATGTGGCGGCCATATTTGCTTTACACATTTCTTTGGTTGGTACGTCTTTAGGAAGAGACCCCTTGGTAATACATTTCCTCTGTGGCACATTGAGGCTCAGGCATGCAATACGCACTAGGGTAATGGCTTGGAATATGGCCGTGGTGCTCCAAGGCTTATCCATGGCTCCCTTTGAGCCTATTGAAGAGGTTTCAGTCAATATTTGACTCTTAAGTTATTGTTCCTCCTTGCTATATCTTCTCTTAAAAGGATAGGAGATTTACAAGCTCTGTCAGTTGCCCCATCGTGCTTGGAATTTGCACCGGGTATGGTAAAGGCATTGCTTCACCCTAGACTGGGGTATGTTCCTAAAGTCCCCACTAATGTGGCTAGGTCTATTGTGCTGCAGGCGTTCTGTCCTCCTCCATTTGTAAACTCGGACCAGGAAAGAAATGATCTGCTTTACAAAGTCAGATCTTTAGGTGCTTATGTCCACAGAGCTGTATAATCTGCTATAAAAGACCAAATTGTCACAAACTAGTGTGGATAACAACTCACGAAGGCGAAGGAAAATTAACAAAGGAAAATAAAGACAGACATGTAACACAAATACACTCATAGCATTGCCTTATTCCTTGTGGGGGCTTAAAACCTGATCCAAATATCTCTAAAGATCTGTACCATCTGGTTATAATGGATAAAATAGTTATCTGAAGGAAAGCTCTGAGCTTTTATTTGATGCATCAGAGAGTTTGCATGTGCATTACATAATGGATAACTAACTCAATATGTATTCAGAACTGTTCTGTGTTCTCCCCAAAATTCCAATAAAATCCATTTAAGTGTTTTGGAAACAAAGTTCTAAGTGTTGAAGACACAGCAATATAAAGTTTGTTCTGAATGAATCCATGGACACTGTATGTTTCCCATCAAAATGAGATCATAATGTTTATTTATTTAGAAGTATTCATTCAAAAAGCTAATCAGTAACAACTTCCTCCTTTAAGTGCAAAAACATGTAGTAACTTATTGTACAGTATATTGTCGCACATATTTAGTTGCCAAATTAGGCACTGCCACACTCATTCTGATTCAAAGGCAAGGCTGTGGGAAATAGGAAAGTGACCAGAGAAGTGAATCAGAGTCAGACTTTGGGCAAATGTTCAGGTCTGTTAAAGTACATTTTCAGTCACACACACATACACATATATGGAATGGGTTTAAAACTAGTTAAAATAAAAGCTTATATAGCTGGCGGTTTTAAGAGTGGAAAGCTGGTGCTCGATCAGTTGAACGTTTGCCCAAAGTCTGACTCTGATTCACTTCTCTGGTCACTTTCCTATTTCCCACAGTGTCTCACAGTGCCTTTTTGGATTGGGTGAAAAACACTAAAGGACCTCCTGTGTGACATATCTGGAGGATCTTGTGGGATGAACTTCCAAGATAAACTCACTAGCAGTACACTGCACAAAAAAACAACAAGTCTCTCTCCAGAAACAACACGGACTCCTTACTGTTGAGGGATTGAATACTCTGCAGAATTTTGTGCTGGTTTGATAACCAAAACTATCTGGAGAATGACTAATATAAATATAAAAGAACGTACCATGGCTTCTTCACACATAGTTCACATAACTTTAAAATAATAATAATATTGCTGTTACAAAAATAAAAAAATACATTCTGCATGCACATCATGTGTGTATTATCTAGTCTCTTTAATGTACAGCATGTATTTAATTCCATAATAAGGTATATTAGAATAATTCAGCTTTGAAGTACCACCCAAATTCAAAACCGATGCTGGGTAAAAATTTGTTCCATTTAATACTTAATTCATTATGATTATAATTACTTTTAAATGGAAGACATTCTGAAAAAGCATGTGGAATTGCTTCAGCCTCAAATGAGTCATACATGTAAGCTAATAAAGACAAATATACTGTACTTAGCATGCTACAACACATTCAAGAAACCACTCAAGGCATTTAACTTTATTATTATTATTAAGCCATTTTTAACACAACACAGGTATAACATAACATCCAGGGTTGTAAATCCATAGCTCTGTTGACTTGCTAGCTTCATTTAGAAGTGTAGACTAAAAAAAGTAAGAGTTCATTTACCTTTTATTTATTTATTTGGACTGAAATTGTCTACAGTGATGGTACACAGATGGAGTACAACAGAAGGCAAGACCGTACCAGCGCTATTCTACAGATGTCCAGGCATCTGCGTGTAACTTTTTTGTTTAGCTTTTGCATCGAAAGGTTGATGAACCTTGTGTTCTTATAAGCCAGCTATTTTTGTCCTCTCAAAATCCAACTACAGCAGAAGAAAATAAAGGAATGTTTTAATGCCACATATGCCATTTGACTCAATGGGCATCACTTTAAAGGGTCATGAAACCCCCCTGCTGCAGCGGGGTTTTTTCACACCTTCGATTTGACAAGGCTTACAAAAAGGGGCGTGGTCGACTGCGAAAAGGTGGGATGGATGGGTATTTTGTGGAAAGAGGGAATGGTGTGCATAAATAGGGGAGTGTCATTTGGCGCATTAAAATTAGCTAATTTGCAAACCGGCAATGCACAGAAAGGTGACATGGATAGCGATACCGACAGCAGCAGTTACAACGGTTCTGAGACATGTTCTTGGTTCACACGTTGGCAATGTTTACAACAGAGAGATGAGATGAGGGACGAGTACAGCGAATGAGAGAGCTCTGAGAAGTGGCGTGCAGCAGGAAGAACAGACAGAGATCGCTCTGAATATAATTCATCTCTTCAGATCCGCATAGGCTAATTCCGTGAGAAATGAATAGAATAAATCTATATTTGTCCAAATATGCACACTGTTTCACTAAGAGCCCGAACACATGCGGGTTAGTGCATGTCTGTGACCACAAATAAAACGGAGAAGACGTGGCTTTTGATTCTTGTTGATATTTCATTCAAAATATTGTTCATTACCTACAGATCGGTTATTTTGCACTTCTGACATAAATTAAGAAATTAATGTCAACGCTTGCAGGTTCGCCGTGCGATTCCTCAAGTTCATTGTACTTTATCGAATCTTTAGCAATGGCTTCCACAGACGGCGTCCCGGACACAATGTAACATCGCGACTACATGAAAATAAGTTTTACTGTTTAAACAGAGGTTTAAACAGATTTGTGAGCATTAGTGGAACTGAAGGTTTTAGAATAAACAAGAAACACACGTGATCATTGTCATCAGAATGAACCAGGCAGCTGCTCTCGAATCGCTCTCGCGGTAGTCGGACAAAATTTCTAACCGAAATTGAAGTCAGCCACCGATTGGTCTGTGCAGCACTGCATGAAGTCAAACAAGCCTAAAGGGCTGGAATAAACACTGCTGCTGCAGCGAAAGTTAGAGAAGGCAGCTGAAAGAAAATTATCTGACTGTATCAATGCAAGTGAATCAAACAATTAGGCCGTATCATTTATATAGATTATTTTAAATTCCTTAACGCGTTAAAATAATATAAAATTAAAAAATAAATGACAGAAGTACGTAAAGCTGCGTCATTAACGTAATTTTCGTCACACAGTTAGATGATCTTAGAAGTCGGGAATTTATCACAATCACACCGAGCATCTACAAGCACCTGTAACCCTGGTAGGAGGAAATTTCCATTCTAACTCTTTAACACGATTCTGCTTCTCTGTTTGTGATCAGGCCATTTTAAGCCATTAAACACTGGGAAAGTTTTCAGTGATCCAGTAATCAAATTCATTCAAACAGTCTAAAACAGCACTAATGTGAAGAAGGCCAGACTGATTACATCAGACATATCAGAGAGAATAGAGACTCAAATTGCGTTTTAGTGCATTATTCATTCCAGTGTGTAATTTGCTTTAAAACACAAGCTCTGTCGTATTCTGCGAGAGTTTCTGAAGAGCACATTTTTGGTGTTGTACAGTAAGCGAGTGAGAGTCTGGTATATTGATGCACAAAGAACAAACCTTGTATGCTCTAGATCACTGATCGCACGCTGCATTCATGTACAGACACACAGTACATTTGTGTTGTTTCCACGCACACACCTGATTTGTCATGTGTACGTTGTTGTGTTTAGTAATCGTAGGTTTTTGCAGTCAATGCGGTTGTTTTAGGAGTTTTTTTTGGCGTCTCCGTGTGGTCCTATTCGATATCGCAGCTTGACTCGTCTAAAATGAAAACAAACACGCTGTTGTTGGTCTGTACATGTACTATACACTGTGAATTCTGTAACGTTTTTTTCTGTAAGGTTTTTTTTTTTTCATGGTGTGTATCATTTTATTATATAATATAATTATATGGACTTCTTATATTTGGTTATTTGGTGTCCTTTTGGAGTCTCCAATGATCCTTGAAGCTTGCAGAAAATACAGTGGTAACACTTTACAATAAGGTTCATTAGTTAACATTAGTTAACTACATTAGTTAACATGAACTAAAAATGAACTGCACTTATAAAGCATTTATTTATCTTTGTTAATGTTAATTTCAACATTTACTAATACTTTATTAAAATCTTGTTAACATTAGTTAATGCACTGTGAACTAACATTAACAAACCATGAACAGCTGTATTTTTATTAACTAACGTTAACAAAGATTAACAAATACAGTAACAAATGTATTGCTCATAGTTCATGTTAGTTAATAAACCTTATTGTAAAGTGTTACCAATACAGTTTTCTGATTGTTTACTTTGTTGGATATACAACCCCAAATCAGAAAAAGTTGGGACAGTATGGAAAATGCAAATAAAAAAGTGATTTCTAAATTTACTTTGACTTGTATTTCATTGCAGACAATATGAACACAAAATATTTCATGTTTTGTCTGGTCAACTTCATGTCATTTGTAAATATGCATCCTTTCCTGTCATTCAGACCTGCAACACATTTAAAAAAAAGTTGGGACAGTAAAGCATTTACCACTTTGTAATGTTGCCATTCCTTTTCACAACACTTAAAAGATGTTTCGGGACTGAAGACACCAAGTGATGAAGTGTTTCAGGTGTAATTTTGTCCCATTCTTCCTGCAAACAAGTCTTAAAGGTCCCATGGCATGAAATTTTCATTTTATGAGGTTTTTCAACATTAATATGAGTTCCCCTAGCCTGAATATTGTCCCCAAGTGGATAGAAAGGTTGATCTGTGTAAACCCGAGTTCTGGCTGTATTTCTCTGCCTTTGAGAAAATGACCGGCCAGACTAGCCAATCCAGAAGTCTCCTGGTTTGACGTCCAAGCAGGAACGGTTACCTCCCTTTCCTCCGCCCAGAGAATCTGGCACGCCCATGCAAGCGCTCGAGAGATCATTGCTTGTGAATGAGTGAATGCTGGCAGTTTCTCAGTGTTTGGATGTACAAATGAAAACAGAAGTGTTTTTTCAGTTCCTTCTGATCTGTGATCAGTGATTTCTGATGTGTAGCTAATTATTTATTATTCGTGCACACTCAGCGGCTTCTCTCTCTCCCGACAGAACGGTGTTTACTATCTTGTGAGTCAGTGTTTTTGTACGTCCTCTTCGCGTCTATCTGTTCTAAAATGTGCATACAGTCGTTTCTGCTCAACATCAGCAGACTCACATCTTTAGAGATAAACCTCACACACGCCGAAGCTCAGGCTGCACTGGCCGGTCGGCCTTCAACATCCCCGACCCCCAGTACTGCATCTGGCCCACAGCGGAGGCGCCTTATGCGGCGCGAGTTTAAGCAGAAGGGGGGTAAGCGTGAGAGTATCCGGCTAGGCTAGCCAGCTTTCCCCACAATAAACTGGATTACATTCGATTACTGCTGTTGTGTCTTTGTTTGCGCTGTGAACTCAATGCGCGTCACTGACGCTTTTCATATGATAGGAAAATATCTAAAAATAATGCTATTATCAACACTTACTCGTAACTCGTTCATCTCGACAGCTGTAATGGTACTTTGCATGTGTTACAAAGTTGGGAATAATGATGAAGACGGACTCGGTGTGACTGGGACTCGTGTTTATTCAGAACTCTCAGATACAAACAAAATAAACTCGCGCTGGCAGACAGCGCTCTCATAACTCAGTAGTTACTATAAATAACTTTTTTAGCAATCGCTCCGTCTCCGTGATGTCCGGTTCGTGACGAATCATTCTTTTGAATCGGTTCTTTTTAGTGAACCAAATCAGTTCACCAAATCGGACTGAATCGTTCTAAACGGTTCGCGTCTCCAGTCAGCGCTGATCCATAATTTACTAAAGTTACTAACCTTCTGACATGAGTGACAGTCCCTCTGACTAAAAATAGACTAATAACCTGAAGAATATGCTGTAACTACAACAGTTCACTGAACTGAGACTGACAGAACTGATGTGAAGTGAACTCAGGTCCATCCGTCTCTCTGGCAGGCAGCAGCTCGTGCCTGCTCGTGCCTCGTAGACCTCGTTAAACCACGCCCCCTCCGCTCATTTCAAATGCAAAGATGTCAGCCAATCACAACAGTGGGCGTTTTTACTGAAGTCTCACAGCAGACACGCCCCTTGAAACAGGGCATTCAGCCACAGGGCAAACAGCAGTATCGAAAAAATGCCTTTTATTTCTAAATTATGACATTTTATGATGTAAAAATCATACTAACAATATAAGTACACCTCAGGAAACATTATAAAATAATAGAAAAATGCCATGCCATGGGACCTTTAAGGTGGGCAACAGTACGGGGTGTTCGTTGTCGCATTTTGCGCTTCAAAATGCGCCACACATTCTCTATTGGAGACAGGTCGGGACTGCAGGCAGGCCAGTCAAGTACCCGTACCCTCTTCCTCCGCAGCCAGGACTTTGTAATGTGTGCAGAATGTGGTTTTGCATTGTCTTGTTGAAATATGCATGGACGTCCCTGGAAAAGATGTCTTCTTGAAGGCAGCATATTATGCTCCAAAATCTCTATGTACTTTTCAGCATTAATGGTGCCGTCACAGAAGTGCAAGTTACCTTTGCCAAGGGCACTGACACAACCCCATACCATGACAGACCCTGACTTTTGGAATTGTTGCTGGTAACAGTCTGGATGATCCTTTTCTTCTTTGGTCCGGAGCACACGGCGTCCATTCCTCCTAAAAAATACCTGAAATACTGATTCATCTGACCACAGTACACGTTTCCACTGTGTGATGGTCCATCCCAGATGCCTCCGAGCCCAGAGAAGTCGACGGCGCTTCTGGACACTGTTAACATAGGGCTTCTCCTGTCATTATCACCTGCACTGCATGTCGCATGTTTAGTGTAGGCTTCTCCGCTGGCGAACAGGGCTTCACATGTGATAAATGTAAGGAGATAGTTAGGCTGACGGAGAAGATTTCAGAATTAGAAACACGCATCCATGCTTTATCTGAGAGTAGTGAGGATGTAACAGCTTTAGACACTGATTTGGATGCGAATAGCTTAGTGAACTCTGTACATTCTTCGGTTCCGGCTGCAGGGCCCTCGCAGCAGGGAAACTGGGTAACAGTGAGGCAGCATAGTCGCAGACCAAAGAACTGTTTTTCCGTTCCGGTTAGAACATCAAACACACAGGAAAAATTATGGAGTAGTTTTTCCAGAGTGATTATGTTTTTCCTCAAAAATAGTTGTTTTTGCTCTATTTTGAGTGTAAAGAGTAAAGTGTGTCAGTAGAGTGGGAGCAAAATTACAGAGTGACTCCTTGACTCAGTGAACTGAGTGAACTGTGACTCCTCCCCAAAAGTTTCTCCTCCAAAGTTTCGTTCCGCCATTACGGTTCGCCACGGCCATCGTGTAGACGGGAAGGCGCGTTTTTGCTGAATATCAAAGTAAGTACAGTTTCAAAGTCTTAGTATTCATTTTCATAATATTTGCCTCTGTTTTGTGTTTAGATCATTTTGTCAAGTTTAATTACAGAGCTTCCTCAACTTTTATGCGAAGTTGCTTAGTGCTCGACCGAAGTTTTGCTAGCTAAGTTAACGTTAACTTAAATAGGGAAAATCACTAACGTTAACTTAATCACTTGTGGTGCACCTAAATGTTTAGCTTACCAGCCTTTTAGCTTAATTTAATGTACTTCGCAGTGGAGGCAAACGCAGCCGTAACCTAACGTTAGTGTTTAACGTTAAGCGATCACATTTTAGGTCTCAAGATAGAATTTAGTTAGGCAAAGTCATCTTTAAAAGAAAATAACTAACATTATCGTCACACAAACATAAATTGACACCTTTGAAACTTGTTAACTTATCAAATGTTCGTCCATTAAACTATTGTGACGAACGCTAGTTGTGCACCACATGTATTTGACTCTGTAAAGAGTTAGGCATAAATTAACGTTAGGATTGCTGGGGGGGCGGGGGGCGGGGGGCATTTTGATGTTGATGAGCATAGAGCACCATGCCTTAAAATAATTATTAGACAGTTATTACAAATTAAAAACTTTCTAGTGAACAAAGATAATTCATGTTGTGTTGTATTGCATTAATTCCTGATCGGTAACACTTTAGAATACTGTTCCGTCGTTAATGAATAACTGCACAGGAACAAACTAGTAACGCATTATTAACATTCTTGTAAACCAGTTACTAACAAGAAGCTCTGATTAGTGATTGTAAGTAACAGCGCTCAGCTTAATGTGATAGTTCACTATTAGCTAATAAGCGACTATTTTTTTCATACCTCCCGGATAACTGCTAAGAACTACTGAGTACAGGTTATAATTAATGTGAACAATGCATAATGTGTAATAAGGTAATGGAGTAACCCACTAGTAATGACTAGAGATGATAACCAAATACTTCAGAAGGAATCACTAATTATTTGGATCAGTATTCTTAAGTGAAAAGCATGATAGCGCCTTAGTAATTACTGAACTTATTGAAGTTTAAGTTTTGAATAATAATTCCATTCAATGGATTTAGTAACACTAGTGGGTTACTATTAATATTATACATTTTTCACAGTATAATGTACACAGTAGTTCTCTGGGATGAAAAAAAAGTAGTTACTGATTAGCTAATAGTGAACTACAACATTCAACTGAGTGCTGTTACTTAATTCATTTATCAGAATGTCTTGTTATTTAATAGTAGTAACTAGAATGGTAATAGTGCGTTACTAATTTGTGTGTAATTATTCATTGCAGGCAGCCGAGCACAGTATTCTAAAGTGTTACTGAATGTTCACTTGTTCATCTGACTGAGTGTTATCACCATATATGTTTAATTTTGTCTTTTTGGTTCCTTTAGGATGCAAACCAACAACGTTGTCAGAGTGAAGTTCAAAGATAGCAAGAAATATATTTTTTCTCCAACACCTTTTACATTTCAGAAGTTTTTGGAATGTGGTGAGAGATAACAAACTTTAACATTGTTAATATCCCTAATACTTTTTCCTCTGAAAATATTTTTTTTAATAGTAATATAATAAGTGTATGATTGTATCTTATGGGGTAGGCCTATACAAATAACTGTTTTAGTTTGTTCCTTTGGCATTACTGGCCTTTGTTAATTTGCCAATGGTTTGTCTTCCTTCAGCTGCCAAGAAATTTGATCTTCCTACAATGGATGTTAAAGTCTTTGATGACTCGAATACAGAAGTTGACGAGGAAGCATTCGAATATCTGCTGACACGACCAGACCTTGGTGTCCTTGAAATTTTGATCCCAGGCACAGCAAGTCTTGATGGTAAATTGATTGACATGCTTGTCGAGCGTTGTTTATTCTTAGCAATATTCACCAATTTGCATATGCTAATGTGTATATTGGACTAATTCTCAATATCTGTATAACATGCTATCAAAGTAGTATGAACAGATAATAAGACCATTCATATGGTTTATATTGAAGATTCTTTAAGCTCAAGCTCATACTTAGAAGATACTGAGGCCACGTCAGAGTCTGATGACACAGCAATGTTGATTAGAAGTCCTGGTGAAAAAAATCTAAATGAGGAACGTCGTCTTGCCCAAGTAAGGATTATCTTGCCTCTGACTTACATCTATATAGAATGACTTAAATAGTAAAGATATTTGGAACTATATATGCTTATTGGTTGTTAATTTCTCATTTCTGCTCAATATTACATAATTTCTCCCCTCCAGTTGATTGAAGATATCCTAAAGAGCAGCCCTGGAGGCAAGAAGGTCATAAATGAATACGCTCGCACTAAAAGTCTGTCGGATTGCAAAAGACGTGACTTGGTGAAAATCTTGGTAGCACATTTGACAAGTAAACATGGGTAGGTTGTTCATACAGTAATTTGTAAATGATATTTATGATGTTATGGGTTGTAATTGGTTTGTGTGTGTAGAACAAGCCCTTCCCGACGTTTGAAGGAAGAATATGCAAAGGGAATTATCTCCCTATTCCCATACTTGGCTGACCCCAGGAGCAAGCTTGGTTATGTAAGTAACTGTTGCCTCTAAGGTGTTTTGTAAAGATTATCTGCATTATAATTGATATAGCATTTATTTCCTTAGTCATGTAAATGTATAACTACCAGGTCGGCATTGTTCTGGTCATAGGAGCATTATTACAATGCAGAAGATGGAAGTGGATATTTGTCGTGGAGAATAAAAACTCTGCAGAAAGAAGCATCAGAGGGACGCATGAAACGCCCACGGCAACCACAAACAGGTGCAATATTTGATGTTTAGTCAGTGCTTTTATTAGCTTGGCTGCAAGGCTTCATTAACCTTTTTTCAGATTAACTTAAAACTTGCTTATTTTACTCATCTTAACATTTGTGACTTTCTTTGAAGTATTCTTTTGTTCCAAATTGGTCTGTCATTAAATCATATTGTGAATTAGGTCAACATAGTGTTACGTAGTATCTCTACATATGCATGTTTTCCATGTTATTTCATGTCATGTATCTAGTTTTGGTATGCATGTGTTGTGCTTTGGAAAGAAAAGGAACTACAAATGTGGTTTTCATATTGTCTTAAACACATTCAGGTGGGCCAACTGCTGACAGGGATCCCTACAAAGAAGATAGCTGGTTGAACGATGAACGCCAGTGTCAGGAAGCAATCGCCCTGATGAAGCATACTTCTGATGAGGCAGTGGTAAAAGAAAAGATGAGGTTAACACTGGCCTATCGCCAGAAGATGCTGCACGACCCTAAAGAGTCATCTGATATACTATCTAGTTTCCCACGGTTCCTGGATATACCAGGCTTGGTATGTTAGACTTTAATTCTTTAAACATGAATGCCACCAACATACAATAGGAAATCAAGTGCTATTGTTGTTCTGCAGTAACACAGACTTGTTAGGTAAACAAAGTGAGCTCTTACTGTGGTACCTGCTTTAATTATTTTTGGCATTTTGTACAGATCGAGCAAGATTTTGGGCTTCTATTTGGTGATGCGACCTCTGCAAAGTTGTTGGAGAAGTGGTCTACCAACCTGAAACCAAAGGTTATTGCACAGTGCCGTGGCCTCACACAGACTAGTGAGCTCCAAGACCTCATCCAAAATGCTGAAGCCACTGAAGTTGAAGAAGGTAACTACATTGTGCTGTTCCTTAAATTATTTAAGAGGAAGTTTATTCAGATCTATAGATTTTCAATTGTGGTCACAACTTTACCCATTAGACATGCATGATTCATAAACAACACAGACTTGCAATGGGTAAACTGTCAGAATGATATTATTTTTTCTGTGTCTTCAGGTTGGGACAGCGACATGTCTTCCATTCTGATGCTGGTTCACCTTTTGCCACCCTCAAGTCAAGGCCGCAAAAGACCGGGAAAGATCTCAGCTAGACAAGCATGTGATCGTCTTGTGAAATTCATCAAGGTGATGCTACTGATGAAGCAGATTAAATGACACCAGTTTTTACAGTTCATAATGTTGTTACTGTGTGACCTTGAACTTGCTTATTTCTTAGACAGGTACTTAAAGATCCATATCTTCCAAATTGTTGTTCTTGTGCTATTCTTTTCTACTTAGTAACAATCTGTTGGAAGTATGTAATAGAGAAACTTTGGTGGAAGACATCACTGTATCTGTATTCATGCTGTATATTGACTAACTGTTACTCACATTGGCAATAATGTGTTTTCATTCTTTCACAGACTGGCACCAGTATCCAAGGGCACTTGGATAGCATTGGAGAGAGTCTTCAGCCATATCTACTTGCTGTTGGGCCAAAGAGAAGTAGGGTCCAGTCTTGTTTTATTGTGATTGACCAACATGCTCTACCCTGTAAGGCCTCTAATTCACTGGCTTGTGTTGATGAGCTTTTCAAAGCTTACTTTGTCTTTGGCACCTCATACTGTCAGGAATTGACCAATGTGTTTAACTTTCTACAAACCACTGTCTACGACATAGATGTTGAAACCACCAAGGTGAATCCTAGAGTCTCTGAGTTAAGAGCTAGAATGCTCCAGTGAGAAGATGATTTGTTTCATCTGTAAAAGGGGGCATGTTAGTGCCAATGCCCTTATAAGGCACTTTAAGTTAGTTCATGGCCTTTGTCCAGGAAAAGGTCTAAAGTTAAAATGTGCTCAAAGAGGTTGTTCACATGTTTACCATAGTTTTTCTGGATTCCGAAAGCATCTCTGCAAGTGTTGTGTGACTGACAGTTCACCCGCCGATTATGGTGAAAGCTCATCCACCGCTAACTCCATTTCATTAGGGGAGGTAGGTGTTTTACCCAACCAAAATTCACCATGTGAGTCTGTACTCCTAAAAACAAATATAGTAAACAGTTGTGCAACAGTAGTAGCTGAACTTAAAGTTGCTGGTGTTGCAGAGACAACTATTAACTATCTTGTCAATTCTCTCGAAGAAGTTATTGGAGACATTCATAGTCAAACCCAAGAATCTGTGAAAAACAGCCTATCTTTAGAGGAGCCCCTAAAAAGTGTTGTTGAGTGTCAAATTGATCAGTGTTTCGAAAAAATGCAAAATCCCTTTGTGACATTAAACAGTGAGAGCAAGAGAATGCAGTACTTTTCAGATAAATGGGGAAAAATAGATCCTGTTGAATATGTTCTCGGAACAAGATTCGCTACACGGCGTAACAGAACAACTGGAACTTTTGCACAAACCATTGTCAAAGATAAGTTTGCATATATACCAATTCTTGACACATTACAGTCCATTTATAAGCACCCTAACATTACCGATATGATGATGAGAGACTCAGAACAAAGACCAAATTTTCTTTATGACATACACGATGGAGAATTCTTTAAGAATCATGCGCTCTTCTCAAAACAAAGGCATGCAGTTCAGATCCAGCTTTTTTTCGATGAATTTGAATGCTCAAACCCCCTTGGATCTAAACGAGGAATCCATAAATTAGGAGCTATCTATTTTACTCTTAGAAATATTTCCCCTAAATACAATTCGAGTTTAATAAATATCCATTTAGTCTCTTTATTTCATGCCCAAGATATCAAAACATATGGGTTTGATAAAATACTGGAGCCTCTTGTCAAGGATATCTCAACGCTTGAAACCAATGGAATTCAGATTCCTTTGTTTGATCACACAGTTTATGGAACCATTGTCCAAGTTACTGGTGATAATCTTGGTGTCCATTCTTTATTTGGTTTTGTGGAATCGTTCAGTGCTAGGTACTGTTGTCGCTTTTGCTTACTAGAGAAGGAAGACTTTCAGACAGAGTTCAGTGAAGATAGTCCAAAGATGTCAGTGCGAACTAAAGAACTTCATGCTGAATACTGCCAGAGAATGCAGAGCAACCCCAGTCTACCTTATGTAATGGGGGTGAAAAAGTCTTGCCTTTTAAATTCACTGCAATATTTCCACACCACTGCAAATTTTTCTGTTGATATAATGCATGATATATTAGAGGGAGTTGCTCAATTCGAGATGAAATTACTCATTCAACACCTGATTGAAAATTACACCACATCAGCAGAGGTACACAGAAGAATCCAGAGTTTCAACTATGGCTTCATGGAACAAAACAACAAACCTCCTGGTGTAGCATTAAGAGAGGGTTCCAATGACTTGGGCTTAAATGCCACTCAGAGCTGGTGTTTACTGCGTCATCTACCCATTATGTTTGGAGATCTTGTGTGTCCTAATGATCAGCACTGGTATTTGTTCATTTTATTGCTACAGATAGTCAATATAGTGTTTTCTTCAGTTATATCCACTGGGATCACCATTTATTTGAAACACCTGATTGCAGAGCACCACAGTTTGTTTAAGCATTTGTTTCCTGATAAGAACTTGTTGCCAAAGCATCATTTTATGGTGCATTACCCCAGTTGTATGCAGAAAATAGGACCTCTGATACATTGTTGGTGCATGCGTTACGAAGGGAAGCATAACTTTTTTAAAAAGCAGTTGAAAAGCTTTAAAAACATAACAAAAACATTAGCGAAGAAACACCAGTGCCAAATGGCTTACATTTGGCAAACATTCGATCCAAATGACATGAAATTAGGTCCCGGAAAAATGGCCCCCTTGAATGAAATGGAAGTTGGCGCTGAGATGGCTGAGAAGCTTAATGTACCTGTGTGGACTAAAGTCCTAAATGTGAAATGGGTCAAGCGCTGTGGAAATACTTATCGGTTAGGGTTAGCGGTTTGTGTTCAAGTTCAAAATGACATGCCTGTATTTCATGTAATCCAGAATATTGTTATCAAAGATGAACAGGTACTTCTGATAACAACTGCACTGAAGACTTTTTGTTTAGCTGAACATATCCATGCTTACAAAGTTGCACATACCACAGAAGCACCTTCTGTTTTGGAGATTCAGGATATTTTGCACTACAAGTTGTTTGACATTTTGATGTCTTACGGTGATGATTCTGATTTGTTTATTGTACCATATTGTTTCATGTAATTATTTTTTGTCTCTTTTCTTGTCACTATCCCTATTATTATTTTAGTATTCTTGTTTTCATTATTGTTTTATTTATTTTTTATGATCACAAATTAATTCAGTGTACTATTGTTTAAACTGGTGCTCAATTTTGCAATTTAGTGTTATTGTTTTCATTATTTTTGTTTATTTTTTTATGATCATTAAATGTGATCATTAAAAGAGAATTAAATGTTTATGTAATATTGTTTAAACAGGTGCATGACAAATAAAATTGCGAAACATGAGTATAAAGTTTGTTGGTTTTATTTGCAGACTAAAAAGCAAGTTTTTCTTTTATATTTTTGGCCTTTTGAGGGTAAAACATGAATTGTGTAACTCAGAATAGAGTTAGTTATTCTTTATAGTTCACTCATAATTGATGATAAACAACTCTGGAGGGGTTGTAAATTGTGGCAGAGTAAATTTGAAGTTCCTCTGAACAGAGTTAAAAAGTAGCAGAGTCAATTTCTTGTAGCTCTGAACTGAGTAAAATAGTGTGAGAGTTGATTTTAAAAAACACTAAATAGTGTCAAATATCACAAGAAAGAGTAAAATATTATCACTAAATTGAGCATAATTAACTCTGGAAAAACAGCTCTATCAATAGAGTAACTTTTACTCTTTTTAGAGAGGGACCAAATGTTATCTGGCACAGAGTAAAATTTTCTTCAATTTGAGTAAATTTTACTCAGACAAATTTACTGTGCAGGTTCTCCCCTCTCAGTGAAGCACCCACTGAGTATCCTGTTGAAAGTGCCCTAGTCATTGGCGATTCTATTACACAGAACGTGAAGATAGAGACACCAGCCACCATAGTCACTTGTTAACCGGGAGCCAGAGCACCTGACATCAAAGCAAATTTAAAAGTGCTAGCTAAAGCTAATCGTAAATTCTCTAAGATTATTATTCACGTCGGCACTAATGATGTTCGACTTCGCCAGTCGGAGATCACCAAAATTAACATTAAAGAGGTGTGTGAACTCGCTAGTACGATGTCTGAGGCTGTTTTTTGTTCTGGACCGCTCCCGGCAAAAAGGAGTGATGAGATAGTTAGCAGACTATCATCACTCAATGGCTGGTTTTCTAAGTGGTGTCTGCAAAATAACATAGGGTTCATAGACAATTGGAAAAGTTTTTGGGGCAGACCTGACCTGTTGAAGAAGGATGGCATCCATCCCTCTTGGGGTGGTGCCGCTCTTCTCTCTAGTAATCTGGCACATAGTCTTAGAGCTAAACCTTGACTCACTAGGGCCCAGGTCAGGAAGCAGACAAACTGGCTAAACCGACCGTCTGCTAGCTGTCTCACGTTACCGGAGTCAGATAAATCCCAGCACATAGAGACTCTTTCACCTAGATATTATCATATAGAGACTGTGTCTGTTCCCCGAATTAGTAAATACAAAAAAACATCAAAACCATTCAACAGTAAAAATTTAATTGACGTCCAACAAATAAACAAAATATATAATACAGATGAACAATTGATAAAGCTTGGGTTGCTGAATATTAGATCCCTTTCCCCAAAAGCGCTTATTGTTAATGATATTATTACAGATAATAATCTAGATGTGCTCTGTTTGACAGAAACCTGGCTAAAACCTGACGACTACATTACCTTAAATGATTACTCCCAAGATTATTGTTATAAACATGAGCCGCGTCTGAAAGGTAAAGGGGGAGGGGTTGCTGTAATTTATAATAATATCTTCAGTATTACTCAGAAGTCTAGTTTCAAATATAATTCCTTCGAAGTTTTGGTGCTTTATGTAACGCTATGTAGTGTACATGATAAAACCCGTTCAACATTTGTGTTAGCTACTGTATACAGGCCACCTGGGCATAATACAGACTTTATCAAAGAATTTGCTGATTTTCTATCAGAGTTAGTACAGGCTGTAGATAAAGTACTAATTGTTGGTGATTTTAATATCCATGTAGACAACGGAAAAGACGTATTGGGATTAGCATTTAAAGACACACTAAACTCTATTGGAGTTAGGCAACACGTGTCAGGAGCCACTCATCGCCATAATCATACTTTAGACCTAATATTGTCACAATGGAATAAATGTTGATACCGTTGAAATTCTGCAGCAGAGCGATGACATCTCAGATCATTACTTAGTATCATGTATACTTAATTTAGCTAAGGTTGCAAAGCCGCCCCCTCGCTTTAAAAATGGCAGGACAATCACTGCCACTACTAAAGATTGCTTTTTAAATAATCTCCCTCATCAGTATCATCTGCTCAGCATCCCAGATAGTATAGAAGAACTCGATGTTGCAACAGAAACTATTGACTCTCTCTTTTCCAGTACTTTAGACACAGTTGCTCCTCTGCGCTTAAAGAAGATTAAAGAAAATAGTCCAACCCCGTGGTACAACGAGCACACCCGGGCCCTTAAAACAGCAGCCAGAAAAATGGAGCGCAGCTGGAAGAAAACAAAATTAGAGGTATTTCGTAATTCGTGGAAAGAGCACATGATCACATACAGAAAGGCTGTAAAAACTGCTAGATCTGCTTATTTCTCAACTCTCTTGGAAGAAAACAAACACAACCCAAGGTATTTATTCGATACAGTGGCTAAATTAACCAAAAATAAAGCTTCAACTTCTGATGATTGTAAACAGCACAGCAGTAATGACTTTATGAACTTCTTCACATGTAAGATTGATAATATTAGGAAAAAAATTTTAACCATGCAGCCGTCTAATACAGCATCACATCAGACAGAGCATTGTAGTGTCACTGAGGAAAAATTACACTCATTCACTGCCATAGGAGAAGAAGAATTGGCTAAACTCGTTAAATCATCAAAATCGACAACATGTATGCTCGACCCTATACCAACTAGGCTATTAAAAGAGATGCTACCAGAGGTCCTCTTCTTAATATCATTAATTCATCTTTGTCATTAGGATATGTACCGAAAACGTTTAAGTTGGCTATTATTAAACCACTTATTAAAAAACCGCAACTTGATCCTACCGATTTAGTCAATTATAGACCAATCTCAAATCTGCCCTTTCTGTCAAAAATACTTGAAAAGGCAGTGTCTTCACAATTATGTTCCTTTTTAGAAAGAAATGGTATCTGTGAGGATTTCCAGTCAGGATTTAGACCGTATCATAGCACTGAGACTGCTCTCGTCAGAGTTACAAATGATTTGCTCTTATCATCCGATCGTGGCTGTATCTCTCTATTAGTGTTACTCGATCTTAGCGCTGCATTTGATACTATCGACCACAACATTCTTTTGAATAGACTCGAAAATTATGTAGGTATTAGTGGAATTGCATTATCATGGTTTAAATCATACCTATGCGACCGTTATCAGTTTGTAGTAGTAAATGAAGATACAGACGTGCTCAAATTTGTTGGTACCCTTACCGCTCATTGAAATAATGCTTCATTCCTCCTGAAAAGTGATGAAATTAAAAGCTATTTTATCATGTATACTTGCATGCCTTTGGTATGTCATAGAATAAAGCTAAGAAGCTGTGAAAACAGATGAATTATTGCTTATTCTACAAAGATATTCTAAAATGGCCTGGACACATTTGTTGGTACCCCTAGGAAAAGATAATAAAGAATTGGATTATAGTGATATTTTAAACTAATTAGTTTCTTTAATTAGTATCACACATGTCTCCAATCTTGTAATCAGTCATTCAGCCTATTTAAATGGAGAAAAGTAGTCACTATGCTGTTTGGTATCATTGTGTGCACCACACTGAACATGGACCAGAGAAAGCAAAGGAGAGAGTTGTCTGAGGAGCTCAGAAAGAAAATAATAGACAAGCATGGTAAAGGTAAAGGCTACAAGACCATCTCCAAGCAGCTTGATGTTCCTGTGACAACAGTTGCAAATATTATTAAGAAGTTTAAGGTCCATGGAACTGTAACCAACCTCCCTGGGCGTGGCCGCAAGAGGAAAATCGACCCCAGATTGAACAGAAGGATAGTGCGAATGGTAGAAAAAGAACCAAGGATAACTGCCAAAGAGATACAAGCTGAACTCCAAGGTGAAGGTACGTCAGTTTCTGATCGCACCATCCGTCGCTTTTTGAGCGAAAGTGGGCTCCATGGAAGAAGACCCAGGAGGACTCCACTTTTGACAGAAAAACATAAAAAAGCCAGACTGGATTTTGCTAAAATGCATATTGACAAGCCACAATCCTTCTGGGAGAATGTCCTTTGGACAGATGAGTCAAAACTGGAGCTTTTTGGCAAGTCACATCAGCTCTATGTTCACAGACGAAAAAATGAAGCTTTCAAAGAAAAGAACACCATACCTACAGTGAAACATGGAGGAGGCTCGGTTATGTTTTGGGGCTGCTTTGCTGCGCCTGGCACAGGGTGCCTTGAATCTGTGCAGGCCACAATGAAATCTCAAGACTATCAAGGCATTCTGGAGCGAAACGTACTGCCCAGTGTCAGAAAGCTGTGTCTCAGTCGCAGGTCATGGGTCCTCCAACAAGATAATGACCCAAAACACACAGCTAAAAGCACCCAAGAATGGATAAGAACAAAACATTGGACTATTCTGAAGTGGCCTTCTATGAGTCCTGATCTGAATCCTATCGAACATCTGTGGAAAGAACTGAAACTTGCAGTCTGGAGAAGGCACCCATCCAACCTGAGACAGCTGGAGCAGTTTGCTCAGGAAGAGTGGGCCAAACTACCTGTTAACAGGTGCAGAAGTCTCATTGAGAGCTACAGAAAACGTTTGATTGCAGTGATTGCCTCTAAAGGTTGTGCAACAAAATATTAGGTTAGCGGTCCCATCATTTTTGTCCATGCCATTTTCATTTGTTTTATTATTTACAATAATATGTTGAATAAAAAATCAAAAGCAATGTCTGATTTCTATTAAATATGGAATAAACAATGGTGGATGCCAATTACTTTTGTCAGTTTCAAGTTATTTCAGAGAAAATTGTGCATTCTTCGTTTTTTGTGGAGGGGTACCAACAAATTTGAGCACGTCTGTATGTCACACCGATCGCAAGTTCAGTATGGAGTACCACAAGGCTCAGTGCTAGGACCGCTACTCTTCACCCTGTACATGCTACCACTGGAAGATATCATTAGGAAGCATGGCGTTAGTTTTCATTGTTATGCTGACGATACTCAGCTCTATATTTCTTCACGCCCTGAAGAAACTTACCAATTCACAAGATTAACGGAATGCATAGCTGATATAAAACATTGGATGACTGGTAATTTCCTGCAACTCAATTCAGAAAAAAATGAATTTTTAATTATTGGACTAAAAAGCTCCACAAGTAGTAACCTAGAATACTGTCTAACACTTGATGGCTGTTCTGTCAAGTCCTCGTCGTCAGTGAGGAACCTGGGTGTGCTCTTTGATACCAATCTTTCGTTTGAAAGCCACGTTTCTAGCATCTGTAAAACTGCTTTCTACCATTTTAAAAATATATCTAAATTACGGCACATTCCCACAATGCAAAATGCTGAACAGTTAGTTCATGCGTTCATGACCTCAAGGTTAGATTATTGTAATGCTCTACTGGGTGGTTGCCCTGCTCGCTTAATAAATAAACTCCAGCTGGTCCAAAATGCAGCAGCTTGAGTTCTTACTAGAACCAGGAAGTATGACCATATTAGCCCAGTTCTGTCAACACTGCACTGGCTGCCTATTAAACATCGCATACATTTTAAAATCTTACTTATTACTTACAAAGCACTAAATGGTTTAGCTCCCCAATACTTGAGCGAGCTCTTAACATATTATACTCCATCACGTCTACTGCGGTCTCAAAATTCTGGCCAGTTGATCATACCGAGAATATCCAAATCAACTGCAGGCGGTCGATCGTTTTCCTATTTAGCACCTAAACTCTGGAACAGTCTTCCTAACATTGTTCGGGAAGCACACACACTCTGTCAGTTTAAATCTAGACTAAAAACACATCTCTTTACTGTGGCATACACATAAAACACTTTTTCAATGAAATGATTGTTAGGCTGCATTAACTAGGTCAGCCGGAACCGGGAACACTTCCCATAACACCTGATGTACTCGTTACATCATCAGAAGAATGGCATCTACGCTAATGATAGTCTCTCTGTTTTATCCCGAGGTTTACTGCAGTCAGCCGGATCCGGGCCGTATCCAGTTCAGATGGTGGACCTGCGCCCAGAAAAGACCAACACAGGACCCCGAAGTGTCTGGGAGACCGTGATTAGACTCCCCCTGCAACTGCCTCATCGACACGGCATCTCAATAAACCCGTCTCCGGCGTGTTGACTCAGATTGTTCGAATATTACAATTAAATAATACTTAAATCGATATGTCATCCTCAATAAACCCGTCTCCAGCGTGTTGCCTCCGATCATTCGAATATTGCACTTTAATAATTATTTAATCAACATCATCCTCAATAAACCCGTCTCCAGCATGTTGCCCCCGGTCCCTCGAATATTCTGATCTATTATGACCTCCGAGCTGTAAAACTGCCAGAATAATAATAATAATACGCTGTTTGTTAATTGGCCAGAGGAGAACTGGCACCCCGACTGAGCCTGGTTTCTCCCAAGGTTTATTTTTCTCCATTAGGTCACCTAATGGGGTTTTGGTTTCCTTGCCACTGTTGCCTCTGGCTTGGCGTGCTCAGTTGGGGACACTAAATTTTTCAACTAAACATCGAAATACATCTAAATAATAAACTAAATTAACCATTTAAACTAAATTACTGATCAAATTATTGATCTAAAGCCCACACTGTCACTGTATGATACTTGAAATTTTTCCAGAATGGCTATACAGCTGAATAAAATTATGCTGCATTATTTTCCTGTTTAACACTGTAAAGCTGCTTTGAAACAATCTACATTGTTAAAAGCGCTATATAAATAAAGTTGACTATTGTGGTACTTGACAAAGGTTTGCCAAAGTAGTCCTGAGCCCATGTGGTGATATCGCTTATAGATGAATGACGATTCTTGATGCAGTGCCGCCTGAGGGATCGGAGATCACGGTTGTTCAGCTTAGGCTTGCGTCCTTGTCCTTTACGCACTGAAATTCCTCCAGATTCCTTGAATCTTTTAATAATGTTATGCACTGTTGAATGTGAAATATCCAAATCTCTTCCTATCTTTCTTTGAGGAACATTGTTTTTAAACATTTCAATAATTTTCTCACATATTTGTTGGCAAACTGGCGATCCTCGGCCCATCTTTGCTCCTAAAGGATTAGACCTTTCTTGGATGCTGCTTTTGTACCAAATCATAATTACAATCACCTGTTGACATCACCTGTTTCAAATCACATCATTATTTAACCATTTTACCTCATTACTAGCCCTAAATTGCTCCTGTCCCAACTTTTTTTGAAATGTGTTGCAGGTCTGAATGACAGGAAAGGATGCATAAAAATGACATGAAGTTGACCAGACAAAACATGAAATATTTTGTGTTCATATTGTCTGCAATGAAATACAAGTCAAAGTAAATTTAGAAATCACTTCTTTTTTTATTTATTTGCGTTTTCCATACTGTCCCAACTTTTTCTGATTTGGGGTTGTAGCAAATTATGACAATATGAATGTGTTTAATGAGATAAATGGCGTATGCTTAATTTTACAACGAGAGTGTGATTAATCGTGATTAAAAAAATTAATCGATTGACATATATATATATACACATACAGCAGGTAAAATAATTATTGAACACGTCACCATTTTTCTCAGTAAATATATTTCTAAAGGTGCCCTTTTTACATTAAATTTTCACCAGATGTTTGTAACAACCCATGCAATCCACACATGCAAAGATATTAAACCATAGATGTCCGTAAATTAAGTTGTGTTTAATAATGTTAAATTACACAGAAAAAGTATTGCAAAGTATTGAAAAGTATAGTAAAACACGCTTACTGAAAGGTATTTAATACTTCGTACAAAAGCCTTTGTTGGTAATGACAGCTTCAAGACGCCTCCTGTATGGAGAAATGAGTTGCATGCATTGCTGAGGTGTGATTTTGGCTCATTCTTCCACACAAACAGTCTTCAAATATCGAAGGTTCCGTGGGCCTCTTCTATGAACTCTGATCTTTAGTTCTTTCCATAGATTTTCAATTGGATTCAAATTAGGTGATTGGCTGGGCCATTCTAGCAGCTTTATTTTCTTTCTCTGAAACCAATTGAGAGTTTCCTTGGCTGTGTGTTTGGGATCATTGTCTTTCTTTAATGTCCACCCTCGTTTCATCTTCACCATCCTGGTAGATGGCAGCAGATTTTTATCAAGAATGTATCTGTACATTTTTCCATTCATCCTTCCTTCAATTATATGAAGTTTGCCAGTACCATATGCTGAAAAACAGCCCCACACCATGATGTTCCCACCTCCAAACTTCACTGTTGGTATGGTGTTTTTGGGGTGATGTGCAGTGCCATTTCTCCTCCAAACATGGTGTGTATTATGGCATCCAAAGAGTTCCATTTTGATCTCATCTGACCAGACTATATTCTCCCAGTATTTCACAGGCTTGTCCAAATGTTGTGCAGCAAACTTTAAACAAGCTTTTTCTTCAGCAGTGGAGTCTTGCTTGGTGAGCCTGCATACAGGCCATGGCGGTTGAGTGCATTACTTATTGTTTTCATTGAACCAATTGTACCTGCTGATTCCAGGTCTTTCTGAAGCTGTCGACAAGTGATCCTTGACTCTTGGACAACACTTCTGATAATTCTCTTCACTCCTCTGTCAGAAATCTTGTGAGGAGCACCTAGTCGTGGCTGGCTTATGGTGAAATGATGTTCTTTCCACTTACGGATTATGGCCCCAACAGTGCTCACTGGAACATTCAGAAGTTTTGAAATCATTCTGTAACTAATGCCATCAGTATGTTTTGCAACAATAAGGTTGTGAAGGTCTTGAGAGAGCTCTTTGCTTTTATCCATCATGAGATGTGACACCTTGGTAATAAGACACCTTTTTATAGGCCATCAGTTGTGACTGAAGCAGCTGATATTCATTTGCATTGACAAGGGGCAGGATTGCTTTCTAATTACTGATTGTTTTTGCTTTCCATGCCTTTTTGCACCTCCCTTTCTTCACATGCAATACTTTTTTCCCTGTGTCATTTAACATTATTAAACATAACTTAATTTATGGACATCTATGGTTTGATTTCTTTACATGTGTGGATTGGGTTGTTACCAACATCTGGTGAAAATTTCATGTCAATAGCACCTTTAGAAATATATTTTCTGATGAATCACGTTTTCTTTTACATCATGTGGATGGCCGGATGCGCGTGTCGCTTACCTGGGGAACACATGGCACCAGGGATGCACTATGGGAAGAAGGCAAGCCGGTGGAGGCAGTGTGAAGCTTTGGGCAATGTTCTGCTGGGAAACCTTGGAATGTGGATGTTACTTTGACATGTACCACCTACCTAAGCATTGTTTCAGACCATGTTCACCCTTTCATTAAAACCATATTCCCTGGTGGCTGTGGCTCTTTCAGCAGGATAATGCGCCCTTCCACAAAGCAAAAATGGTTCATAAATGGATTGAGGCGCACAACGAGTTTGAGGTGTTGAATTGGCCTCCAAATTCACCAGATATCAATCCAATTGAGCATCTGTGGGATGTGCTGAACAAACAAGTTCGATCCATAGAGGCCCCACCTCACAACTTATAGGACTCAAAGGATCTGCAGCTAACATCTTGATGCCAAATACCACAGCACACCTTCAGGGGTCTAGTGGAGTCCATGCCTTGATGGGTCAGGGCTGTTTTGGCAGCAAGAGGGGGACCAACACAATATTAGGTCATAATGTTATGCCAGATCAGTGTACAATATATATATATATATATATATATATATATATATATATATATATATATATATATATATATATATATATATATATATATATATATATATATATATATATATATATATATATATATATATATGGGGCACACCTGGATCCTGAGGCGTGGGCAGACCTGGACCCTGAGGCGTTGGCGGACCTGGACCCTGAGGCATTGGCGGACCTGGACCCTGAGGCATGGCCGGACCTGGACCCTGAGGCGTGGCCGGACCTGGACCCTGTGGCGTGGGTGGACCTGGACCCTGAGGCGTGGGCGGACCTGGACCCTGAGGCGTGGGCGGACCTGGACCCTGAGGCGTGGGATGCCATGGCGGGTCAGGAGCCGTGGGCGGCAATGGCGGAAACGGCAGTTCAGGGGGCCACAGAGGAGTGGCCTTCCTGGCCTCAATGTACCCCTTGCCCCCCCAAAAAAATTATTGGGCAGGACTATGGGGTCGTGGGCTGGAGCGGGCTCGTGGGCTGGAGCCTGGACGTGGGCTGAACGGGCATGAAATTGAACATGATAAACTAAAAACATGAAACATGAACATGAACCGACACCAAAACACCCGGTGACAGACCCCCCCCCCCCCCCCCCCCCACCCACCCCTCTATGGGCGGCCCCAGAACGTGGGCTGGACCTCACTGGTGTGGAGGGTACTGTGGAACAGTGGAGCTCCTCATCCACCGTTCCCACAGTAAACGAGGAGCCACTCAGCAGGAGGGCATGATCAACGTAATCTGCTAGAGTCCCTGGAGAGTTGCTTTCAGGCATCAAGTACCTCAAGAGGTCATCCAGTCCATTAAGGAAAATGCCCTTGAGGGCAACCTCATTAAACTTGACCTCATGGCATAGTCCACAAAACTCCTCCACATAGTCCTCAATGTTGCAAAGGCCTTGACACAGACGTAGGAGGGCAAATGCTGGGTCCATATTGACGGTCTGATATTCTGTAACATATGATCCACTGAAGAAGTTGCTGAACCCAAGTGCAGTTCTTTATTCAACTTAAAGCTTAACATAATTCATAAATCAAAACATAAAACAAAGACTTGACTTGACTAAAACATGAAACTCACCAACAGTGGTTTACAACATTCAATATCAGACAAGGACACATCTTCTTCTTCTTCTTCTTTTAATTTTATTGGCGGCTGGCAAACCAACTTAAAGGTGCATTACCGCCACCTATTGGACTGGAGTGTGGACAGCAACTTATGATAGAAGGATGACCAAAAAATAAAAAATAATAATAATAATAATATATTATATACTTATATTAAATTATTTTCCTCATCCCAGTATTTTTCAAATAATTCATTAACAGACTGTGCATTTCCCCAGACATTGTTTTTCCCAAAAGATTATCTAATGTCAAGTTTAATTTCCCACCTTGTATTTCTAATTCCATTCTTTCTTCCTCATATATTTTACATTCTAATAGAACATGGTTCACTGTCTCCGGTGTATTGCAATGGATGTAAAGTCCAGTAGGGTGTTTTCCTATTCTATGTAAAGAGAAATTTAAACCAGCATGACCTATTCTAAGACGTGTAATTATCATTTCCTCCTTTGGATTCCTGCCCTGCCTCTTACTCATACCTACTTGCTTTTGTACATTATACAGATGTCGTCCAGTGTCAGCTATGTCCCAGTATTCTTGCCATATTTTGTTTACATGTCCTTTTATAATAGTTTTAATTTCTGCTCTACATAATGGTAATTGTATATCAACTATTTCATGATTTATTGATGCTTTTGCCAAGGTATCTACAATCTAATTTCCTTCCACCCCTACATGGGCGGGAACCCAAAGGAAGGAGACATCCATCCCTCTATCATACAGTATTAAAAGCAAGTGGAATATCTGGTACATGATGTCCTGTCTGCATGATGTTTTCCCTGATTGTATACTTGATAATGCAGATAGGCTGTCAGAAGCTATGACTACATTTTGATTCTGACTATTTCCTTCCAACCACTGTAATGGCAATAGAATTCATAAAAGCTCTGCTGTATACACTGATAAATGATCAGCGGTTATTTTTTTAACTGCTATTTCATATTGAGGAATGAAGAAAGCGGCACCAGTATGACCTGTCTCTGACTGCTTTGATCCGTCTGTAAATATGAATAGTTTATCTTGATACATGTCCATATAGTTATCAACTATTATCCTATGTGGCATTGTTTTAGACTTTTCTTTTAACATTAGCTGAAGACATGTCTACAGATGGCTTTATAAATTTCCATGGTGGTACAGCTGATAATGCCACAGTGGGACGTACTTGTAACTGACTGAGGCTTGCATTTTGTGCTTTTGCATTTCCTATCCATCCAAAACTATATAATTAGTTCTACTATGTTCTGAACAATCTTGTAAAATGGCCTTAGTGGGATGTACCCCACTATGTCCTTGAACATTTATCCAATATGCCAACGTGATCTTGATCCTCCTAATACATAAAGGCATTTCTCCTGCTTCAACCTGTAATGCAGATACTGGAGATGATTTGAATGCTCTAGTACAAATCCGAAGTGCCTTTGCCTGTTCTACATCAAGCTTTTTAAGTTTTGATTCTGATGCTGACATATACGCTAGACAACCATAATCTAATGCTGATCTTAAAAGAGCCTGATAGATGTTTATGAGGGATGCCCTGCTTGCCCCCCAGTCTTGTCCTGACAGACACCTCAAAGACCACACATTATTAATCTTTTTACTATTATTCCTAACTTTATCAATATGTTGACACCAGGTCAGCTTCTCATCAAAGAACATTCCTAAGAATCTTAACACCTTAACCTGATCTTGGCCATACAGTTTAAGTGCTACTGTTTTAGGACGTTTAGAAAAACATATAACTTGTGACTTGTGACTTTATAATGTAAATTTTAAATCCCCATTTATTTGTCCACTGTTCTACTTTCTCTATTACAGACAAGGACACATGGCAAACATGAGGGCTTAAATACACAGAAACTAATGACAAGACAAGGGACACCTGTGAACACAGATTAAACAATGAACCAATGACATGACACAAGAACACATGAGGGTATGGGAGTCACATGACAACCAGGAAACCTGGGGCACGTTCAAAGCTCAAACCGGTGCGCAACGTTTTGCTACGGTTTCCGGTTGAACGTCATGTTTCCTGGAAACGGTGTGTAACGGTGTGCAACGGGTTTGAAATGCGTTTTCTCTTGTTTGGTGGGTGTGTCAAATATGTCAGCCCAATCAGCAGCAACATGTATATAAACCACGCGATATTAAAGAGACAGCTCACACTATGGGTCCAAGTAAAGATGTTTACAAATGTGTCCGCTAGGGGTGTGCATTGGCACTGCCCTCACTAATCGATTCGATTACGATTCACCAGGTAACGATTCGATTCAATTCGATTCTATGATGCATTGCGATGCATCAAAATTCTACTGCACACAACAAGGCAAATCAGTCTTGAGGCAATACAAGCAGTCAGATATTGAACAACAGATTTTATTGGCTGCTATGTGTGTATTATCACTCTCCTGTATCTTTGACATAAATGTCATTAAATAAAATAAAATTTATATATGATATATTATAATATAAAATATTGGATATGGCATTTTCAAACCTGAAAAAGAAAACATAAATCACTGCTTTCAGTGCTTTGAATGAAAAATGTTTCTCTTCTCTCTGCTTTAGAACCATTTGAAATTAAATAAAGCAATAATAACAGCCAACTTTTTCCAGCAGTAAAAAAATAAAATAAACACAACACTGCCAGAAGTTTTTGCCCAAACTTCAAAAGCCTGTTTAAATGATTAAAACTAGAAGCATATATTCACTTTAATGATACATTTATCATGTGAAGTACTTATATACAACAAGTTATATGCATGTGTGTATGAGACAGAGGGGAACACGGTCGCATTTGCAGCAGATATATGCTGTCCTTCATAAATCAAAGCACGACACAGACGGGGTTCGGAGGAGAAGACTGGAAAATGTGACATAATGGACAATATTCGTCTGTATTTGCAATATACGAGCCGCGGTTCAGCTGCACGAAACCCCGCATTGCGATGCATCGCCGAATCGATTATTGTTGACACCACTAGTGTCCGCTGCAGCTCAGTATACACGACAATTTAAGGTATTAGAAGACATGATTGTCGTAAGAGTTTTATAGTAATATATATATATATATATATATATATATATATATATATATATATATATATATATATATATATATATATATATAATCAACATGATCATTTATTTATTTATAAATTTAGCTTAATTGCAAGGCAAGTTTATTTATATACCAAATTTCATATACGGTAATTAAGTGCTTGAGATAAAATTAGAAAGAAAATACAAGCTATTAAAAAAGTAAGAACTAGAAATAAAATAATTTAAATTAGAATTGATTACCAGGAGATAAAAAAGTTAAATAAATAGGATTGGGATGTTGTCATTTATTCTGGACAGCAAGGGCAGTGATTGCATGTATTTTGCAGTATTAAACACGTATTTATATCGATTTCATCAGGCTCCGAAAATTCCTCAAAAAGAACACAAAGAATGGCCTTCTCAGCTGCCATAGTTACAACTCTTGCGTCAACAGAACAGGGTGTTCAACGCAGCACCGTTTCCGTTTAAAAAAACGTTTTGCAGCATTTTGTCCGGGCTGAACGCAGCCCTGACATAACATGACAAACTGAGAAACATGACAGTAAACATGACATTGAACATGATAAACTAAAAACATGAAACATGAACATGAACCGACACCAAAACACTATGTGAAGTGTGGATTAGCATCACATGATTTGCTTTGCGCTCAACTGTTGCTACTTAAACAAATGTATGAACCGTCTCCATTGTTTTTAATTATAATTTTTTCAACCATATAGCTGTATTTATTGACTAAGACCTAGTTTGTGGGTTGATTGGAGATTTGAAAAACAGTGGTTACATGATATTTGATGAGTTAATGAGCAACCCAGTTCAATTTGTCTTTAAAGGTAACATGCAATTTTTAAATTGTAAAATACTTTCTCCTATGCCAATGTAACCCTCAAAGATCCACTGTAGCAAAGTAGCTTGAAACATTTGTTTAAATTAATTGCTGTAAATAATAGGCCTTCCTATTTCACTAAATATAACAAGTATCATAGCAACAGGTTTGGCAGGAAACTATTTAAAATTTGAACTTCCCAGCATCCCAAAGTCGCACAACACACCCACTGCCTAATGACAACATTGCTGACTTTTTTAGATCAAATGTAGTAGTCTTATAAGGATTTGACCTGTAATGTTTCACATTTCTCAGCATGTGTGAATAGAAAAATGTCAATGTTCACCTAGTGGAAAAAAAACCTATACGAAAATGTTTTTAAAATATGTTTATTTTATACAAAGTATACTAAAAATCCATTAACATATTAACTGATATATCTCTTGAGACTTACTGATATAAATATTATAATTAAACTTTATTTAGAGTACTTCTTTAGTTCACAATGCACATTTTAACCTAAAATGTGTTTTAATATAGTATGATCACTGTAATATCAGTCAATATCAGTCTTTAAATGCAAGATATTTAAAGTGTACCTAAAGTATACTTGCAATAGTTCCACTTTAGCACAATCATACTTAAGTATAACTTTAGTTGGACCTCAGCACTTTTAGTATACTAAATGTACAATTGCAGGGGATTAATATTATGTACATAAATATTTAAATGTATTTGTACATACTCAATATAAAATAAATGTAAAAATAAATGGAATAGTTCAGAGAACAGGGTAAGTAAAGTAACGTCTCGGTTACGTATGTAACCCTCGTTCCCTGAAGGAGGGAACGGAGACGTACGTCGGAACTGACCGACGAATTGGGATCTGTTTTCAGAGACCGACCTACTTCGAGTAATTAAAAACGAGCCAATAAACATTGGCATGCGATCACGCATTCCACGCACCGCCCCGCGTTGCGGGTATAAATAAGGAAGTGGAAGTGCCGCATACCGTTTTCAACTGAGGAGCCGAGATAAGTGGCTCGGGCCTTCAGCTGAAGCACAGCCCCTGGCGACGGGACGTACGTCTCCGTTCCCTCCTTCAGGGAACGAGGGTTACATACGTAACCGAGACGTTCCCTTTCAGTCGGTCACGTTCGACGTACGTCGGAACTGACCGACGAATTGGGATCCCTACCAACACGCCAGGAGGCTGGCCCTTCCAGCGTCCTGCCTGAGCTCGCTGGACCACTCCTATGTTAGAGTGGGAGTCAGGGCTCCGGGCAGGGAAGGACAGTCACTGCTGTTCCTGCAAGACCCACTCAGCGTGACTATTGGATAACGCTGGGAAAGCGTGCCCGTCTCGGGAGATGGAACGCTGCGGACCACATCCTTCAATGGAAGGAGAGGTGGAATACACATAAGGACTAACCTAGCAGGGTAGTGCAACAAATGGCAGTCTCTGGAGTGGACCCAACCTGGTTCCAGGGGGGGGGAGAACACAGCCAGAGACGACAGAGGAAGCTCTGTCGAGGGAAAGACACGGGGCTAACCGAGCAGGGTAGCAGATACCGTGGAGAATACACATATGGGGTAGCCGTGAGGGGACCGCAACATATGGAACCCAGCCTACACACACGTTCCACAAGCATACGGGTGCAGGCCTGGCGCCAGACGGCCGCAACGTCTGGCACCGCAGGGGTGACGGAGGAACTCACAGGGTTAGCCGAACTTCGGGGAACACGACTGGAGCAAAAATAGACGCACGTATCCGGCCCAGAGGGCGGGAGTGGCGTATGCAAGCCGACACTAGAACGGGCACTTAGCACTGCTGGCCACTGGGGGCGAGAATGCGGGAAGATACCGGCTCTACACGGAGGCTATAAAATCTAGCGAACGTGTTAGGTGTCGCCCAGCCCGCAGCTCTACATATATCTGTCAGCGAGGCGCCTTGAGCCAACGCCCAGGAAGAAGCAACACTCCTGGTTGAGTGTGCTCGCAACCCGAACGGGCAAGGTACGTCTTGGGACTGGTAGGCCAAGACAATGGCATCCACTATCCAGTGGGCCAACCTCTGCTTGGAGACAGCCTTTCCCTTCTGCTGGCCTCCGTAACAGATGAAGAGCTGCTGTGAGGATCTGAAGCTCTGAGTCCGGTCAACGTAAGCGCGAAGAGCGCGGACGGGACACAACAAAGCTAGGGCTGGGTCTGCCTCCTCCGAAGGCAGCGCTTGCAGGTTCACCACCTGGTCCCGAAAGGGAGTGGTAGGAACCTTGGGCACGTATCCAGGCCGGGGTCTCAGGACAACGTGAGAGTTGGCCGGCCCGAATTCTAGGCACGATTCGTCGACCGAGAGTGCATGCAGGTCCCCTACCCTCTTGATTGAGGCCAATGCAATCAGGAGAACTGTCTTCATGGACAGGATTTTTATCTCAACAGACTGCAAAGGCTCAAATGGGGGGCCCTGAAGTGCTCTGAGCACCAGGGCTAAGTCCCAAGAGGGTATCGAGGTAGAACGAGGAGGATTTAGTCTCCTCGCACCTCTGAGGAACCTGACGATTAAGTCGTGCTTACCTAAGGATTTACCGTCTACTGCATCATGATACGCCGCTATTGCTGCGACGTACACTTTGAGGGTGGAGGGAGACAGCCTTCGATCCAACCCATCCTGCAGGAAGGAAAGCACAACGTTAATCGAACACTTTCGGGGGTCTTCCCGGCGGGAAGAGCACCACTCGACGAACAGGTTCCACTTCAGAGAGTAGAGGCGCCTCGTAGAGGGGGCTCTAGCTGAAGCGATGGTGTCTACCACTGCTTGTGGTAGGCCACCTAGAACCTCCGCGTCCCGTCCAGGGACCAGACATGGAGATTCCAGAGGTCTGGACGCGGGTGCCATAGAGTGCCCTGCCCCTGAGAAAGCAGGTCCTTCCTCAGGGGGATCGGCCAGGGAGGGGCTGTCGCGAGGAGTGTGAGTTCTGGGAACCAGGTCCGGTTGGGCCAGTAGGGCGCAACTAACAAGACCTGCTCCTCGTCCTCCCTGACCTTGCACAGTGTCTGTGCGAGAAGGCTCACTGGGGGGAACGCATACTTGCGTAGGTCCCGGGGCCAGCTGTGCGCCAGTGCATCTATGCCTAAGGTACCTCCGGTCAGGGAGTAGTACCACTGGCAATGGGTCGAGTCCGGAGAAGCGAACAGGTCTACCTGTGCAACTCCGAAGTGGTCCCATATCAGCTGGACGCTCCGGGGGTGGAGTCGCCATTCGCCCGGAGGTGTCGACTGGCGAGAGAGCTCGTCGGCTGTCTGGTTCAGCGCACCTGGGATGTGAATGGCACGAAGTGACCTCACAAACTTCTGACTCCACAGGAGGAGATGGCGGGCGAGCCGGAGCATGCAACGGGAGCGTAGACCACCCTGACGGTTGATGTACGCAACGGCCGCAGTGCTGTCCGAACGGACCAGTACGTGCTTGTCCCGAAGCGGTTTCTTGAACCGGGCCAGGGCAAGACGTACCGCCAGTAACTCTAGGCAATTGATATGCCAACGCAGTTGGGGCCCCGTCCACAGACCCGAAACTGCGTGCCCGTTGTACGTGGCCCCCCAGCCCGTGGATGAGGCATCCGTGAAGACCACAGCATGCCTCGACACCTGTTCTAAGGACACTCCGGCCCGGAGAAACGAGGGGTCTGACCACGGACTGAAGGTTTGGCGACAGTAAGGAGTAACTAGGACCCGGTACTGACCGCTCTGCCACGCCCATCTCGGGACTCGGTCGTGCAACCAGCGTTGAAGCGGTCTCATATGAAGCAATCCGAGCGGCGTTACCGCGGCTGCAGATGCCATATGCCCCAGGAGCCTCTGAAAGAATTTCAGTGGGACCGCTGTCCTGCCTTTGAACGTATTCAAGCAGTTCAACACTGACCGGACGCGCTCTGGAGTGAGGCGCGCTGTCCGGCTGACCGAATCCAGCTCCATACCGAGATAAGAGATCCTCTGCGCGGGGCAGAGTTTGCTCTTCTCTCGGTTGACCCGAAGTCCCAACAGGCTGAGGTGACTGAGCACCATGTCCCTGTGTTCGCACAACTGCTCCCGAGACTGGGCGAGTATGAGCCAGTCGTCGAGATAGTTGAGTAAGCGAACGCCGCGTTCTCTGAGCGGAACAATGGCTGCCTCGACGACCTTCGTGAAGACGCGAGGCGACAGGGACAGCCCGAAGGGCAAGACTTTGTACTGATATGCCCTCCCCTCGAACGCAAAGCGCAGGAACGGTCTGTGTCGAGGAAGGATAGAGACATGAAAGTACGCGTCCTTCAGGTCGATCGCTGCGAACCAATCTCGGGGACGGATGCATTGGAAAATGCGTTTCTGCGTTAACATTTTGAACGGAAGCTTGTGCAGGGCCCGATTCAGAATGCGCAGGTCCAAGATTGGCCTTAACCCACCCCCTTTCTTGGGTACAATGAAGTAGGGGCTGTAGAACCCCGACCTCATATCGGCAGGAGGAACCGGCTCGACCGCGCCCTTCGCCAGCAGGACATCGATCTCGGACCGCAAGACATGGGCATCGCTGCTCCGCACGGAGGTGAAGAGGATGCCCTTGTACTTGGGAGGCCGGCGTGCGAATTGAATCGCATAGCCGAGTCTGATGGTACGGATGAGCCAGCGAGACGGCCTGGGGAGACCTAGCCAGGCCCCCAGAGACCGAACTAGCGGGACCAACGGCACCACAGACGTACCCGGGGTGAGGCAGCGAGGTGGAGTATTCAGACCCGACTCGGGAGGCCCGGAGGCGGCCCGGAGTGTTGTCTGAATACTCCAGGTGGGGCAGAGAGTGGGTGAGAAGGCCCGGGGGCGTCCTCGGTGCCCACTCTGCTGCCCCCTGGCGAGGGGTGAGAGGGAAGGAAAGGAGTGGCAAGGCCCGGGGGCGTCGCGCACTGCCAACCTGTCCCTCTCGGGGCTCAGGGAGGGAAGAAACTGCTCTTTTATTGAGAATGTGGGTACCGCTGGACCCCGGAGGGCCAGCGGCAGGATGTTTCCGGTACCAGTCTTGACATTCTCCCCCCGGTCCTCCTCCGGGGGGAGGAGGGGTGCGGACACCACCTCCCCTGGAGCAGCTCCTCTTCTCCCTGGGCTCCCCGTGTCAGGGCCGCTTGCCCTTGCGCTTGCCTGCCGACTTCGCGGGCCCCGACACGGGTTGGGCGGCACCCTGACGGCCGGCACCCTGCTTCCCCGATGGTGGAGGCTGCTGCTTGGGTTTAGCAGGGGCGGAGGCGGCCGCAGGGGGACGCCCTCGGCGACGAGCAGGCGGAGGTGCAGCCGGCGACTGGGTGGAGGCAGCAGCAGGTCGCCGGGGCAGGATGTTCTTGATGGCCTCCGTCTGCTTCTGTGCCACCGAGAACTGCTGGGCGAAGCTCTCGATGGCGTCGCCGAAGAGGCCGGCCTGACAGACAGGGGCGTTGAGGAACTGCACTTTGTCGGTCTCACGCATATCTGCCAGGTTCAGCCAAAGGTGGCGTTCCTGGACCACCAGAGTGGACATCGCCCGACCCAGGGTGCGTGCGGCAACTTTCGTCGCCCGGAGGGCGAGGTCCGTTGCGGTACGCAGTTCCTGCATAACCCCTGGGTCGGAACTACCCTCGTGCAATTCCTTGAGCGCCTTGGCCTGGTAGACCTGCAGGAGCGCCATGGCATGCAGAGAAGACGCGGCTTCTCCACAGGCTGTGTAGGTCTTGCCCGTTAGACTGGACGAGAACCTACACGCCCGGGAGGGGAGACGTGGATGCCCGCGCCAGTCGGAGCCGGTCTTAGGACACAGTTGCATCGCAACCGACCGTTCCACTGGAGGGACGTCCACGTAACCCTTAGCCGCGCCTCCATCGAGGGTAGTGAGGACGGAGGAACTCGCTGATCGTGCACGAGCGCTGTAGGGCGCCGTCCACGACTTCGTGAGCTCCTGATGCACTTCCGGAAAGAATGGTACTGGGGCGGGGCGCTGAGAACCAGCACGGGCCGTCCCGAGATACCAATCGTCCAACCGCGAGGGTTCGGGACACGGTGGAGGGTTCCACTCGAGCCCGACACTCGCGGCGGCCCGGGAAAGCATAGCCGTGAGCTCTGGATCAGACTCGGGCAACGGTGCCACACCCGAAGGGGGCAACGCAGCCGAATCCTCATCTCCAGAGTCCATTAGCTCGTCCCCCGATGCAGCTATCGATAACATGTCCTCAGCAGGAGCCCCGAAAGAAACGGGTGGCCCCCCATGGGAAGGACCACCGCGATCTTCCGGGAACTGCGCCGGCGCAGCGGAGGGGGGAGGGGCCCGAGCAGCCTGTTGACTGGGCGGGGTTGCCCTGACCGTCACCCTCAGATCTCCACCAAAGGTATCAGCCAAAGTAGCAGCCCTCTGCTTTGCAGCGGGAGGACCACTAGATCGGGGGATACGCAATGGGACTCCGCCCCTTTTGAGGTATTGGAGCCTAGACCGTAGCACTGCGATGGTCATGTTCGCGCAGTGCGAACATGACTCATCCACGAAAGCTGCCTCTGCGTGCTGAACGCCCAAACACGAGAGACAGCGATCGTGTCCGTCAACTGGGGACAGAAATCGACGGCATCCAGAAACACACGGTTTGAATGACATCTTGAAAAAGACGCAGGGTCAAACCGTGTTGCTCTTTTAGTGAGAGAAAAAACCGCTCCGACAGTGCCGAGGCACACAGGGGAAATGGCCGCGGCTCACAGCAGTTCAAAGGTGCAAGCCCGCTGTGAGCACTCAATGAGAAAACGCCCAGCGAGCTGTGGAAACAGCTGTTTGTTTTCTTCGGAGTCTCGCGACCACCGCTGCAAGGCACCGTCACACCGACACTGGACCGGAACAGGTAGGACTTTTCTTCTCTCCGCTCGTAAGATGAAAGATGAAAAAACTCTCCGTAGGAACACCAGAATACTGAATGCTCGGCTCCGAAGTTGAAAGCGGTATGCGGCACTTCCACTTCCTTATTTATACCCGCAACGCGGGGCGGTGCGTGGAATGCGTGATCGCATGCCAATGTTTATTGGCTCGTTTTTAATTACTCGAAGTAGGTCGGTCTCTGAAAACAGATCCCAATTCGTCGGTCAGTTCCGACGTACGTCGAACGTGACCGACTGAAAGGGAACCCGAGATGTTCCCTTTCAAAAGCTACACCTAATGTATGTATGTAGCTATGTATGTAGTGTTTATAATGTTTGTAGTACATTATAACATTTCTGAATGCAATCAAATGCGACTTATACATGATACGTGATTTACCGCAACATCAAAAAAAAAAAAAAAGAGGGTCGCTCTTAAAAAAAGTTTGAAAACCCTCTGCATCCCAAATTTTTCAACATTAATATTTTAATATAACATTATAATCATTATGGCCTTCAGAATTTTTTTGTGAGGAGGAGGAGTAGTGCACCTGTGTAGTGGCCCCTGTGGAGTGTGGAGACTTTTGTCCTTCATGGCATTTTTTCCCTTACATTTTACTTTTATACTTTAAGTAGTTTTGAAAGCAGTACTTTTACACTTTTACTTGAGTAAAAAGCTTGAGTTGATACTTCAAGTCTTTTTAAACCCTAGTATCTTTACTTCTACCTGAGTAATGAATGTGAATACTTTTGACTTTACAGCTTGTCACGCTAAGGATGTTCCCATAGCACTGAATCAAGCACAGCATTGAGTGTATCTTTTGAAAGGGAACAAAGGGCTGCTTTGTGATGAACATATTTTAGTTTCTTAGTTGGAAAGCTTTTTCAAAGGTTCAAGCACTATATAGGCCAAAATATATATTTTGATACAGAAAGTCAAAACAATGTTTGTTGATTTCCCATAAAGCTTTGTAAGCTGTGGCTTTATTATTACAGGAGGAGGGTTTGTGAAACCTGTCATTTTTGCAGTTTTGTTTGGTGACGCTAGTGCCACAGAATAAAAATTTGAAAAAAATGTTTATATTTTATTTTCTTTGTATGTTTGCAATGAGATTTTAGAAACTTTAAATTTGAAGCCTTTTATCATATGGTCAGAAGTGTTAAATAGTTATGGCTATGGGTTTACAGCTGTCTGAGAGCAGAGCTGGCAGAACTCCCAGACCTCAGTCCTTTCAAGCAGTTATCATGCAGTAAACATCAGGAGTTGTCAAACGACAAGCAGGCAGAATTTGATTTTTATTCACCCGTGCAGTGAATCTGTTATATGAAACCAGACCAGATCAGACCAAACACCTTTTGTGTTTTTGTTTACATCCTTGCATGCCTTTCTTGTAAGTCACACAGAAATAAATGAGTTATCACGTAATGAACCCTGATAAGAGAGCTAGCAAATATTTTGTATCTCCCTGGTTTATCAGATTAGTGTCACACTGATTTTCATTATACTCAACACAAAATGACACAATTGTTGCCATGGTATTTGAAATATCAGCTTCCCCGGCACATGGAAATGTGCTCTTTCAATGGCGCTGGCAGAGGAGAAGCACTCCAAACCTCTGTGTGCAATATTGTTCACAGCCAGATAAACAGATAAATGAGAGCGCGTAAAATAACTGACAAGTGTTGCAGAGTTCCTGCCAACATTACTCCTCTACCCTGCCATTAATATCATGTTCATGCAATTCATGAATTATATCACTGGAGAGTTAAAATATTTTAAATACATCTTAAAACAAATCTGACATGCTAGCTTTGCTGTGTAAATGAGGAATTTGGAACTGCTGTCTAATTGCTATAGGGAGCATGGTAATGTTGCCATCTAGTGAGAGAATGTTAAAAAAGCAGTGGAGCATGTTGAACATGGTTTAAAAGAAATGGGGATGATGCTCATAATCATGCTTTTTTACTTTTAATATCTGCTTTTTGCAGTAAGACTTTCAAATCAATAACTTAGTTCCTTTGTCTTTTATAACTACTGAAAAGGTAATATTTCTGTGTGCCCTTGGGTCCTACCTATTCCCTTTTATGAGGGAATAAATCTCTGCAATTTAGCAAAGTTCTGCATCTGTGGCTATCAAGGACAAATGGCATGTTTCAACTCTCAACCAGACACTAGTTCCTTTGAAGGAGCTAAAAACTTTCTAATTATCTCTGGCTTTTAACAATATTTATGTTTTTGCATTGAAATAGCTTAAAAGCCTTTTTACATATAAAGAGTTTGGTTTGGATTTTTTAAATCTCTTATGCTCACCAAATCTTCATTTACTTGACCAAAAATACAGTAATAACAGTGGGTTTTTTTTTTTAGGATTCTTTCATAAATAGAAAATAGAAAAAAGCACCATTCATTCATTTCAAATAGAAATCTAATTTCTTTAAAAAGTATTACTAACCCTATAATTTTGAGCATTAGTTTGTGGTTCATTTAACTGTATTTCTGAGCGTCTGGCATGGTAATGGATATGACAATGTTGATATGTTTGGTCTTGGCGAAAAATAGGTCTACTACGCTGCTTCTGTTATTGCTGCTGCTGTTGGTTAGTTGGTAGTACAAATGAAATAAACAGTGCTTTAAATTTTTCAATTAGCCTACGTTAGATCTATTTACCAGTAGTAAAGACATACCAGAGACATTTTATCGTTCTTGTGAGCACACACTACACAACCGTGAGGGGTCCAGACACCAGTGCGGCGTGGGTATTCTCGTTCCCATAGCAATGAATCAAGCTCAGCATTAGGTGTATTCAAGTAAGAAACAATACAGAAACTGAATAATCAAATGTAAAACTAAAACACTGCATAGTCTTCACATTAATTAAATATAGATTGATACATAATAAAGCTACAAAAGTTCTTCAGTCAAGAGCAGTGACTGGATGCACAGATGGCAGGCTAACAGGCTAGCGAAATGCTAACGCGTTGTGATAGTGATTTAGATTAAAAGCTAGCGATGTCAGATTTAATGTGATAGGCAATATTAGACAATATATTGTGATGAGTAAGTTGTATTTAGCAGTATAAACAACAAGGAATTATATCAAATAGAGATTCAAAAGCAATACTGTATGGAGCTACAGATGCAAAACACTCAGCAGCGATGCAGACAGCAGCAATCGATCAGGATCCAATAATTCTGCACGCACTGTAGGGGAGAACGGGGTAATGTGAGACATCGAGTAATGTGAGACAGCCCCTGTATCTGGTCAACAGAAGACATTTGTGGTCATATGACCATTATGTTTTCAAGCCCCGTCAATTTCCCCTTGGCCATGAAGGAGAGGACCTCATGGTGCTGTGGCAAGCATGTTTTTTTCACAAAAATATGTTTTTTGCATGTAAAAGTTAATTTTCTTGCTGTCAACTTAATCAACTGTTGTGCCAAAGCAACTTGATTCAGGTAGAAAAACTTATATCATACATGTTGATGAACTGCTTTGGAGCCAAGAGCATCTCTTCACTCATGCAACTTGTCTTCGAGACGAGCGGTTCTCCAGAATGTTGGTGTGACGGCGCGTTCCAGCGATTTCACATTGCATGCCTGCTGATCTGTGCAGTGATCTGCAACAGCTGTGTGTGTTTTCCCTGGGCGCTTCGGCACTCTGCAGAGCTTTCCTCTCACAAAAAGAGCTTGCGTGTGGCACATCTGTTTCAAGACGGTTCGCCCGCGCACTTCCGGGTGTTATCGATCTCCGTTGCTGTCTTATGGGAACAATAGCAACGGATGCACTGGCTTACGCAAGTATGCGTTCCCCCAGTGAGCACCGGTTCTGTGCAAGATCAGGGAGGACAAGGAGCAGGTCATTTTGGTCGCCTTGTACTGGCCGGACCTGGTTCTCAGAAATCGTACTCCTTGCGACAGCCCCTCCCTGGCTGATTCCTCTGAGGAAGGACCTCCTTTCTCAGAGACGGGGCACCCTCTGGCACCCGTGTCCTGATCTCTGGAACCTCCACGTGTTTTTCCTGGATGGGACGTGGCAGGTTTGAGTACCCTACCACCAACGGTGGTGGCTACCATCACTTCCGCTAGGCCAGAGTCTACTCGATATGCCTATGCGTTGAAGTGTACCTTCTTAGTCACCTGGTGTTCTTCTCGCCAAGAAGACCCCTGGAAATGCCGATCGGGTCCGTGCTCTCGTTTCTCCAAGAAGGGGAGGAACGAAGGCTGTCTACTTTCACCCTCAAGGTTTATGTGGCCGCTATATCAGCCTACCACGACCTTGTGGAGAACAAATAAGTCAGCACGACCTGGTCATCAGGTTACCTGAAGGGAGCCAGGAGACTAAATCCTCCTCACCCTCCCCTTGTGCCCTCTTGGGACCTCGCAGTAGTTTTAGATGCTCTGCAGAGGGCTCCCTTTGAGCCTTTGCGGTCAGTAGATCTTAAGTTCCTGTCAATGAAGACAGCGCTCCTGACCGCTTTGGCCTCCATCAAGAGGGTAGGGGACCTGCAGGCATTTTCGGTTGATGAAGCGTGCCTTGAGTTCAGATCGGGCAACTCTCACGTGATCCTGAGACCCCGGCCTGGATATGTGCCCAAGGTTCCCACCACTCCGTTCAGAGACCAGGTGGTGAACCTGCAAGCGCTGCCTTTGGAGGAGGCAGACCCAGCCTTGGCACTGCTCTGTCCAGTACGCGCTCTCCGCGCTTACGTAGACAGGATGCAGTGTTTCAGGACCTCAGACCAGCTCTTTGTCTGTTATGGTGGGAAGCTGAAGGGAAAGGCTCTCTCAAAGCAAGGTTGTCTCACTGGATAGTGGTCGCAATTGTTTTGGCTTACCAGACGCTGGGGCGTCCATGCCCCCTTGGGGTTAGGGCTCACTCCACCTGGAGTGTAGCCTCCTCTTAGGCTTTAGCGCATGGCGCTTCGCTGACAGACATCTGCAGAGCTGCAGGCTGGGCGACACCTTACACATTCGCAAGATTCTACAATCTCCGAGTGGAGCCTGTGTCCGACTATGTACTTGCCTCTACCAGTGGCCGGTTATGGACTAGGCACAGGTGTCTTCGCTTACTCGTGCCCTGAGCTCCTCCAGCACTGTCGACGACCAGTAAGTCTGCCCTCTCGAGCCCAGACCCTCGTGTTAGGCCAGGTGCCTCCGTGTTCATGGTTCCCCTCTGGCAACCCCCACGCGTGTATTTCCACCGTAAGCCACCTTGAGCAGGTGTCTTTCCCTTGACAAGCCCTTGCCACCCTGGGGTTAAAAACAGTGATGGGAATAACGGCGTTATAGATAAACGACGTTACTAACGGAATTATTTTTTTCTGGAACGAGTAATCAAACGAATTACTGTTTCTCACGTTACAACGCCGTTAGCGTATAATTGAGCTCACTGAAGCGGTTTTCATCCGAACAGGCTCTCTGTCAGTCGGACCTGCAACACTTTTCTTTCTCTGGTTGTGTGTGTGTGTGTGTGTGTGTGTGTGTGTGTGTGTGTGTGTGTGTGTGTGTGTGTGTGTGTGTGTGTGTGTGTGTGTGTGTGTGTGTGTGTGTGTGTGTGTGTGTGTGTGTGTGTGTGTGTGTGTGTGTGTGTGTGTGTGTGTGTGTGTGTGTGTGTGTGTGCGCGTGCATGCCATGCGTGTTTGGTACACTGATGATGATTGGTGGGTGGGAGTCAAGGTTGAGGTTGATAGGTTGAGTTCACACACACACACACCTATGACACACATGCACACACATATGCACAGTCACACACACCAAGTCCAACGACTTCAAAGGTAGCTTTCACAAACTGGAAGTATAAGCACTACTTTTCCCTCGTTGAGGTGAAAGGTAAGAATGTTTATGTAACGTGCAACTTATGCCCAGGAAGAAAGAGTATCTCACATAGGTGGCAAGTAGGCTAATTCTAATCTAATGAAGCCTCACATCATCACATGCTACCACAAAATTAGTGGCTAAAAACCCAGGTGATAACGTAAGCTCCACTACCAAAAGAGTAGTACTGATAATATTTACACAATATTTACACTATAGTAGGTCTACTGATAATATTTACAGTAATGTGTTGAATTTGATAGGGGTCTCTCACATTGTCCCACAGCAACATTACAATAGTGTACATTAATGTGCAATGTTTAATAATAATAATTTATTCTATTTAGTGTCCAATTCATTCATTTAACATATTTAATATTTGGGGCATCCAAGTAAAAAAAAAAAAGTAACTCAGTAGTTACTTGCCCTGGTAATTAGTTACTTTTATAACGATGTAACTCAGTTACTAACTCAGTTACTATTTGTAAGAAGTAACTAGTAACTATAACTAATTACTTTTTTAAAGTAACGTGCCCAACACTGTTGAAAATCCACCTTCGGCTGGTTCCCAAGAGTTCTCCATATGCAGCCCTTAGCGGGTCATATGCGTATTCTCTAAGTCTTCCCTACGGGTAGGCATTTTGGTGCATATTTTCCACCTGGAATATGCTTCCTAGTGTACCTTGGTATTCCTGTGATAAGTGGGAGTCCTTCGTCTGTACCTGTCTTACGACAGGGTACTCGCACTTACGCAGGGCACTGGAAGACAGCCGAGAGGCGTGATTGTATTGGGACCCCCATTCGTCAGTCACTGACGTTACTCAGAGTGACTGAACGAAAAGGAACGTCTCGGTTACGTATGTAACCCTCGTTCCCTGAGGAGGGAACGGAGACATAACATCCCTCTGCCACATCTGCTGTACTGCTGGAACGGCCGGGAGTTCAGTCTTGGCTCCTCCTCAGCAGGTAAACATAATGCGATGTTGCCAGCGTACTTCCTTATATACCCACGCAGTGGGGCGGAGTCACACATGCAAATTCCGCATGCCCATGGCATTGGCACTGCCATTGGGCGTTTTCTAAGATCTCGAAGATGATTGGCTTGTAGGCGAAACCCCCATTCGTCAGTCACTGACGTTTTGTCTCCGTTCCCTCCTCAGGGAACAAGGGTTACATACGTATCCGGGACGTTAATTAAAACATTTTGAATTATATTATGTTGTATTTGATTTTGTTCAGAGTTACTTTCAAGTGTTTAGGAAAAAAATGTGCTTATTGACCAATCCCCATGATTCTGTATTCCTACCGGTTACATCTCTTGCCCACTGCGGCACCACCCCACAGTCTTTTAGATTTTTATAGTAATAAAATAATTTAGTTCAGTTAGAGAACAGACACTGCAATTAAAAACTGAACGTGTCTGCTCAATACAGCACGAGCCGAATGAGTGTCGCAGCACAAACGCAGCAGGAGTGCGTGTCCAGTCTGGCGCATTTTCAGTTCATGCGTATGGAAGCTTAACTTTCATAGGAATTTATTGAGAACACTCGCTTTGCTCCGCACCTCTCCGTTATGAACGCCCATGTGGCCGTCTGTGTCTTACATTCTGTGAGGGAGATCCCACTATGGGCGGGTTGAAAACATACGGAACTAACTCCTACTACAGGATGTAGTCTCTAGCCACTGGCCAAAAAAGTGTCCGATGACACAAAATTACGATATTTTCCAGATATTCCGATATTTTCGGAGGCTTTTTTCCAGGCATAAAATACATAAATATCTCGTCTTAGGGGGATATGAGGGGGGGAAGCACGATCATTCGAATATACTACCGGGTTTCTACTGATACAAAGCTTAATGCTAAATCACTGACACTGGATGAAAAGTGGGATTTTCGACCCCGTAAACGCCTGTAGACTCCCGGAAATCTCCATAATTTTCGGCAGTTTTCGACAATTTAGAGGCAGCGAACGTCGCGTTCGTCTGTGCCACAAATTGTCGTAAACGAACCATGACGTAGGTGGAGAGCCCCCCGCTGAGAGACCGTGGAGGTGTGACGCCTCTAATTAGCATATGAATAGCAGCGAAACCAGAGAGTCAACGTCCTGACTTGAATTTACTCACTCAGTATTGGCTGAAGCCACTACTTTTAAACAAGAAAAATCCCTCGTGATTGGTTGGCAGATCACTGCAAACCAATCATTATTGGTCACCCTGGCTCATTATAAATGTAAACCCCAATAATAATAATAATAAATATATAATTTATGTGGTAATAATTTATGTTTTATATTAATGTTATTGTGCTATGAACTACACTATTCATACCATCAAGGAATATATGGGAAAATTTGCCCGGACCGTGCCGTTTATTCAAAGAAAGAGCTTAATTTATGAACACACAGCTGTTTATTCAAAGAAAGAGCTTTATTGTTAAACACACAACTATGTACAGTGCAGCAGTAATGTCTTTTATGTTGTCCTCCAAAAACGTCAAAAAGAAGCGCCCAACACATTCGGGAAACACAGGCGTATATGGTGAGTTGCCCTGTATTTCGGTATCGCCTCTAATCTGGATTGCAAAGTGGCACAGAGTTCGGAGAGCTCCAGGCTGCGAGAGGGCGGTGGCCGCACAATCCATCCAGACACCCCGTCAACAATGCCGTCTTCCTCATCAGATATGAGTTCAATGGTCGCGGACTTACAAATGTCCATCTCATCCTCAGCCAGCACACTTCGTCTCGCTTCCAGCAACTGTAATACAATCCATAAAGACAATAAGCAACCTGAAAAATACTCACATTGACAAAAAACAGATCTAATATAATAAATCTTACCCTTTTTCTTATCGACTCCGAGCTAAACTTCACAGTTTCCGCCTGTGATGCAAGTTCAGGTTGTTTGTATCTGAAGCTCCGGCGTGTCGATTCATAATACGTCTTACAGGCAGCTGGAAAACAATTACATGAGACTGGTATTAATAAAAACAGTCATGGTAAAATTAAACAAGAAATGAGAAAAACATTAGAAGTTATACTTACACAAATGTCGTCGTGATCAGCGGTTAAATCTGGACTCGCGGAAATCGCTCCAAGCAGATAAGAGGTCACGGCTTCGTTATGAGGCAACGATAGTCTGTGTAAACAAAATGTGCAGTTTTAAGCTCGGAACTATTAACGATGACATTTCCTTATACAGCTGAATAAAAGCATATTCTTTAAATCGTAACATTACATTACCCATGCTCTGGTTCATAGCGCCTGCAGTTTGCCTCAGAGTTGTGAAGACGCCAGACAGCCTCCTGAAAATTAGTCTAAAAAGTTGGTCGCGTCCATGCAGAGGAGTTGAAGGGGAGCTGAAGGCGAGGCAGCGTCCTGTCATTGTTGATCATGAAAAAGCAAAGCAGCAAATACACAGGAAATGTAAAAAAAAAAAAAAAAAGTTTAAAGCTCGTCTCACGTCTTGTACGCGTCATGGCCATGACCTCGCACGTGATTGGACTAGGGCGAGAAGCTCTACTATGGAATGCGCCCGGGGCCAAATCTCTTTATACGAAACGGATGACTTTTGACCGTGTCAACACCATAGACCGTAAAAAAATATGGACGACGCGACTTCATTGACCCATAAACGTGTCTTTAGGAAGCAATAAGTTATAGAGACAAGAATAACTTTTGCCATTTAAATGCCACATTAATTTACTGAGGACCTATACAGCCAATGATCATGTGTGAAAACAATTATACATAAATTGATCACTTAGAAATCAAAACTCAGGTTTGAGAAAGAAAGAATATGCATACAACAAAATATATTGTTTCATAGCAGCTTCAGTAACAAGTTCAAAACAAATTCTGCTTTAAACCGGCTCTAACAAGCCAATATAGTGTCAATATTCAGCTCAAGTGACTTCAGTGTTGATTCAGTTCAGTTGATTTCAGTTCAACTGTAAAATTCCTCAGTTGTGCATATTTGTGTGTAGTTAGTTATATGCAAAAACAAAATTTCTGGAAGAGTTAAAATAGTTTTGCACAAAGTGTTGCTTTTACAAGAGACGTCTGATGTTTTGCATGTTGTGTGTTTTGTGTGTAGAGTTACAAGAAATGGAGCCATATTTTCAGAAATTGTGTGTAAGCAATTAGATAAAACTGTAAATGAATCCAGTTTATTTTAATTCAGGACTCATAGTCCAGGTGTTAGTAATCTGTGCTTAATCTTTGTTCCAGGCAACAATTTTTTAATTTACGATTAACTAGATTAAGGCCTACTCTTGGCATAATTTAAACCCTGTCCAGGAAACCACCTCTTGAAAATCTGCATTGATAATTTATAAAATGTGGTGTGAGCTCAATTTAAATGACAATTACAGAAAAACACAATCTGACTTAACTATTAACACACAAACGTGTACTTTTCACATTTATGATTAATAGCCATTTAGAAATCATTCACAGTTCAGGGTGGAAAAATTAATTTTGGTATGTAAACTGTATGCTTTACTTGATTTATTTGTGTGCTTTGGTTCATTGTCTTGTTGCATCACATAACCTCTCTAAAGGTTGAAGACATGAACTGCTGTCCTGTATTTTTTTTTACATAACATTGGTTATTGCTAATGACATACAGAGTAATTAATCTACACTGTGAGCCCGGACAAGTTGAATCTACTTAAAAAATTGGAGCAAACTGGTTGCCCTAAAAATGTAGTAATGTGAACTAAAACGAGTACATTTAACTAAAAATGTTTTAGTTAAAAAAATTCAGAACCTAGATAAAACTCCCCCTGCTGCTACTCTGATTTGCATTTGTGTAGCTCACAGCATCTTCATTTACATGTTAAAGCCTCCCCTAGAATTAAGGGGGGGGGGGTCATGGGGGGACAACTGCCAAGCAAGGCCCACGTCAATTTCCGACAATTTACGGCAGTTTTCGGTGTTGCCTGCAAATTGCCGTGCACAGTCGTAAACCTGAAGTTCCATGGCAATCTACAGTGCCACATACTGACGAAAATCCCACTTTTCATGCAGTGTGAAGTTACCTTTTAGAAACACACAATCTTTGACAGTCTTTAGGGAATGAAATGGTTGGTCCAAAAGTCCAAAATCATGACTGCTATATCACCTAGCCCTATAGTTTGAAGTTTGGATGTTACAATAACACAAGGTCAGCTAGCAGTCAACAGACTACAGCTATCAGCTGGATGATCATGACACACAGCTTCACCCTCACCGGTGAAAGGCAGGCTGGATGACGGGGCGTGAAAATTGATGTGTCATCACCTTCGATTTTGGGAAGGTAGAGGTGTGTGTGGGGAGATGATTTGCCCAGCGTAAAAGGACCTCTGTGGGGTCTTCAATGCACAGATGATGAATGAAACACTTGAGTGAAGGACAGGTCTAAAGGCTGAGTCTGTGTGTGATGATGTGGTGCAGGTGGTCTGACTTGAGCTGTAGTTTTTGTGGATTTTAGTGGACTGATTTAAGCAATTCAGTTTAACAATTAAGTATGTTTAGCTCAAATAATAAAGGTGTTATCTCTTTGACAAACAATAATGACTGTTATCAAACAGGTTTCCTACTAACATTGTCACCTTTTCATTGTCCTTTGAATAAAATACTTTGGTCTAAAATGAAATAAGAACTGATCATCCAATGACTGCGCTTCCTTCCTTCCTTCATTAAAAATGAGTAATGAGTCAGAAAACTCTTGCTAAATGGACTCACTGAAATGTATGCTTCCTTTAGGGCTGAAATCACATAACTTCAGAAACCGTTTCACCTCATCAAAAATGTGACAGTTTTAGTCTTATTAGATCTGTCATTAATAATACATACAGACGGCTGAAGTTGCATATGAGATGTCATTTGAAGGCAGACTTGGCTAGAGGTTTTAACCTTCAATGGACAAAACTGCCTAGAAACTTTTTTATTCATGCACAAAATTCTTCTACTAAATTTACAAAAGTTGTGAGATTCAAAATGTGAAAGCTTTTTTATAAAAAAAATTTTTTGGTATGATTTGCTCTTTGGTGTGAATTGAACAGCAACGCTTGACGTGATATGCAAGTCGCCCGAAAAGTGCAATGACAGAAATAGAAATTTCACAAAAAGAACAGACACTGATGTGAAACCCCTAAGGCCTGAATAAATTCCAAAAATCCTCCAGTGGAATCCAATCCAAAATGATACCCTTATGAACTTCTTAGAACAACAAAGCCATTGTGCTGGTGGGGTGACCAAATGTAATCTTCAAATGCAGGAGGGGTGGCCTGATTAGATTTAGAACCTGCATGGTTCAGAGGCTCTGCAGAAGCTCAGAAACGATTTACAGATGGCCACAGGTTGAGGATGGACAAAGAATATAAACTCAACTCTGTCCAGGGGAGAGACTGAACTAAATGAACATAAATCTGAGAGCCGGCTAAAACCGCAGACTGAGGTTGTAAGATAAGACGCCATCAACTTACTGAGACAAGAATATTGAACTGGAATCTTAATACCACTTTGACCTTAGAAAGACCTAGACAACCTTTTTTTTTTTTTTCTTGGATATCAGCTAAAAATATTTTGAGTCATTAGTTTCATTTGTGTACCTTATATCTCTTTCCAATGTCAGATATTTGCGTAAAAGGAACCAATGCGAAATTCACTTTTATATTGTTTTTAAACATAATTATGTGTCCACAGTGTGTGTACACAACCACTCTATTGTGGTCAAAAACCATCCACTCTATTTGTTATTTTCCCCATAAATCTGAAACACTTGCTGCGTCTGAAATCGAATACTTCCCTACTTTATAGTATGCATAAAAACAGTACGCCAAAAGAGTAGTATGTCAGAATACATAGTATTCTAAAAACATTAGGCGTAAAGTCCCCGGATGACCTACTACATCTGCCGAGATTCTGAAGTGTGCATTTGATGGGCACTTTACTATCCCGTCCGCCAGCCATGAGGGGATTTATAAATGGAAATGAAAAGAGCAACTAAGGTCATGTGACAGTAACAACATGGCAGATGTAGTACATCTGAATTTCATTCATATTACCCGTATTCACATATAGAATGTACTTTTTTAACAGAATCTTAGAATCATCAACTTTCATGATGATGAAAAACTGCAATGTCACTTGAGTGTGACTGCGATAGGGATGATAATCAAAACCAAACAGATGTTTTGTTGTTTTTTTTGGCAGAATATCCAAGGCATGAGGAGGGCGGAGGAGCAGCAGCTCATTTGCAATTGAAGATAAATGCACGAAAACAGCATATTTTTGCTTCCACTCAAAAATGGCCATTTACATCATGGTACATCAAATTTTCTGTGGGGTATTTTAAGCTGAAACTTCACAGACACTTTCTGGGGACACCTGAGACTTATATTACTCCTAGTAAAAAAGGGGCATAATTTAAATTTCACAGAAAGGATTGTGTTGGAGTTTTTTTTTTGTAATATCTAATATATGAGATAAATTACATTTGACCACTTTAGATGGATTCATATAAATAATGCATATACAGTACATGTAAATAATCAGTTATTTTATTCTGTTGACAGCACTAGCTTTGTAAAAAAAAAAAAAAAAGATTTTAAGGTTAAACGGTGTCCTGTTACCTGTGATCAGAGTGGCCAACTTTGACATGGTCAGAAATAAATATACTGTAGTTTTTAATTTTGATTTCTCTTGAGACCTGTGAAAATTGTATTCGCTATATATAATTGTTATATGGCTTAATGTGATTATCAAATTCTGTCAAAAGTACAATAATAATAGTTATTTTGTTTAATATTTTTTCATTATTTTTTTCATTATTTAATAGCCTTTTTAATTATTCACAAAATATAAATTTTTTCCCGAATCGTGCAGCCCTGTTAACAATTGATAAGTATAATAGAAGAGCATCTGTCATATTATCAGATTCAGAATAATCTTTATTGCCAAGTATGCTTACACATACAAGGAATTTGTCAGTGCACAGACAGAATGACAGCAACAAGACAGACAACAAAAGTATAATAAGTGGGATAAAATGCATAATATACTAAATAGACAATATCTGTATGTACAAGTATATTATATATAATGCAAGGGAATGTGAATAAGAGAAATGGTTTGCTAAATAAATCTGAGTATAAATAGTGATGTGTAGAGAGTTCAGTTCTTGAAGAGTGGAAAGGGGTATACAGATGATTTTCCCAGCAGTCCGGACTAGCCGCTGTAGTCTTATGAGGTCTGATTTGGTAGCAGAGCAGAACAGTTATTGAAGTGCAGAGGACAGACTCTATGACTGCAGAGTAGAACTGCATCAGCAGTGCCTGTGGCAGTTTGAATTTCCTCAGCCGGCGAAGGAAATACAACCTCTGCTGGGCCTTTTTCACAGTGGAGGCAATATATCTGAGTGTTCCATTTCCGGTCCTGAGTGATAGTAGTGCCCATGAACCTGAATGACTCCACTGTTGCCACGGTGCTGCCATGATGGTGAGTGGGGAGAGAGCTGGGGGGGTTTCTCCTGAAGTCCACAATCATCTATACTGTTTTGAACGTGTTCAGCTACAGGTTATAATGATTGCACTGCATATTAGTTCATAATACATTTTCATGGCCTTTTCACAAAGGAAGGCTTTGAGTTGCTCCCTCTCTCCATACATTGAGTCCTCCAAGTGTCCTTATGTCAAAAGCCTTGTCATACAGAAGAGCTAGCTGTTTTCCCCTAAAAAGGTAACCTTATAGTTTCTAATCATGTTTCACTCATATCAACCTTATCCTGATCCTACATTCATACTGTGACCTCTATAGAATGTCACAGAAGCTCGGTCTCAAACTGTGCGGCCATTGTTGTGATCGGCCATGTTATCGCAGGAGTTTTCGTTTCCACTCTTTTCTCTCAGTCACTTTGAGAGAGCTTGCTGCTGAAAGCATGAGCAGATATAGCCATGGACCACATCCCTTTAGAATAGCACTCTCATTCTTTAATTTTGTGATTTGAAATTGAGTTTTGTTAGTATTTGGGGCTGTCCAGCTCAGAACGAAAGCACAAAAGTCTGCTTTGTAGCATTCTTTACTTTCTTCACAATATGCTTTGGCTCCTCTCTGATTTTTGTCACCTACATAGATCTAATCCTTCTTCATCTTAACACTTGCTGGGTACTTAGTAAAACGTTGGATATTTGGCACATCTTAATCCCTTTTAGTTGTAACTACCTCAGAGGAATACATGAGAGCCTTTTCGTTAAAGGGACTGAATCAAGTCAGACCCTCAAGCTTAGCCCCTCTGGCAGGTGAAACCCCAGAGAGAGGACTGCTGGTTTTTGATAAGAAAATCCAATTGTGCTCGAAAGGAAACATTTAGCATACGGAGAGAGTCCGAAAGCAGTATCTGGTTCTTCACTTAGCACCTGATGAAATTGCAAGCCTATTCTACTAGTGTTCAGGAAAGATCAGGCCAGTGGACAAAAGAAGACAGAGTGAAATCTGAGAGATCCAACTGAAGACGTCACAGGGTCCCATGCTGAATGCCGAATATAAGAACGACGTGGGTGTGAATTTGAGCAATTTGAATAGATCCTTCTCGTCATGTTGATGTCTCTTCAAGGTCTGATTTAGAATCAGATCTGCAAATTCAAAATTAATTGCTATTGGAGAGCTTACGAGGTGCAGTACAAACTGATCAGAGTTGTAGAAGACAAGAAAAAGAAGCACCATGAAACCCTTATCCATGTTCAGTTTGATCCTGAGGGATGTATGGTCTGGCTTGTTTTTACGTGACATGTTCTGTGAGTTTTTGGGAACCATTTTTTTCCTCTTCATCAGCCTCTCTTCTGTCGTGCTGTGGCCGCATACATGGCCTCTGTCCTGGGACTCCATTACAGATGAACCCCTTCCGACCCTGAACTCTTCTCCGGCATGCTCAACCGACCCACTGCATGTTTCTTTGGCCTTCGGAGTATCGCTAGCCCTGGCCTGTGTCTGCTTCGGTGAGGTTCACCTCAACCCAGTAGTTACCCTGGCATTGGTCGCAGGCTTAAGGGTGAGTCCCTGGCGGGCGGTCCTGTTAGTGGGAGCCCAGCTGCTTGGTGCCCTTAGCGCCTATGCTTTGCTGTTAGGCATCACACCGATTGCCCTAAGGAGCAACCTGGGGATTAATGAGGTGAGATGTTTCTGATCCTACAGGTTTCGTTTAGGTTATAGGTCTATAAGATTCTCTAATTTTATTCTCTGTGTTCTGGATGTTCTTGTTTCTGTATCTTCTGATGTCTTTGTTCTGGATCGTCTGATTTCTTTATCTTCCTAGATCTGCATTCTGGATTGTCAGATTTCTGTCATTTCTGATGTCTTTGTTCTAGATTTTCTGATTTCTGTATCCTCTGATGTCTTTTCTGGATCTCCTGACTTAAAAATATTTTTTCTGATGTCTTTGTTCTGCATCTTCTGATATTTTTGTAGATCATCTTATCTCTGTGTTTTGGATCTTCTCATCTCTGTATTCAATATTGTCAGAATCTAAATTAAATGTAGTTTAATGAATTGCCGTTTGATTTCTTTGGAGACCTGTGAAAATCTCAAAGAGATCATTTGTATTTATCTGAAACATTTCTGTGTCTATAGTTAATGTGCAAACTCGATAAAATTAGGGCTTTTATTCACCATTATTATGTTAACTCTGGGTAATTGCCAAGCTATTAAGCCATTCTCATTTATTCCACTATCTAATTTAATTCTCTAATTCTCTAATTCTCTAATTAATTCTCTAATTAGCTAATTCTGCTTTTAATTTCGATTAACCGTTGATGATTGTTATTTAACAAAATACCTAATGTAGAAATTGGATAGTATAGTATAGAAATGTAAGAAACCATATTATATTCTGTATTATTCCTGTTCAGCATGAAATTACATCTCAGTGAGCGCACCTATTAAAAAGTGGAACACTAAAAAAAAATTCTGCATTCTGCAAAAAGTGTGTAATAGTAAACAGAAATACAGACATATCATAATAGAAAGACAGGTCTGTAAATCACTGAGGAGAAAAAAATATGGTAAAAAGAATTATCAAAACAAGAACAAGCAAGAAAAAAAGAATGTTTGATGGGAATATGGTCTGTGTGTGTCAGAGAAAATGAGGGAAAAGCATGGGGACAGATGGATAGAGGGACAGAGAGAGAGTTTATAGTTTGCCAAGTAATTGGAGTGAATGAGTAAAGGAGATAACAGATAAATAACCATAACAGATAAAACTCCACTTACCCTCCTTCAGGTGGCCCCAGGGGTATATCTGTATCAGGCTCTGTTAGTGGAGATGGCTGTTACATTCCAGCTAGTGCTGTGTGTCCAGGCTGCCACTCATCCCAAATCAGCATTTTACACTGTGGCCCCTGCAGTCACTGGCCTGTCGGTCACCCTTGGTCATCTCATGGCGGTAAGCATGGCAGATGAGAATTCTACAGACCTTATTTAAAGTTTTGAATAAAACTGAAGCTTACATTCATGATACAAACATTCAGGTGAACTGAATGCCCAGTGGTGCACAAGAGTTTAAGCTTAGGTCATAATTCTTTAAATAATTTATTATCCTTTAAATTTAGTGTATATTTTGTTTGTACCGTATATATGTTCAGTTGTGGTTTAGTTTTCACTGTGTTCTGTCCCTGTTTTACATGCCTGTGTACCCTAGTTTCCTTGCTTGATAATTACTTCCACACACTTATATCTGTTCAGCTGATTACCCTCAACTGAATACGTTGAACTGTTATACGAGTAAGGCTGAGCAATTTTATCGATTCTGCGATATAAATTATTTTTTTTTTCCCCAAGAAAGTATCGATTTTTAAGCCGCGAGTATCAATACATAAGTCCCATTCAAATCCCCGTGTTTACCCCCATTCGCGTTGCAGGAAGAGCGATTTGGTCAGCCAGCCGCTAGTATCGCTGTAGAGCAAGTTACCCGTACTACTAACTTTACACAGACGCCGACGTCTACCTCTTCTTGTTTACAGAGTCATAGCGAGGAGATTCAAGAAAATGGCGGCGAATATAAATCCAGCACCTTCATGCTTAAAAGCAGATGTGTGGGAGCACTTTGGGTTTAAAAAGAAGAAGGAAAGCGACGACTTAGACTCAGGGGTCAACAACATGAGTCGCCCGCAAGGACTAAATGAGTTGCCCGCGGGTCTTGTCTAAAAATAGCTCACCATAGCAGCTGCGTTCAGTCACTTCCGTGATAATTTAAGCGCAGGGCTCCAGACTGAAGCCGAATATATACTAGTGTCTGTAAATAATAAACTGCAAAATACTATTTAAATATTACTCCTGCATGTTCTGCGTCTGTGTGGATGACAGGCGCCGCGCGCACTCGCTCTTGTAGTCACTGCCGTGTGTAGTCTCTGCCGACACGAACGCATTAACCGTCACTTCATGAGAATTTACCGTATCATTTGAGAAAACTGGGTGCGTCTCAATCAGCTCAGTCAGGGCACTGATCAGGACATAAGTCAATGGGCTGACTCCCTGATCAGTGCCCTGACTGAACTAGGGAGCTGATTGAGACGCACACCCACTGTCATATCATGAACACAGACACTCAAAGGTATTCACGGCAACCCGTCAAAATTAAAGTTCGGTTTAACGTGAAGAAATTGACTACAGATTGTAGCCTACAGTAAATTTAGCTACGTCTCTATGTAATAATAATTATGAAATAAATAATACTAATTATATAATTATTAATGGTTTCTTATTTTTCACTTGATCTTTCATTTATAAACAATGTTTACTTTTATAACAAGGGGGACAAGGGATCTGACTGAGACACTGAGAGGACGCTGGCGTGTATGTCGCCGCTTCTCATGCTCTCGAATAAACAAACCAACAACAAACCAACAAACATTGGACAGGCTGCTACATTGGACAGGCTACTTTATAAATTCCTAAACTGCTACTTGCAGTCAAACCAACTGCTGCTACATTGGACAGGCTACTTTATAAATTCCTAAACTGCTAACTGCAGTCATTCTCCTCTGACATTAGCAGTATTTTACCTCTGGATATGGCTCAACCCCCCTCAATTCTCTGTTGAAGTTCGGACGTGTTTCTCTCTGGTGGTTGTTCTGCGGCTTGTAAACTAACGCTAGCGGCTTGCTAGCGGTCTCCTCGGGCATCATGGCTTTCCTCAGATACTGCATTATGGAACTCAAAAATCTCAACTCTCACATCGTACCGAGTGCCGTTGACTTTGAGGTGATTAAATCTCTCCATCTCTTACGTCGCCCCCGCTATGTGCACAGGGCTGCGCGGCATAAGTTTGTTTACATGGACACATTCCAGGCTATTCCTGTTCTTCGGTCTCTCACTGCTCAGCGACGACGTCATCAGAACGAGCCGCGCCCACACTTTTTCAACCTGCGGCCCATAGAACGGGCTGTTGATGATGTCATCTCTCATTCCAATACTTCTGTTCTGAAGTCTGTCTCATTTATGCTTCTGAACACTCGCTCACTAAATAATAAAGCACCACTCATTCATGACATTATAATTGACAGGAAACTGGATTTTCTGTGTCTAACTGAGACCTGGCAGAACCAAATGGACTTTCTTGCACTTAACCAAGCTACCCCCCAACGCTATAGATACATTCAAAGACCTCGTAGTTCTGGACGTGGTGGGGGACTGGCTGTCATACATAATGCAGATTTCAAAATAAAAGAACTTCCAGTACATGCCACTTCTTTTGAGTGCATTCACCTTGCTCTGTCTGGGCCTCAGCAGCTACAAGTGGTCCTTATCTATCGCCCGCCTAAGGCATCTGCTAGCTTCCTGGCTGAGCTCTCTGACCTTCTTGCTCTGATCTGCCCAACCTCTCCAGCTACTATCCTACTTGGTGACTTCAACATTCATGTTGACACCAGTACTGTTTATGCTACTGACTTCTTGTCATTATTGGACTGCTTTAATTTTACACAAAATGTCAATGGCCCCACACATGTTAAAGGTCATACACTGGACCTGGTATGCTCCTCAGGTATTACCCCAACCAATCTACAAACTATTGACCTGGCTGTTTCTGATCACCTTGCAGTTACGTTCTCTGTTACTGTGCAGAACACACATAGGAAGTGTGAGAAAAGGATCATTGCATATCGTAACATTAAACAAGTATCCATACAAAACTTGTCAAACACTCTAGAAGGCCATCTGATCAGCTATCCTCCAAATCGTATAGTCGATGACTTGGTTAATGACTATAACCGGGCCTTGTTGCGTAGTCTGGACTCTGTTGCTCCCCTCATAACTCGATCTGTCTCCTTCTCCTGTCCTGCTCCTTGGTATACTGCTGAACTCCGCCTCATGAAGGCCACAGGACGGAGGCTGGAGAGGTATTATAAAAAAACTGGCCTTACTGTTCACCGGGAAGCCTACAACGACCATGTTAAGAGCTACAAAGATGCTCTGTCCAAGTCCAAAAATAACTATTATTCAACACTTATTGGTAACCAACAACATCAACCGAAACAGCTTTTTTCCACTATCAACCGCCTACTCCGCCCACCTGACAACCCTTTGCCACTTGACGTTCTTGGCCTATGCTCCAGATTCCAGGATTACTTCCAGGAAAAGGTTGAATCTATCCACCAGCAACTACAGCAGCCAAGCACCTCTCATCCAACGACCCTACTGCTGCTTGACACAAATTTCACAACAGTCTTCACGCCGGAAGACTATCTTTCCTCTTTCCACATGCTCAACACAGCTCAAGTTTGGGAGCTAGTGTCAAAGGCAAAGGCTACGACCTGCAAACAGGATCCAATGCCGACTGCACTGGTTAAGGCATGTCTTCCAACTCTGGGTCCCACCCTTGTCAACATCATCAATACCTCGTTGTCTTCCGGGGTGGTCCCCACCAGCTTTAAAATTGCTGCGGTGATCCCTACACTTAAAAAGCCTGGCTTAAACCACGATGATCCAAGTCACTACCGCCCGATCTCCAACTTACCTTTCATCTGCAAGCTATTGGAAAGGGCTGTGGCTGCCCAACTTAACCATCATATGCTACAGCACAACCTCTATGAGCCATTTCAATCAGGGTTCAGGACACAGCACAGTACTGAAACGGCCCTAATCAAAATCACAAATGATCTTCTCATGGCAGCAGATTCTGGGCATGTCAGCATCTTAATACTTCTTGACCTCTCAGCTGCCTTCGATACGGTATCCCACACGATTCTGCTCACTCGCCTCTCAAATCTCATTGGCGTCACTGGTACTGTATATTCCTGGTTTAAATCCTATCTCACCAACAGGCAACAATACATCACCCTTAAGGATATTTGCTCTGAATTGGCGCCAGTTTTACATGGTGTGCCACAAGGATCGGTACTTGGCCCTCTACTGTTCAATATCTATTTGTTGCCTCTTGGGATGATTATCCGGAAACATGGATTACATTTCCACTGCTACGCTGATGATACCCAGCTCTACATCAGTACTAAGCCTTCCACACCTCTTCCACCACTGACACTCATCAACTGCCTGAAGGACATAAAGCTATGGCTGGTCAGTAACCTTCTTAAACTCAACAAAGATAAAACAGAACTCATAGTGTTTGCTCCTCAGTCACTTCTTAAAAAAGTTGATGACTTCGTACTGGATGTGGATGGCTGCTCAATATCAGCATCTCCTCAAGTACGCAATCTGGGCGTCATTATGGACCCTACTCTCTCCTTCCAGCAACACATTAAACACACTACTAAAACGGCGTTTTACCATCTCAAGAACATCTCTAGACTCCGACCATGCCTCTCCGACTCTGTAGCTGAGACCCTTATCCACTCCTTCATCACCTCCAGACTCGATTACTGTAATGGTATCCTGTTTGGTCTGCCCAGCAAAGCTACCGACAGACTCCAGTATGTACAGAACTCTGCGGCTAGGATGCTAACCTACACAAAACTCGGTTCTCACATTAGTCCAATCCTAAAGAAGCTTCATTGGCTGCCAGTTAAATCACGGATCAAATATAAATTCTTACTTCTGACGTACAAATCTCTACATGGACTTGCACCTCAGTATCTGACGGATCTACTCCATCCGTACTGTCAAGCTCGGTCCCTGCGGTCCTCAGACAAGGACCTGCTCGCTGTCCCTAAGTCCAGGCTACGGACATTTGGCGATAGAGCTTTCTGTGTGGGTGCACCATCACTCTGGAACAAGCTTCCTCATGCCATTCGCTCTGCAACATCTTTAGCAACCTTTAAAAACCAGCTTAAAACACACCTCTTCACTGAGGCCTATGGGCCATAGATGCTCTGGTTTCTCTCCTTCTTATCCTTAACCCTACCCCCCCCCCCCCCTTGTCCACCCCTTCCCTTGCTATTTGTTAAGCGTCCTTGGGTCTTGTGAAAGGCGCTATATAAATTAAAGTTATTATTATTATTATTATTATTATAATAATTATATTATATTATATTATATATTATATATATATTTTTTTTTATATTATAAATATATATAATATATATAAATATATATTATATATTATATTATAATAATTATTGATGACGTCGACTGGGACATGTTCCGCGCGAGTTCTGAAGACGTCAGCGAGTTCACAGAAGTGGCGCTCTGCTTTATTAACACACTGACAGAGCAAGCCACACAAACATTAACTATAACGTCCTTCCCTAATCAGAAACCGTGGGTGGACAGTTCAATTCGCACTGCAGTAAACTCGCGCACCACCGCTTACAATGCCGGTCTCCTAACGGGGGATATGAGGGAGTACAAAGCTTCATGTTACGCTCTCCGGCGCGCCGTTAAAGCCGCAAAACTCCGCTATAAAGACCGAGTGGAATCTCATTTCCAACTCAACGACTCCCGGCGGATGTGGCAGGGACTGAGAACCATCTGTGCTTTTGGAACTAAATCCTCTGCAGAGGTGAGAGCTGATCCGTTACTGGTGAACGAGTTAAACTCTTTCTACGCTCGCTTTGATGGTAATCGCGGCAGCGCGACTCCGGCGAGTGACGCGTCAGAGAGAGTCCCTCAGAGCAGCAACGGTCACGTGATCTCTGTCTCGGAGGACGAGGTTCGGAGGGCACTCAAACGTGTGGATGTCAGGAAAGCTGCTGGGCCGGATGGTATTTCAGGTCGTGTTCTGCGGTCCTGTGCTGATCAGCTCGCAGGGCTCTTTACATCCATATTCAACGAGTCCCTTGCTACATCTGTTGTCCCCACCTCCTTCAAACGATCCTCCATCATCCCTGTACCTAAGATCAGTAAACCCTCTTGCCTAAATGACTATCGTCCAGTGGCTCTCACATCTTTAGTCATGAAGGTCTTTGAGAGACTCATTAAAAACAACATTTGCTCCTCCATTCCTGACACTTTGGACCCTCTTCAGTTTGCCTATCGTCCCAATAGATCGACTGAAGATGCCATTTCTCACGTCCTTCACTCCTGCCTCACTCACATCGACAGCAAAAGTGGGAACTATGTCAGGCTGCTATTTATTGACTATAGCTCAGCCTTTAACACCATAGTTCCCATTAAGCTAACACACAAACTCCTGGATCTAGGCCTGAATTCTTCTCTCTGCCTCTGGATTGAAGATTTCCTCACTGGCAGACCCCAGGCGGTGAGAGTAGGCCAGTTCACCTCCACCTCCATCACCCTGAGTGTTGGAGCTCCACAGGGCTGTGTGCTGAGTCCCCTGCTCTACTCTCTCTACACCCATGACTGTTTGTCCACACACAGCTCCACCTCGATCATCAAGTTTGCTGATGATACTGTTGTCCTGGGTCTCATCTCCAACAACAATGAGACGGCATACTTGGACGAAGTGGAGCAACTGACATCATGGTGCCAGGACAACTGTCTCTCTCTGAATGTTAACAAGACCAAAGAACTGATTGTGGACTTCAGGAAGAGACAGCATCGGTCATACTCCCCTCTCATGATCAGCGGGACACCGGTAGAGAGAGTGAGCAGCTTCAAATACCTGGGTGTGAACATCTCCGAGGATCTGACCTGGACTACACACATCCAGACACAGGTGAAAAAAGCCAGGCAAAGACTGTACCACCTGCGCCAGCTGAGGAAATTCAGGGTTTCACCAGCCATCCTGAAAACTTTCTATCGAGGGGCGATAGAAAGTGTCCTGACTCAGTGCATCACAGCGTGGTACGGGAACAGCACCAGTCACGACTGCAAAGCCCTGCAAAGAGTGGTGCGCTTATCCGAGCGCATCTCAGGCTCAGCTCTCCCGTCTCTGCAGGACATCTTCACCAAACGCTGCAGAGGTAGAGCTACTAAAATCATCAGAGACATTAATCACCCTGCAAACTCTCACTTCACCCTGCTGCCATCTGGTAAGCGCTTCCGTAGTCTGATGGCAAAGACTGAAAGACTCAGGAGGAGTTTCTTCCCCCAGGCCATCAGACTCCTGAACTCAGTCACGTGACTCACTTCACCCCCGCACACGCATAAACATACGGTCTTTCAACATTAACATCCACATACTGCAATTGCACTGCACTTTACTTTACGTCCCTATTGTTACTGCGTAACAACCTGTAATAAACCTTGCACATTATACTTCTTTATATATACATATTATATATTTTATGTTAACCACTTATTTTTAAGTCTACAGTTTATCTCACTTATCATCCACATATTTTTTATATATATATATTTTTTTTTTTTTTTTTTTTTTTTTTTATATTTTTTTTTTTATCTTATTTCCTATTTTTATCTTTTACTTGATTTATTTATAATTCTACTTATGTTAATACTTTTTATTCTAACTTTATTCTATTTCTATTTAATTTCTTGTAACTGTTATTTGCACTGTCCATGGAGCGGACCTGTTTACATTTCACTGCCAGTTGTATATTGTGTATATAACTGTGTATGTGACAAATAAAACTCTTGAATACTTGAATACTTGAATACTTGAATTACTTTTAAACAGCATATAGCCTTTACATGTTTATGTATTTTTTACTTATGATTATCATCATAAATCGATTTTTTTTTTTTTAAATGGTATTGTACCGACTACTGGAACTACTACTATACTCTTCCAGGTGTAAAACAGTTTGGATAGTTGTTAATATGAGAATTATGATGCATTATTTAAGAGTTTTAAGTATTATATAACATGAGTAGCTCTGTGACTTTCATTTTTAAAAAGTAGCTCTCAAATGAAAAAAGGTTGGAGACCCTTGACTTCGACAAAAGCATCGCAGTTTGCAAGCTGTGTGACACAAACGGGAAATACTCTGGAAATACCACCAAGTGTCAGTGTCAAGCTAAAAAAGCTGTCAAAGAAACTGTTCAGAACATGCCACTTGCTGCAATTTTTAAAACTCCATTGTTAATTGCAATTCTGCACTTTATTTACTTTTCAAAGGCTTGTAAGCTACAGTTTGCACTGTTTCAATAAATGGAACTAATTTTATCAACACATCTTTGATTCATTTTGTCCAGCATTTGCAAGCTGTGTAGACTCTCTGTCCAGTCAGAGACATATATTGTTTAATTGATATTTTTAGTTTTCAGTTCAGTTAATTCAATCCAAGTAAATTAAACACTCAAAAGATGTCACCAAAATCACTCTGTCCCCTTTAAATCTTTCAGAAAATGATGTAAGTTTATCGAATTGTATCATTGGCTGAATATCGTGATATATATCGTATCGTGAGCTGAATATCGTGTATCATATCGTATCGTGAGATTAGTGTATCGCTACAGCCCTATATACGAGTTAACCGGAATGCATGTTTTTTTTTTTATGACATATGCGGATACATAAGTCCGGTATCAACAAGGCATATAGGAAGAGACAGATAAAACATGAAATCAAATAAATGCATGATTATAATCGTAAATGATGTGTCTACGTTCTTCAAGCAGTCTGTGGTATTTTCCATAAACATATGTGTATTTATTATCACGATGGTTAGCAAAGTAGCCTTTAGCATCGCAAATATATTTCTGCCTCATACAGTGATCAGAATCCCCTTTAGAGAGCAAGGAATTTATTTCAAACACTCGCTGGTGTCAGAAAGTGAGTTTTGAGGTGAAAATGTTTTAAAATGTCTTAAATGTTGAAGTTAAGGTGGGCATACACTGTGCTAATTCGGACACTCGGGAGGTCGTGAGATATTGCACATGCTATGAGTCAGTTAACTTGATAATCGCATCAAAGCAGCTGGTACATGGCACGACTGTATTGCACGGCGAGCCGGCGGCAATCACAAGAGCTTTCACGCTAAACACAGAGACTGGAGCTTTCAATGTTTCTGCTATAGCTTCGGATAGAAAAAAAAAGTATTTGTGTGCAAATGATTTGTTGAAAAGTAGGGAACAGAAGTCATTCCTTTCAACAGAAACAAACATGAGAGAGAGAGAGAGAGAGAGAGAGAGAGAAAGTGTGCATGAGTGAGTGCACGTGTGTGTGTGTGTGTGTGTGTGTGTGTGTGTGTGTGTGTGTGTGTGTGTGTGTGTGTGTGTGTGTGTGTGTGTGTGTGTGTGTGTGTGTGTGTGTGTGTGTGTGTGTGTGTGTGTGTGTGTGTGTGTGTGTGTGTGTGTGTGTGTGTGTGTGTGTGTGTGTGTGTGTGTATGGGCATGTTTTTGTGAAATATCAGGACACAAATGTGTATAATGACATGGGTATGACATAGGTATTACAAAAAGAGGGTGAAATATGAGGACGTTCCCCATGTCCTCACTTTTCAAAATGCTTATAAATCACACAGAACAAGTTTTTTTTCACAGAAAGTGAACTGCACAGTCTCCTGTGAGGGTTAGGTTTAGGGGCAGGGGCAGTGTAAGGGGATAGAAAATACGGTTTGTACGGTATAAAAACCATTACGCCTATGGAATGTCCTCACATTTCACAAAAACAAACATGTGTGTGTGTGTGTGTGTGTGTGTGTGTGTGTGTGTGTGTGTGTGTGTGTGTGTGTGTGTGTGTGTGTGTGTGTGTGTGTGTGTGTGTGTGTGTGTGTGTGTGTGTGTGTGTGTGTGTGTGTGTGTGTGTGTGTGTGTGTGTGTGTACGCATGTTGTATGGTTGCAGCCACAGAGCTATAGCCTAATAATACTAATCGATTTAGCATATGTGACGTGTTTGTGTATGATTTGGTAATAGGAGACAGCCTATACACTGGTGAAAATCGTGCCAACTCCCCAAATTTTTTAAACATGTTTGAAAATTATCGTGAATTCGAGAGGTGCTCGTAACGTGCTCAGCTCGTCTCGTAATTCCTCTCACACACTGCGAGCCACGACCATACGCGCATTAGGGATGGGACGATACACTTAAACTCACGATACGATGCACCTCAATATGCCAGGGTTACGATACGATACGTCACGATACGATACGATATCAAAAAAGAAAAAAAAAGAAGAAAATATTACTGTATAACAACAACTTATTTAACAATTTATGAAAGAATGTAGTAATTCTTTGCACACGACCAAGAAGGCGCGCGACGCGGGATACAGCCAAGCCTCGCTTACTGGCCAGATTCACAACATGCGCTAAGCACTTGATGTGAGGGTGGAGACCGCTCTCTCTCACAGCAATGTCCATGTTGCTCGCGTTGTCTGTGACACAAGCAATGGTTGTTTGTGGCCTCGTTAGCTCCCACTCACTCAGTGCATTTCTCAACACGTGAGCTATGTTAACACCAGTATGACTTTTACTTAGCTCACGAGTTTGCAACACAAAGCTTTTTCTCTCCCATTTCTCATTGATTACTTCTGCCGTGATGGTTATATAACTCTGTGTTGCACGCGAGGTCCAGCTGTCGGTGGTCAGGGCGACACAGTCTGCATTTTTTATATACTCTTTCACCCTTTGTTTGGTTTCATTGTAAATTTCCCGGGATTACCTTCTCTGCAAAATGTCCTCGACATGGCATCTTAAACTTGGGCTCCAGCACATTGAACATTTGGATGAATTTTCTGTTCTCTACCATGTTAAATGGAGCCATATAGTCTGCTATGAATTCGCCAATGAGCCTGGTTATCTGTTTTGCACGCGGACTTGACGGAGGTAGAGTTGGTGTCAGCGCTTGTTTCATGGTCAGCTGTCCCTTCGGTAGGCTCGTTTTCTCCGGGGCCGTCTTCACATTTTTATGGTGACGTTGAAGGTGGTGGTTCATGTTTGATGTGTTGGATGTGGTGTACGGAATGACAGCATGGCATAGCTTACACACATTCTTAGTCTTGTCAGTTACTCTATTGCCGTCTTTGTCTTTTTTAATGAGAGCAAAAATACTGCCAGACATATGACTTGTATCCAGGCGGAGCGTCCTCAATTTTGACCTCATTTGACTCCATGGTCGGCTGTTTGGGGGCAAGGCAGTTGGTGCTAATGCTAATATTTGTTAGCTCGCTGCAGTGTTGTTGTTGCAACATGCGCTGTCTTGACGTGACAACGTACCGCACCGTTCCCCGGATATAATTTTTTTTTTTATTTTATTTTTTTTACCCTGCTTGATCAGCAGATGGTGCTGCCAGCCTGCCACCATAGACTGTATGTCTGCCCCATATACATACACACACATATAATACACTAAATTATTTATATACTACGCAAATCATGCAGCAGTGCCATCTATCTTTATTTCGCGATCCATTTTTTTCGACCTCGATGCGTTTCGTCACGTTTTGTATCGCGATATTTTGTCAAACGATATTTCGTCCCATCACTAACGCGCATCCACAATGTCCACGGCGATTTCTCCAGAGAGAAAAAAAACGCCTGCAAGCTCGTACGAAAGCAAAAATCGCACCGTGTACACCCGTGTACTTTAGCTTTTAGCCTGGTATGATAACATGGGAAATGAGCAGCGGTGTTGACCCTCTCCTGACTCAGGTAAACTTTTTTTCATGACCACTCATCAAGCCCCAGTTGTCCTGCTTTGGACCAAGGTATTCGGCAGGTCAAAAACCCCAGGCCATTGGCCCAAAGGAAGCCCCGATGAGGCCCAATCAAACCCCGGAAGTGACAGTGGAAACGCGCCTGGCCCTTGCTTTGGGCCCGACAGTGAAAACACGACACACTTACTACAGCCAACAAACTGTGACAGAGGACCAAACCGTCATAACGAGTTGTATTAAAGGATGGACGTATCAGCTGTCCTGCTGCTCTGTATGGAGCAGGAACAGCAATCTCTCAAGGACCACACTAGGAACATTTTTCTTTAGGACCAGCTAGAATGAACGCACAAATGCATGCCTGCCTGGATTTGGTCCTCAAGGATATTTCACCAAATTTGTGGAGTGGGTGCTGTGGGTCTGTGTGTCCCCATCTTCCCAGCCAAGGAGGAGGTAACCAGCCCCGCTCCAGACCCAGAGCCCAGCCAGCCACCTCCCACGCCTCGCACAGACTGAACACCAGAGCCCACCACAGCAAAGAGCCCAAGCCACAATGCCGCGATGACAGAGCCAGACAAGAGGACTGAGCAAACCATCACCCTGGAGCTCGATCCCCACAAAGAGTCTGACCAGGTGCGTGAGCTGGCAACATTGTGCATCGCCATGGGACTGCTTGTGGAGTACAAGGGCATTGAGCCCCGCCCACACCCCCACATATTTCCCTGATTCTCCCGTTCCCCGCTTGTCCCGCCCAGCTCCAAGTTTTCTGTCTCTCTGCTGGTCCCTTCCAGCTCCAAATCACCCTCCCTGTGTATTTAAGCCCTGAATTCTTTCTGTTCCGTGTTCGGTCTCGTCTATGTTAGACGTGGTTGTTTCCTGAGCTTTATTTCCTTTGATTCTCCTGCGTGTTCCTTGTTGACTCTTTGTGTGATCTCCTTTGTAATCGTGCGCTTACTACAGCCACCATACTGTGACACAGTTATGTCCTATTAATATTAGTCAAATTTTCTCTGACTGAAATGGCATGTAATTCAAGTCAATAAACAGGGGAAAATAGCTGGCAAACATTTGCTGCATTATTTTATTATCATTTTTCCTGACACGCAAATTAACTGTTTGTTTGCCCCAAATAAATAGGGAGAGATTAGGAAAGAAGTTTGAATTTGGCAGAAGACCCATAGTTGTTCTGTAGGGCTGTGTTGAAAAAATCGATTCACCAATTCTGAATCGATTTTCATATTAATTTCTAAAGATCGATCCGTAACTCAGAGGATCGATTTAATAATAGGCTTACAATTTAATTTGCCGCGTCACTGAATTCACGCATTCGCGCGAGGTGGAAGGACATTAAAACAACGAACATGGCATCTTTGAAAACTCCAGAAACGCTAAAAGCTGCGATCTGGCAGATTGTGGTTTCTCTTGATTTCAGGCGTTTATCCTCCGAAGCCGTACAGGGTGCGTCCCTGCCGCTTCAGCACGTACACAACATCCATGACGGTGACGGTCTTTCTCTTGGCGTGCTCGGTGTAGGTCACGGCATCGCGGATCACGTTCTCCAGGAACACCTTCAACACTCCGCGGGTCTCCTCGTAGATCAGACCGGAGATGCGCTTGACACCGCCGCTGCGAGCCAGACGACGGATGGCGGGTTTGGTGATTCCCTGGATGTTATTGCGCAAAACTTTACGGTGACGCTTAGCGCCTCCTTTAACTTTGCGATCTTAATGTCAATTCTTAAAGTCATTTTTAATAATACATCAGGTTCGCGTCTAAATAATTGGTCTACTGCTGCTGATATACCTCTGCGTCCTCTGTCATCTACACCAGTGCAAGTTTGTGAAAGCAGTTGTATCAACACTCTGGAAGGGGGATTGTTTTTTGCAACCATCAATACTCCATTAATTTGCAGTTGAATGTCTATAATAATAGTATCAATATGTTGCATAACTACAGTCCTGTAATTCAGGTAACAGCTGGAAAAAAAATGCTTTCTTAAAAAACACTTATTTAAATCTCGAAGATCGGATCGGATCGGATCGAATCGAATCGAATAATGATAATCGATTCAAGATCTTGAGAATCGGAATCGAATCGATTCTTGAAATTTGAATCGAAACCCAGCCCTATTGTTCTGTTTATTTGGTCCGCAGATCGGCTTCACAGGCTGTGGAATGAATCCTGCCAGGTCATTTGGTCCAGCTGTGCTGACTATGAACTTCCACAATCACTGGGTAAGTAAACACATCTTTTGTGATGGAAAAAAAAAAATTCATAGATAGATACACTAAAATTATTTTATAAATATGTGGAAAAGTATTTATTTTGTATCAACAAACAAAATGGTTAGCGCATCTTTATACAAAAATTAAGTAATATGCTCATGTCTCACCTTGCCTTGTGCAGGTGTATTGGGTGGGGCCTTGTGCTGGCTCTCTCCTTGCCTGGTTACTGCATGATCTGCTGCTCCATCCTCGTTGGAGCTGCCTTGGCGACTGGGTGACAGAATGTAAGGAGGTGCTACTGAAAGATCTTTCAAAGCAGCTCAGAGGAACTGAAAACAATATGGAAGCATAGTCATTCAAACAAACCTTGTATCTCCATGCAATATTGTTTAAGGCATCAAGGTCTTTATTAGAAGTCTTTGCTAATTAAAGCAAATTAGCACATCATTAGACCATCCCCTACTAACTGAGATTGGTGGATTGCAGTTGTGTAATTCTGAGTTCAGATCCCTATGAAACCAGAATAGGTCCAAACAGCATCTAATCTCTCGCTCCAATGGTGCAATCATTTTGTTTGTATTTTTGTTTTGTTTTGTTTTTTTGCATCAGCATATTCAGCTAAAATAAGCTTCATTTTGTATTAGATTAGCTGTTATTGTGTACGTCTGTCACTTGTAGTCAAATACACAGGAGTCAGATATAAGCAAATAGTCTTTTAGAGAACACGCAGGAGAATATGAGTCAAAACTACACACTTAACACAAACAATACACTGTAAACAATCCAACTAACACAAATTTTGGCTAATGATTATGTTTTAGTTAACTGGACAATTAAATGCAAAAAAGTTGGCTTAACCAATGAAAAGAAGTTGGTTCAACAATTGTTGGACCAACCTATTATTAATTGTAAATTCGATTTGTAATTGCAAGTTAACAAGCATACAAGTTGCAACGCGTTAACAATGCATTCTGGGAGCATCATGCAAAACTCATCCATGGCTCCCAGCATGCATTGCGGCATGAAGCATGTCACCATTGTTGAGATTCATAGGCTGATTCTTGATATCTGTGGGAGTAAATCTTACAGGAGGTCAAAGTGCTTAATGTACAATCAGTTTAAAACCTTATTCAGCTTTTCTGGTTAAAACCATGCTGTATCTTTTCTAGAATCACAATAAAACAAAGTTAAAAGAATATTGCTCATATTAAACGCATTCATAAAAACTGTGAATTAAACCACTACACAATGATTATATTCTTATTCAGGAGCCAGAGAAACACTAACATCAAAAAGTCGTCAAACTGCCCAACTAAAGAAAACACTGATCACCATGATGGTGACATAAAATAATTAACAATTTATCAATTATTAATTAACAAAATCAAAAAAACAATAAAAACTCAATCAGCTGAACAAAAGATCTTAAAGGGTTAGTTCACCCAAAAATGAAAATTCTGTCATTAATTACTCACCCTCATGTCGTTGGACACCCGTCAGACCTCCGTTCATATTCGGAACACAAATGAAGATATTTTAGTTGAAAGCTGATGGCTGAGAAAGGCTTCAGACAGGCCTCCATTTGCATTCAGTACATTGACACTTCCAAGATCCATTGAAGGCACTTAAAACGTCGTTACAATGTCCATCTCACAACAGTTGCTCTACAATAATTTTACGATGCGACGACAATAGTTTTCGTGCGCAAAAAAAAATCAAAATAACACCTTTATCCAACTTGTTCTCGACTTCCGTGTGTGCCTCCATGACGCATGCGCAAGAATATGACGCAGATCCGGCGTTCGGACACATGACCCAGAAGCGATTTGTTTACGAGCAGAGGAAGACGCGCGTGTCTAAGCTGTTGGATTCTACATTGATAGTGCTTTAGGTCTCGGCGTAGTGCTCAAAATGGGGCTTAAGTGTGTATTTCATGGATTCCCGAACGCCGGCGCTATGTCATATTCTCGCGCATGCGTCGTGGAGGCACACACGGAAGTCGAGAACAAGTTGGATAAAGGTGTTATTTTGATTTTTTTTTGCGCACAAAAACTATTGTCGTCGCATCGTAAAATTATTGTAGAGCCACTGTGGTGAGATGGACTTTGTAACAACGTTTTAAGTGCCTTTCATGGATCTTGGAAGTGTCAATGTACTGAATGCCAATGGAGGCCTATCTGAAGCCTTTCTCAGCCATCAGCTTTCAACTAAAATATCTTCATTTGTGTTCCGAATATGAACGGAGGTCTGACGGGTGTCCAACGACATGAGGGTGAGTAATTAATGACAGAATTTTCATTTTTGGGTGAACTAACCCTTTAAATTGGGAGTCATGTGACCTTACTCAATTAACTGAGTTGAGTGAACTACTTTATGTAAAAGTTGAGTAAGCTCAAAAACGCTGTGCAGCAAGTTGCCTTACAATTTTAAGTTATGTCAGCTTTTCTTTTTTTACAGTGTACTGGACAAAAGAATTCTAACTCAAACTGAGGGCTTATATTATATACACAGAGCAAACAAAGGGAACTAATGAGTTAATTAATGAACAACAGTTGAGTGGGATGAATCAATCAAACAGGGAAACATGGAATGAAAACATAACTCTGACAGCTACTTGTGCAAGCACCATTTCCTTGCACTTGACTGTTTCTTATCTCAATCTGTCTGCCTCTTAGGTTTTGTCAAATGAATTGAAGTGCAGTACAGAATGTAGCCAATGTACGAAAATGAGATAAATCACTCTGGGCTTGTAATTGTTTATTAGCTTCTGTCATTTTGTTGTTATTAGGCTGAAATTAACAGATTGCCTTGGGTTTTGGGACTTAACGGAAATGCATATGACATCAAACAAACATTAAGTAAATATTGAATGCTTGTCCGTGTATCCCTTTTTCAAACGAAATGTAATTGGATGGTTAATGTTAATTCAAACAATATATGCATACATCTTGTTTGTTGAAATAAAACTAATATAGTGAATAAAGAAAGAACAATGACATTTTCTTTTGACATGCACTGGGAAAATCACAGAAATAAAGTCACATTTGAACAAACATACAGTACTTAATCTGACCAGGTATGTCCCCTATAGGGGTAGGACACAATAAAGAGAGTAGGAAAGACATTCACTCAGCCGCCAGAGACCTAGACGGATAAACAACAACTTATACATTTATTGGAAGGCATGGTGAACAGCAGGTCAATTTTTCATATTTAATGAGCGGATGAATTGCTTCAGGGTGCACTCGAACCCAAATCTGCAAAAGATCTAAAGACAATTGAAAAATGTAATAACGTTTTTACGATTAGAAGAGTAGCTATATTTGTTGGAAGTGTGTTGTCTCTTAGGGTTAGACTTCCTGAGGCTAAACTTTTCCTTGCAATTCTGTCTCTTCTCTGCTATCACCTCTGAAAATGTTCTTTCTTTTTGTCGAACAGAAGATGTTTTTAAATGAATTTAACAGGGCAAATTCTTAATAATACATACCAGAACACACTTACTGAGCATCCAGGAAACCCATGACATGTACCTTATCTTATCTGAAGGAAGCACATCAGAAACAGACACCCACAAGTGTCATATTAACTCCAATAACCACAGAGTAGTATAACGGGTTGTACCGACGTCTCCCAAAGGGACAGAACAACATTATATTCTTCCTAGTGGCAAAGAGAATTGTGTAGAACGACTTTGGACGACGAAGATGGAGAAAAGGCTTAAAGTCAGTCTGCTGTTTTTTACTGTGTATTTGTCCATACTCATTTATCCAAATCACATCAGTGGTTTCAACCTGGATCTGAACAAATACACTGTCTTCTCTGGCCCTGAGGACAGCTACTTTGGTTTCTCTGTGGACTTTTATCAGTCAAACAGCAAAAGGTGAGTGGTGCTGACCTGCACAGCAAACATTCTGCATAGGAATTAGCTGGTAGACTGCTTCAGTTAAGCCCTTTGCCCATATATTTTGATACTGATGCTACAATTATAGTGTCATTCAGAAGTTTGGGGTTGGTAAGATTTTATGTTTTTGAAACAAGTCTCTCATGCGCACCAAGCCTGCAATTATTTGATCAACATTAGTAAAAATAAATAAAAAATAACAGTAAAAGTATATTTATATATATATTTCGAAATGTAATTTATTCCTGTAATGACAAGGCCACATTTTCAACAGCCAAACTTCAGATTTCATTCTAATATGTCGATTTGGGGATAAAGAAAATTGCATATTATTATCAATGTTGAAAACAGTCGTGCTGCTCAATATTTTAGTGGAAACTTCGATACATTTCAACCAACATTATGTCATGTTTATGTTCTGTCTGTTTCATTATCATAGATTTTTTTTCAGCCACACGTGTTCCTTTGTTCAATTTCCAGCCACTCTATCTGTTGTCACGGTTATTCATTTAATGAGCTCAGCTGTCATTGTCTCATCATCATAGTTCCTCTTTGTGCTCACTTCAGTGTTCGGTATTGTTTATGTGTAGACACTGTTACGTTGCCTTCTTGCATTGGAATTATCTGAGTTTATATAACCTCTTGTTTGTAGTAACTTTTTAACCTTTTTCTTCATCTTTATCTGAACCCCACTGTGACACATATATTTGATATAGAAATCTTGTGTAACATTATAAATGTCTTTACTGACACTTTTGATCAACTAAATGCATTCCTGCTGAATAAATACTGTTGAACCAGAGTGTGTGTGTGTGGCTCCAGATGAGGACAAAATGTCCCCACAAAGATGGCACATTTTTTGGTCCCCATGAGGAAAATGGCTTGGAAATTATGTTTTTTGAAAATGTAAAAATGCGTAACGTTTTCTGTGATGGGTATATAATATACAGTTTAAAAAACATGTCAATGAAAAAGTCCCATTAAAACTGTGTGTGCGTGTGTGTGTGTGTGTGTGTGTGTGTGTGTGTGTGTGTGTGTGTGTGTGTGTGTGTGTGTGTGTGTGTGTGTGTGTGTGTGTGTGTGTGTGTGTGTGTGTGTGTGTGTGTGTGTGTGTGTGTGTGTGTGTGTGTGTGTGTGTGTGTGTGTGTGTGTGTGTGTGTGTGTGTGTGTGTGTGTGTGTGTGTGTGTGTGTGTGTGTGTGTGTGTGTGTGTGTGTGTGTGTGTGTGTGTGTGTGGGGGGACTGGTAAAATGTCCCCAAAAAGATGGCAATATCCGAAATCCTCGTCCTTGTGGGGACATTTTTAGGTCCCCATGAGGAAAACATCTTATAAATCAGACTAAGTGATGTTTTTTGAAAATGTAAAAATGCAGAATGTCTCCTGTGATGGGTAGGTTTAGGGGCAGGGGCAGTGTAGGGGGACATAATATATACGGTATGTACGGTATAAAAACCATTACGCCTATGGAAAGTCCCCATAAAACATGAAAACCCAACGTGCGTGCGTGCATGCGTGCGTGCGTGCGTGCGTGAGTGTGTGTGTGTGTGTGTGTGTGTGTGTGTGTGTGCGTGTGTGTGAATCATGAACATAGATAAATTGCATTTTTGTCCCTTTAAACTGGAAAAGTCTAATTATGTATGCCGTGGTTTCCACCCTGCAGTATAAGTGTGGTGGTAGGAGCACCCAGAGCAAATACCAGCCAGCCTGGGATCTCTCATGGCGGCTCTGTCTTCATGTGTCCCTGGACATTAAGTGGAGAATCGTGTCAGACTTTAAACTTTGACCAAAAGGGTGAGTATACCATCCTGTAGTATGTAGGCCTAATATTTGGTATCATGGAATGTGGTCATATAAAAGTTAATTCTGCCACACCCATTGTTGTTGTTGTTTCTTTTCTCTTTTTTCAATTAATGTTTTATAGGTGATGAAAACATCACATTTGGTAATATGCTTCTAATGGCTCACAAATCAAACCAGTGGCTGGGTGCTTCAGTTCGAACCTACAACAACTACATATTGGTGAGTAACTGCAAACAGCCCTCGCAAAAGTTATTTGTTAAGCATAATTTGTTATTATTGGTCATAGTATGCAAATTATTCAGGGACCTTTAAATGGATTTGTTTCAGTAGTATTGTTTTGTCTTAGAGGGAAATATTTGAGTATTTACGTTTTTATTAGATAAATCTATCATGTGAACATTTGCTAACATCCACAGGAGTTGTTGGCGTGTTTTGATTAACTTGTAGTGTAACTTGAAAACACATTTGAAACAATTTATTTATTTATTTTGCTCTAAATTGCCAGCTGGACATTCATTGAATTTTTAAGTTTCTTCTCCAGTTGCTTACTGTATAGAGATCTACAAAATTCATATAATTCAGAGTTCAAATTGAGTTTAATATGTTTCATATGAGGCCTGTGCCCCTATGTTCCACTGGAACGTTCTCTTGGAAAAGGAGGAGGCCATGAATACACCCGTTGGGAACTGCCAGCTTTTGAACATGCAAACAGGAGAGTTGGCAAACTACGCCCCCTGCAGGGAAGAATATGTAGAGTCAATTTACACCAGAGGCTGTAAGACACTGAATTTACCGCTGTCACATACAGTACTGTACCTGCTATAGATTTACAGCTCTGTTTATACACTTGAAATACAAATATTACTCTTAAATGCCTAATGTTTCTTAATGTTTCAAGCACTCTAACCAATAATCAAATCCCTGCAGATCCTGACAGGCGTTATTGTGAGGCTGGATTTACCACAGACATCACAAAGGTTCCTTACTTCGTTTACATATTTGAATGTATTTGCTTATCATTATATGCAGTGGCCTATAATAAATAGGCTGTCTATTAAACAGTTTCTCTTTTTTTCATGTAACAACGTATTGCGTTGGTTGTGACAGAATGGCAGAGTGATACTTGGTGCACCAGGTGGCTATTATTTTCAAGGTAAAATATGTTTGAAAAGCTATGAAACGGAGACAATCTTTCAAAGTATGTCACCACTAGAGCACGGCTGTCTTCACTACTGTGATTCAAACATTTGAAACGAGGGTTTTTGTTTTAAATGTGCATTGACAGAGCGCTTTCAGTGGGGTTTATATGTCTTTGTGAAGAGTGCTGTGACTATAGCGGGTGTCACTGAGCTTTTCTTTTTACTTCAGGTCAAATCATCACTGCATCTATTGCAAACATCATGAGCAGTGGCAGTACGTTATCTCCCAAGCACTCAGTGAGAGGTGAAACCAAAACACCACAAAGACGTGACTATTACGACCTGTATCTAGGTATGATGTGACAGCTGTCATTGAAAACAGACACCAAAAAAGCTACACTCTTAGGAAAGATGGGTGTATGAAGCACCTGACAGAACCATTTAAAGGCACAATATGTAAGATTTTTGGATTCAAATATCCAAAAACCACTAGAACAATGTTATATATTTTGTTTACTTGTGTAATTATCCCAGATGTTTCCAAGAATGTTTAAATCCAAATCAATAAACAATTTTAACCATGACACGGACCGTGTCTGTGTCGCCTATCAATGACATCATACCAAGGTTACCCTCAATTTCCGGTTTTATTTTGTAGAAACCATAGAAACACTACAACACACTCAAATGTATCTAATATGATTAAACAGCGATGTGTTACCGCACGCAAAAAAAAGCTAAAGCGTCTGCGGCATAATAAAAGCTCATCATGTCATCAAGCTACGCATTTGTTATAATAATAAGCGACCTCTAGTGGCAAAAAATTACATATTGTGGCTTTAAGGTTCCATATAACCTTTTCTTCTAAGAGTGTAAAATAAAAATAAAAAAATAAATAATAAAGTGATGAATCTGAAACATCCAATGAGGTTTGGTCATTTTTCTGCATCATAGGATACTCCGTTGCTGCTGGGCAGTTTAATGAAGACCATATCCAAGGTGATAAGCATAACTGACAATCTATCTTAATTTTTATGAATTTAATTTAAACAGCAGCTTTTGGAAATGAGTTTGGTCTGCAGCTCTTATCAGCAATATTTCTTTTCTGACTTTTCTTATTTGTTAATGATTGCAGATTATGTTGTTGGCGTCCCAAACGATCTGCACACTGCAGGCTCTGTAAGTGCTCTTACACTGTTATGCAGATTATTATGCACTCCAATTATGCTCTTGCACAGTTACACGATTATGAAACTAATCAGTCATGTTCATGTACTGTTCTTTTTTAAGGTCAAAATAATAAACGGAGCTACAGTGCCCCTGCAAATCATGAAGGCGATTAGTGGCACCCAGGTTAAACTTGTTTCTGTCGTTAAATTTGATTTGTAATATACAGGATATGAACCAGTGAAATGTTCTGTCTATTATAGGCTTACACTAAGGTTCAAATGTTTGGGGCCAGTTTTTATTTTATTTTATTTTTTTATTATTAATACTTTAATTTAGCAAGGATGTATTACATTTATCAAAAGTGACATTAAAGACTTTTATAATGTATTAGACATGTAATTTTACATGTACATGTAATTTTACTGGACTTACTATACTGTAAAATTACAGTCAAACCAAAAATTATTCAGACACAGATAAAATGTTTTACTAGTGGGTGCAGGACACTATAGTTAATTTATGTAAGTGAGGATAGCTAAATAAAGTAAACTGTGATATATTATACCCAACAATTATTCATACAGTGGCCTACCAGTAATATTGATTAAAAAAAAATTGGGAATTATTATTCAGACACTTTGGCCTGACCATGATTTGCTTAAGTGTTTTTTCTTTAATTGCTAATGTGACCTTTTACACCACAGACTGAACAAAATGAAGCGTTGCTTGGTTATTGGTTGACCTAATTCTGTACTTAAATTTAACATCTGACAGCTGATTGGTTGATTGTAATCCATTCCATACCTTTCTATCAAAGTTATCTGACATTATAGATTAATGTGTTCTGACACTGTTTAAGTTTGTCATATTTCATTACCATTTTCTAAACTACAGTGAATAAACTGTGATAATGTGATAAAATAAATGTTGGTTTGACTGTTTGTATTTTTGACAGTAAAGAGTATAAATGATCTTATAATTTGCAGTAAAAATCATTATATTTAACAAGACAATACATTGTCTTTTATGGTAAAATATTGTTTAAATGTTTTTTATTATACACTACCAATCAAAGTTTTGAAGTCAGTAAGATAGGCTATACATAAAAAGAAATCAAATAAATGCTGTTCTTTTGAACTTTCTATTCATCAAAGAATTCTGTACAAAAAGTATCACAGTCACAAAAAAAAATTTCAATTCAACATTGATAATAATAAGAAATGTTTCTTGAGCATCAAATCATCATTGATTTCTGAAGGATCATGTGACACTTAAGACTAGAGCAATGATGCTAAAAATTCAGCTTTGTAATCACTGAATTGAAATAATATTTCACAATAGTATTGTTTTTACTGTAGTTTTGATCATATAATTATAGACTGGGTGAGCATAAAATACTTTTAATTTTGTCTTGTCTTCTGTAGATAGCATCTTATTTTGGGCATTCTGTGGCAGTAACAGATATCAACAGAGATGGGTAAATGATTCCTGCAGAGACCAATTTCTTTTTCTGGAAGTTCATGAGAATTTATTGAAGGTTTTTTTAGATTAATTATATCCCCTCTGTGGTCATCAGGTTGGACGACATCCTGATTGGAGCGCCACTTTTTATGGAGCAGCTGTCTACTCAGAAATTTCGAGAAGTGGGACAAGTATATGTTTACCTGCAAAGAAAGGACTTCTCCTTCTCCTCCAGGCCCAACCAGATGCTGACAGGGACATATGCCTATGGCCGTTTTGGCAGCGCCATAGCCCCTTTGGGAGACATCGACCATGATGGGTTTAATGGTGAGGACTACTCTGACATTACAAAGTAGTATTTAATGTGAAACGTGTAATGTTTAATTGATAATTCTAAGCACAAACCATCTGTGTATAAGTACAAGATCAAAATGAACAGCCAAATGCTAATCTAGACAGAGTATGAATCAGAGGGGAAATCTGGCAGTTGCCCCAGGCATTGATCTTTACAGATGGTAATGTGTTAAATTAGGCACTGTGGTTGCTGTTATACAAAAATGCATTCATCACCCTCAGAAAAAAAGAAAAAAAAAACTCTAGTTATAATCAACTGAATATTGTTACTTAATAACAGCAGGAGCTGAGCCATCTCATTTTTCTCAGTTATGAAAGCAGCATCTGAAAGTGATTTGACCTAAATGGGTCAGGTGTTCTTCAGCTGTGACAGTATAATTCAGATTCATGCAGAGTTACAGCGCTTATCGTTCATGCAGAGTTACAGTGCTTATCTTAAGATAAACATTGCCATGAGATTACACTGTAAAAAGATTCTGTTCACAACATAATAGTATGATGACAAAGTTTCAGGTATCATGGGAAGGGAAATAAAGCATATGTATTTAGCTTCTGGCAACATCCTTTTACAGTTCTATACCTTTTACTTGAACTATACCATTCAAAATGTTGGGATTGGTTGAATTTTATTAACGTTTAAAAAAAAAGTATGTATATGATTGAGAGAGATTTTTTTTTTAATATTATGAAACATTATTACAATAAAAAAAGTTATGAATAGTTAATTATAGCAAAGCTGTGAATAAAGTTTTACATTTTCTGACCCCAAACTTAGTGTATAAATAACACCATCTTAACAATATTTTATTATAAAAGCACATGGTATTGTCTTGTTAAATAAAATACAGATTTCCACTGTTAATGATAAGGTAATTTGTGCTTTTTACTTTCAAAAAAATACAGTCTGGTAAGTAAAATTGCAGTATAGTATGGTAACAGTTAAACCAGTTAACAAGTGGCATTTAATGTTTTTCCTTTTAATAAAAAAATAATAATAATAATTAAGATGGACGATTGTATAATTATTGAGCCTTTTAATACAAATAAACTGCAAACGTGATTTAATATTCCTTTATTCTCAGATGTAGCTGTGGGGTCACCTGGCTCTGGTGAAGGGGGTCAAGTGTTTATTTACCTGGGTCAGAGTGATGGTTTGACCAACCAGTGTGTACAAGTCATTGAGAGCCCGTTTCACACCCTCACAGATCCTCCAATGTTTGGCTTCAGCATGAGAGGAGGGACAGATATTGATGATAATGGATATCCAGGTATGTGATATATTGAAAATATTTGAAAAACATTCATTTATTATTTCTTCTCTGGAACACAAAATTGGACCAATAAACAATACAATGAGTTGCATTGAAATGGCCTTAAAAGTATGTAAACACTTTGTTTCTATGAATCTCCTTTTGAAGCTGGGTCACTGCATCAAAATACCATAACCTTCCCAACAACCCCTTATAGCCATCTATTAGTCATGCTTGGAGTACAAAACCCTCAAATAACCGGATGGTAGAGCCAACAAAAGCTTTAGAGACTGTTCTCAAAGTTTGAATGTCTGTTGAGAACAATCTCAACAAACAACCCTTTCCCACAATCCCTTGGGAGGAGTAAAGAGCTGTCTGGGAGACAGGAATGCTTCAGTCAGTACTGCAGCCCTCTTAGTACAGATATAAATGGAAAGGGGCTCTGACACTGGGGTCGAGTGTGGACATGCCAATACTTTTTGAGACCACCTAAAGCTCTTAAGAGGGACTCTTGGCGCTCTTAGGTCACTTATCACAGACAAATTAGTCCCCACACTTCTTTTCCTCCAGTTTAACATGGCTGTCTTGTACCTCAATCACTGTTTTACTCGCTTGGTGATGTTTTCTAGAGAGATTTCTAAATTTCAAGGCATATAATAGGCTTTGTTTTTTCCCCTTTAGATCTCATCATTGGTGCTTGGGGTGTGAGCAAAGTGGCAACCTACAGGTGCTAAATTATTTACTGCAAACACCACTAAATTCTTTATTGTAATCAAATGGCCATATATGCTAAGTCCTTTTCAGTATATTTGTCTCAACCAGAGGTTCTCAACTGGTTTTGCTTCAGGACCTGGAATTTTCATTTGACATCAAATGGTGACTTAACACAGTGGCAAAATTACACGTACCATAAGAAAATAAACCAAAAAATTGCCTTTTATCCTTTAATCTTTAGGGTTTATAGATAAAAATCAAAAATATCTTTAATAATAATATTCTTTAATTAATTATTATTTGAATTAAGCAGTTTTTCCTGGGTCGTATGTCCCACCATTTGAGAACCACTTATCTGAACTATGATTCTGTGTGTTGGATCACTAACGTGTTTTTACTTTATCAGAGCACAGGCTGTAGTGAGGACACAAGCTCGACTCTCATTCTTCCCTGAACTTTTGAACCCCGAAGACAAATTCTGTCAACACCACCAGAGCAGCACCTTCATTACTTGGTAATGCTTCTGAACTTAGTACAAGAGACAGCTTTACTGTGTAATCATGATTTAAGTGGCTGGCATTCAAAATGTTTGATTAGTCAGCTATAAAAAGCTTCTCAAAGATTAAAAGAGTTTGTGTCGGGAATGGTACAGTGAGCTATTGATACACCCACATCCTTTTTTAGGAGTAATGCACGATCACAATGCATCAAGGACTTCCATTGATCAGAGATGTAATCCATATTTTCTGCATGCTTTGAATACCAACCTACATGGTTGTTGTACTTCTATAGAATATCTATCTTCTCCACATGTTTTCTCTTTTTCCATAGCTTTATAATTATGGCATGCATCAGTGTATCTGGACACAGAATTCCAGAGGAGATAGGTATGTAATCCATTAAATAATTTAGTTATAAACAGACCGTGATAATAAACGTCCCTTATTCATCAAGCTTTCCATTAAGGATGCAACTGCCTAACTTCGTTTTAAGATCCAAGGGACAGAATGCAAGTGTCCTGAAGCAAGCTAGCGCATGTTTAAATAAACCTAAAATTAAAAATGCAATGGGATGCAATAATGTGTTCTGGATCAATAGCCCAGTTGACTTGAGTCCTGTTCACACCAATAATGATAACTATAACTATATGTATATAACTATAACTATATTAGCATCCACACCTAACAATTTAGTTCTGTTTATTATAAGCATGCTCTGCAGTTCTGTTGTCTGCAGCTTTAAATGCTAAAGCTCTTTAAAGTTGGATGGATTCTGATTAACTGTCAATGTTTTTGTCATCCATCAGCAGGAAAAAATCGTTCTGAAAGTGATTCCAATGATATTGTTTCTCAGTGCCATTAAATAGTTGTGGTTTGAACTCTGCTATTCACTATTTCTAAAACTATATCTTCACCGTTTTAGCGTCCTTGGTGTGAACTAGCCTTTATTAAAGTTTTGAATTCCACTTATTGTACATACATGTATTGTACAGGCCCTACAGGGGTTTCAGCTGTTTGAAAAATATTTCCTCTAGTGCTCAACACAGAGCTTCAGCTGGACAGAAAGAAGCAGAGCATGGCCAGACGAACCATCCTATTGGACTCCAACCAGCCATACACTTACTTCCAACTCTCGGTGGAAAGAAACTCAGGAGATGTCTGTAGAAATTTCACGGCCTACCTACTGGTGTGTTTCATCATCTTCAGCTATTTTTTTATTCAAAATGTTGATACGCTGGAAATGTGACCTGTGGATAAAGAAGTCCTGTGACCTTCATGTTGCCGAACACTGAATGTTCTAAGTGCTTTTGAGAGTAAAAAAACTATACACACATAAATTAGATCTAGTTAGTACCAATAAAAGATGAAAACAAAAATGCTTTTGTGCTCGAGCAGCTGCAAAGGGGTCATTCATGTGATCTCTGCAATCAAATTCTCTCAATGATCCTTTTTTTGTCATGTAAAATGTTATAAGATGTTAATATTGCAGTGTTTTCCATGAGTGATCATTCATCTCAATCCTTTTCTTTTAAGTCTGAGTTTAAGGACAAGCTAAGTCCAATCTTCTTCTCGGTGAACTACAGCCTGGCTGACTCCCAAGATGCAGTGCTGTATGGACAAAGTGTCGCTGTTGGACAGGTGAATGCTGGACCATACCTTTTTTGTTACAATAGCACATATTCATTAACATTAATCAGTTGAAATGTTTTGTTGTGTCTAGACACGGATAATACTAAACTGTGGTCATGATAACATCTGTATTCCAGACCTGAAGCTGAAAGCAGTGGCGTAAGTTCCTCTGTTAGCTACAATATGAGTTATAGACATGAAAGCATTACAGACATTTATCTTAAGTAAACATTTATCTAAAACAGGTCAACAGAACCAATCCTGATCGGCGATGAGAATCCAGCGCTGCTGATTATCGAGGCTGAAAATCAGGGAGAGGGAGCTTATGAGACTGAGCTATATATCAGCCCGCCAGCACACACACACTATCAGGGTGTTGTGAGCAACCGGGAGGTGAGAGTTTAGTCATTTTTCTGTTTGTTGTTGACAGAATCACAAGCTACAGAACATTAAGGATAGTTCACCTAAAAATGAAAATTCTGTCAGTTACTCACCCTCAAGTTGTTCTAAAATTGTATGGATTTCTTTCTTCTGCTTCCACTGTATTTTTTCCATACTTAGCTTTAATTTTTATATTTTCAGTTTTCATTTAAATTTTAAGGGAGGTTTTTTGTTGTTGTTGTTGTAATTTGATGTCATTCTTATATGTTTTTGTTTTCCTTTCTATTTAGCTTTATTTTAAATCAGTTGTGGGTTTAGTAACGTTATTATTTCAATGTAAACTTATTTATTTCAGTTAGTTGCCAAAGCAACATTTCTAATTTTGTTAGTTTTAAATTAAGTTTAAGACTTTCATCTTCTATTTAAAATGTCTTTTATTTCATCTTTATTTCAATAAACGAAACCCATTTTACATAGATTTAGTTAACAATAACAACACTGGTACAAGGTTCGCCTGAACTTGGTACATCTGTCGGTATAGTCTTCACAAAAACAAGATCTCCAAACAGATCGTGTTTTTATTAAACTGTCTTCCACTGGCCAGACAACTAGATCAAGCCTAAGAAATTATATCCGACGGTCCCCTTTCGGGTCAGCATGTTTATTTTATGTCCATGTGAATAGTAGCATTATTGCCAGGTTGTGTCACATAAGGTGAAAAATGTGTTATGCATGTGTTGTGCAGGACTTCAGTCAGTTGGTGTGCGGTCAAAAGAAGGAGAACGGCTCAGTCATTGTGGTTTGTGATCTGGGAAACCCCATGGAGGGTGGAAATCAGGTCAGACTGATATAATCAACATAATAACCCACCTCAGATGATTTGACCATTAGTGATGAGCCTGTTGTAGAACATTTTGCTCTCTATTATTTTCTCTCATTTAGCTGAAAGCAGGTCTTTACTTCAGCATGGGTGGTCTGGAACAAGTGGAGAACCACATCACATTCCAAATGCAAATACGAAGGTGTGAACATCCATACACACACACAAACCATCTGTGCATTAGCAAAAAAAAAAAAAATTAAAAAAAAGTATTTTTTTGGTAGCTTGTCTGCTTCATAACAATCACTTTCTGGTACATTTTGCCCATGCTGACAATGATCATTATCTTCCATTTCTACTTCTTGATCTCTCTTATTGTTTTCAGTAAGAACAGTCAGAAACCAGACAGCAACCTGGTCCAATTGCAGGTTAATGTTAGTGCTGCAGCTTCCCTGGAGATGCGTGGGTTAGTTCTACTGTAATTTTCTCATATCATTTTGTTTCCCCCCATTTCAAAAAAGTATGAAACGGAAGTGAGATGCTGATTTGATCAAAGCCATATAATATTTATATTTTATATACAAAATTACAATATATATGTGCTGGGTTTTTTTTAACTTTACTTTCTATTTATCAAAGAATAATGTCAAATAAAAATGTATCAGTTTCCCCAAAAATATTAAGCAGCATTTAATTTTGATTTCTGAAGGATCATGTGACACTGAAGACTGAAGTAATGGTTGCTTTGCCATCACAGGAAGAAATGCATTTTAAAATATATTAAAATAGGAAACGTTATTTTAAATTATAATAATATTTCACAATATTGCTGTTTTTACTGTATTTTTTATCTAATAAACGCAGGGTGAGCATAGGAGACTTTAAAAAACTTCCAAACTCTTGAACGAGTATATATATAACATAAAATGTATAACATTTTTCACTATAGTTGCAAAATTTTCTTTTTGAATATTCTTTCTATACTATTCTGAAACTAAAACAGGTTTGGTTTGAATGACCATTTCTTGAATTAATTACAGAGTCTCTTCTCCTGTTGACTGTGTCCTGCCTATTGCTAAATGGGAGCCAAAGGATTATCCAGAAGACTTGAATGAAGTAGGCCCACTCGTAGAGCATGTATATGAGGTAATATGCTCAGTCTAGGATTATTGTTAACACCTTCCCTTCAGCGGTTTTACCATACTTATGCACAAGTTTCAATTTTCCTGTCTCAGTTAAGGAACATGGGCCCCAGTCCAGTCAATGCAAAGCTTACATTGGAGTTTCCTGTTTCACAAAATGAGTCCTATCTGCTGTATGTGTTTGCTAATGCCTCCCAAGAGCTCATCTCCTGTCAAACAGACTACTCCAACATCGACCCACATGGGGTGAGAGTGCCCTCTACTGACTATGATTTTGAAACTAAACCCTCTGAATAAGTCTGCATTTGTCTGTAAATATAATCTTAACACATTTTATTATACTATTGAAAAAGCATATAAACAACAATGTACGGTAGTACTATGGCACAGTGTTACCATGTACATTCATGCATACCATTTAATAATCATATTCATATACATTGGTATCTACATGTCACTGCAAGCTACTGTGGCATAACCATGGTATCATGCACAAATAATTATGGTACATTTTTGTAAGTGTAAAAGTGTAATACCGTTTATTCAATGGAAATAACCATTCCTGACCTATTTATCACAGTTAGTGAAGCTGGAGTCTTCCAATGTCACCGTAGGCCACGTTCATCATTTCAACAAACGCGACCTGTCGCAAAAAACAGAATACAAGCAGGAGTGGCAACATGCAGTCCATGTGGTACAGAACCTTCTATTATATATATATTTACAATAAATACACTACTGTTCAAAAATTTGGAGTAGTATATTTTTTTAAATGTTTTTGAAAGGCATCTTTTATACTCACCAAGGCTGCATTTGCAGTATATAATCAAATATAGAGTAAAACATTAATATTGTGATATAGTATTACAATTTAAAATAACTGTTTTCTATTGTAATATATTATAAATATGTTCCAGTCTTCAGTGTCACATGATCCTTCAGAAGTCATTCTAATATGCTGATTTGCTGCTCAAGAGGCATTCCTTATAATAGGATAATCAACAATCTATGTTTTGTTTTTTTCAGGATTCTTTGATGAATAGAAAGTTCACAAGAACAGCATATATTTGAAATAGATTTTTTTGTAACAATGAAAAAAATTTTACTGTCTCTTTTGTGTAATTTAATGCATCCTTACTGGATAAAATTATGAATAAAATGGAACCCAGACTTTTGTACTGTAGTGTTTTATTTTATTTTATTTATTTATTTTCTTCTTTACCAGTAGAGGGTGATGTGATGTCACAGACCATTTTTGTTTTATATCTCTCCCTGTGCAGAACTGCTCTAGTAGTGACCAATGTCTTCAGTTTGAGTGTGAGGCTGTGGGACTCCAGAGAGATGAGAGAGCCATTGTAAGAGTGATGAGCAGGCTGTGGGTACAGACCTTCATAAAGGTGCGCCAAACTTTAAAGATCAATCTCTAAACATTTTAAGAAGTTGTCTAATATACATCCCTCTTTCTCTCCCTGTTTGTATCTCGGTTCTCTGCTCAGAGACCATATGTAAATTACGTTCTTCACTCCGTGGCTCACTATGAGGTGACAGGTGTGCCCTCAAAAATCCAGCCAGTTGTCCTGCCCAGAGGAAAAGCACAGGTGAGCCGTCAGTTCTTTGGGTTGTATCACGTAATATATGCAACTCCTCTCAAACCTCCTTATAAAATCTATCTAGACACATACAAATATAGTATGGAGACGCCCAGATGGACAAGAGGAGGTTCCTGTGTGGTGGATAGTAGTGTCAGTCGTCGCTGGACTCCTGTTACTGGCTGCCTTGAGCACTATCTTCTGGAAGGTACTTCCATATGTTGAACAGCAGAGGGTGCTTTGTCTACAACAACAAACAAAGCATATCACTGTAAAACAAGCACAAAGGTGATACCACATAAATCTCCATCCATGCTAACATACAACCTTGTTTTAAGGTGGGATTTTTCACGCGTAACCGTCCTCCATGTGAAGATGATGGTGATGAGACACAGCAACTGAGCGGGGACCAGAACGAGATGTCAGACTGCAAATCCTGAGATTTATGATGTTTTAAAGCTTTTTAAAGTTTGTTTGCTATATTATATTCTTTACTTTCTGGAATTTTATTAAACATGTATCATGGCATGTAAAATACATTTTTTATATGTATATTTTTTATTTAAATTTTTGTATTATTATTATTATGCATTGAACAGTAAAACTGACATAAAGGACAGAACAGATAGAACTTCTACAGGAATGAAATTATATCAAATCATCGTGTAAAGTTTCACAAACACAACAAGAAGGAAAGAAAGAAAAAAAGAAAGATAATACTATAAACACACACAGAGGAAACAATTATGCATCAGTGGAATTATCAAAAAAAAAAAAAAAACATAATATTTCAAGATTCTGTCACTTTTCTTATTTTTAACCAACCTAAGAGATTTGAGAAATGCATCAATTTAAATTAAGAAATGTGAAAGAGTAGGCTGCGAGTTGGAGAATTTTTGCTTATAAATAAAAAACTTTCCAAACAAAATAAAAAAAAATGTTTTAATGTAATTCAATGAAGATAGTTGTACCTTTATAGTAACATGTCATATATTTTAACTGAAAGGATTTGGAAGAACCAAGATGCTTACCTATATGAAGATACAAGATACAAGTTTTGAGTTTTCACATTGGAAAAATAAATGGATCAGTGTTTCATCCTTATTCCCACAAAATGAGCAAGAACTGTCAACATCCATAAATTTTGCCCGAGTATCATTCACAGGATATATCTTATGCAAGATCTTAAAATGAACTTCTTTAGTCTTATTGGAAATGCAATACTTGTGAGGTAACAACCAGTCTTCCTTCCAGTTTATAAACTCAATAAGAGATGCCCAGTAAAATTTGCCTTTAGGAACGTTATATGTTTTATTATGAAGAATTTGTTGAATATGCTTATTATTACATTTTTTGCTCATCATATTCACAAGCTTGACTTGAGAGGGCATTCATGCCCTATTTTTTTTAACTAGAAAGCTATTTACAATATTTCGGATAACACATGAAGGCAGCATAGTGCTTGAGTTTTTATGTTCAAAGTTTCAGGGTGTGAGTACATTTACATTACCAGTGAGGCAAAATATTGTGAACAAAGTAGAAGTAATACGAATAAAAACCACATAACCTGTGTGCGGGGTAGGGGAGTAACGGAATACATGTAACGGCAGGGGCGCGGGAAGTAGGGGTGCTGGGGCTGATAAGCACCCCCTGGTTTCACAGGATTGCAAATGCAATGCAAATTTGTGTTCATTTATTTATTTTTAGCATTTAGTAATTTATTTGTAATACACTTTAAGTGCCAATTAAAAAGTATTATTTATATGTTGAATTATGTTTTTAAAACATACGCACGGAGTTTGACGTCATATTGTGACCATTGCGGTGTGAGTACAAAGAATGTGTAGAAAGAGCGGTAATTTTTCCTCCAGAGTGGAGAGCGCCTTTCTGGAGATTCCGTTCATTTCTAAAGCTCATTCCGCTCAGCGCCACACGCTCAACCCCAGAATGCCCTTTGTAAAATGCTGGTTCAAATAGGCTATCTGAAATAGCAGTGTACATAAATCTGGTAAATCATTTGTTACAGTTACTTTAAAAAAAAACAACGTAATCAAATTACAGATTACAGAATACTATCAGGATTACAGTGGTTTCACTTAAAAGTGAGTATTTTGACATAACGTTATATTGACAGTAGCGATGCGGATCACGGTTATATCCCTGGAGATTGCAGATATAATCCGTCACTATCTCACGACCAAGCCGTACGTATTTTATGAGGTGGCTAATATGAAAAGTAATGTAATCTGATTACTTTTGGATTCCTTCAAGGTCACATAATAGGCTATGTAAATAAAGGCAAGTAAAAAGCAATATTTTGTTTGTAATTCGTACGATTTGTCTAAACCACAGTGACGGGTAGGTCATTATACGAATTAGCAACCTTGTAAAATACATCCTAATTGGTCATGAGATTGGGTTGAATAATCCGCGGGTCAGGCGGTAATCGATTATGATCATTCTAACTGATTGCGGGTGGGTCGATGAGAGATAAATCATTAAGGTGTTGATTTTAATAAAGACAAAATTCTCATTTCACAGTAAAATGCAATGAATGCGCGTCAATCTATTAGCTACTTTCGTTTAGCCTATAGTTTTATACAAATAATTTATATTATATTTATAATTTATATTAACAGCGAATTCAGTTCATGTTAAAACAGCTGGTTCTGTTGCAAGTGATGACTCGCGTGAGCCTACTGGTGCATGCGCACAGGCCCGGATTAAGAACACGTATAGGGCCCTGGGGCTATAACAAACCCAAGGGCCCCCTATAGTAGCCGATCTTGGTGTTCTATTTTTTTTACAAAATCTTCAAAGCACAGAGATACAATATACAGTCTGAATATTCAATTTCAATATTAAGTAGGCCTATATATAAATATTCCAGGCTGCAACACATTAACAGCATAAATGCATTAACTCCAGATATGACGTCAAAGCAAACAGGTTTCCAGAAATAGCAACAACCTTTGAGGATGCAACTTCCTTAAGGAGTTTTAAAACCTGTGAGGTCCTAATTTTGAGGTCTTTTGGGGGGTTTGGGGGGCATGGTCCCCTAAGAATTTTTTTTTTTCTCTGATCTATATATGTGCATTTTAAGTGAAGTTATTAAATGTAATTTCGGGAGGAGTACGCCCATCTAATCTTGCAATTAATACCAAGGTATAAAACCAGCAGCTTACCTCTTCCCGTTGCTAGTTATTGCAGCATCCCTCCTCCTCCCCATCTCCTCCTTTTTGTACAATTTTTCCTGTTATAGGGGGGCAATCGGAGCTCGGGAATATAATATCCTCTCCGAGCCCCTCTATAGCAGACAGCTGTTACAAGTACACAGGAGGCAGACACAGATGTTAACAGGTAAGGGTAGTTTATTAGACCACAGTAGAGCAGGTGTTGGGGAGCAGGTGAGTAAACCGGTTGTTGGTAGATTAGAAGGTGATACGAGAGAGAGAGAGTTTCTGTCTTTTGTTTTGTAGATGGAAGGACGCTGGAGCCTGGAGGTCGCTGGAGACTGGAGATCGTTGGAGACTGTAGCTCGCTGGAGTACTGAGGGACGGACAGGAACACACCCACACAGCAGACAAGGAACACGGAAGGAAGGAGACACGCTGGAGACAGGTAAGTATCAGTAGTAGAGTCCTTGAGGTAAGCATAACCTGAAGTATATGCGAACGAGACCGGACGTGGAGTGCTGTGTGGTTGTGAGTCTTGTAGTGCTGGTGATGTGTGGTGATGAGGTGCAGGTGATGGTGATCAGTACTCTGGGGAAGGAGTGCGCTCTGATTGGTGGAGGGTGGAACCTGACGTGTCTGTGACAGTACCCCCCCCCCCTCCACGGCCCGCTCCAGAGGGCCGAGAACCCTGACGCCGTGGTGGACGTCCTCTACCCCGCGGAGCTGGCTTCTCAGGAGGACTGTTGTGAAAGGTCTGGAGTAAACTGGGATCTAAAATGTCGTTCCTTGGGACCCAGGAGCGTTCCTCGGGACCATATCCTTCCCAATCCACTAGATATTCCAGCTGACCACCACGACGTCGGGAGTTCAAGATCTCATTGACCTTGTAGGCCGTACCGTCCTCCAGGATGAGTGGAAGGGGGGGTTCGGCGGGAACTACGTCAGGTCCTGTGGGAGAAACAGAGGGGTGGTGAGCTTTCAGCAGTGAGACATCGAAAGTGGGATGTATACGATACCCTTGAGGCAGACGGAGTTGATAGGTGACTGGATTGACCTGCTTGGTGATGGGGAATGGGCAAATGAACCTGGGACTCAGCTTTTTGCAAGGCAGACGCATTCTGATATCTCTGGTAGATAGCCACACCAGCTGACCAGGCTGGAAGACAGGGGTGTCAGAACGTCGGAGATCAGCGTCTGCGCAGGGCCCGTTGCAACTGATGGTGGGCTGAGTCCCAGACCCTCTCGCTCTCTCGGAACCAGTAGTCCACTGCAGGAACGTCGGAGGGTTCCCCATCCCAGGGGAACAGTGGAGGTTGAAAGCCGAGTACGCACTGGAACGGGGTGAGTCCTGTGGTCGACTGTCTCAGAGAGTTTTGGGCGTACTCTGCCCAACCCAGGAACTGGTTCCAAGAGTCCTGGTGGTCATGACAGAAGGTACGTAGGAAGCGGCCAATTTCCTGTACCTTGCTTTCCGTCTGCCCGTTTGACTGTGGATGATACCCCGACGTCAGGCTAACGGCCACACCTAGGAGTGAGAAGAACGATCTCAATACTCTGGATATGAACTGGGGACCTCTGTCTGATACAATGTCCTCTGGTACTCCGAAATATCTAAAAACTTGGTTGAAGAGTGTCTCAGCTGTTTCCATGGCAGTAGGCAGACCTGGGAGTGGGATCAGACGACAAGATTTAGAGAAACGATCTACCACTACTAGAATGGTGGTATTACCGTCTGAGACCGGCAGGTCAGTGATGAAATCTACTCCTAGGTGTGACCATGGGCGTTCTGGAACGGGCAGAGGAAGGAGTTTACCAGCTGGAAGATGACGCGGAGACTTGGAAATGGCACACTCCCTACAGCCCTGCACGTACCTTCTGACATCCTTAGCCATCCCTGGCCACCAGAAGCGTTCTTTTAGCAACGAGAGGGTTTCATTGACCCCCGGGTGACCAGTACCAAGTGACGTGTGAGCCGAGTGAATGGTGGGAGTGCGTCGTGTCCGAGTGAGGTACAGCAAGCCAGGTGGACAGCCCGGCGGAGGGTTCGTGGAGGCATTGGAGGAGGGGATGGTTTCTTCGGACCAGGTAATAGGACTTACGATGAGGGAGCTTGGAATAATGGGTTCTGGTTCTTCGGTCTGTTCGTCAGGAGCATGCAGACGGGAGAGAGCATCAGCTTTAAGATTCTTGGTACCGGGACGAAAGGAGATGGTGTAATTGAAACGGGAGAAAAACATAGCCCAACGGGCTTGTCTGGGGTTTAGTCTCTTGGCTGATCGAAGATACTCAAGGTTTTTGTGATCTGTTAGCACCAGGAACGCATGTTTGGCTCCCTCCAACCAATGCCTCCACTCTTCCAAGGCAAGCTTGACTGCAAGGAGTTCCCTGTCACCGATGGAGTAGTTGACTTCCGCCGGGCTGAGCTTGCGGGAGAAGAAGGCGCATGGATGGAGTCTACTGGGCGTCCCCTGCTGCTGCGATAACACCGCTCCCACTCCGGTTGTGGAAGCATCCACCTCCACGACGAAGGGCCTTTCCGGGTCTGGATGGACTAGTAGGGGAGCGGTGGTGAAGGCTTTCTTGAGTTGGCTCAGGGCGTTGGTGGCTGCCAGGGTCCAGGACAGAGACTTGGGCTTATTGCGTAACATACTGGTTAGTGGATGAGTGATAGACCTGTAACCTTTGATGAATCGTCTGTAGAAATTGGAGAAACCTAGGAAGCGTTGGAGTTCTTTTATGGTAGTGGGTTCTGGCCAGGTTGTGATGGACTCCACCTTCCTCTCATCCATCCGGATGCCACTGTGATCTATGTGGTATCCCAGGAAGGAAACGGATGCTTGGTGGAAAGAACACTTTTCGGCCTTGAGGAACAGATGGAACTGACGTAGACGGTTGAGGACCTCCGCAACGTGTTGGCGATGTTCGGCCTGGCTCCGGGAGTAGATGAGGATGTCGTCGATGTAGACTAGGACGAATCGATGGAGAAACTCCCGGAGCACCTCATGGATGAAATCCTGGAATACGGAGGGGGCGTTTACCAATCCATACGGCATGACGAGGTATTCATAGTGTCCAGTAGGGGTAATAAAGGCAGTCTTCCACTCGTCCCCCTCACGTATCCGGATGAGATTGTACGCGCTGCGGAGGTCCAACTTGGTGAACACAGTGGCACCACGGAGATGTTCGAGGGCTGCTGGGACGAGAGGAAGGGGATACCGGAACTTAACAGTGATCTTGTTGAGGGAACGATAATCGATGCATGGCCGCAAGCCTCCGTCCTTTTTTGCCACAAAGAAGTAGCTGGATGCAGCAGGGGAAGTAGACGGCCTGATGTAACCTTGGGCGAGGGGTTCCTGGATGTATTCCTCCATGGCCTTCTCCTTCGGGATGGATAGTGGGTATATCTTACCCCTTGGTACTGGTTCACCCGGAAGCAGGTCGATGGCACAGTCCCATGGCCGGTGTGGAGGCAGCTTGGAAGCCCGTTGCGGGCAGAAGACATCGCTGAAGGGGGCGTAACACTTGGGGACATCGACAGAGCGCTGTTCAACTGGACTTTCGATGGATGTGGCACAGAGAGTCAGATCAGGCAGAGACGAGGATGGAAGAGGAAGTTCAGTTAGACATTGAGAGAAGCAAGTGTCGCCCCACTTCAGGATTTCGCCCGTCTTCCAGGAGATGGTAGGGTTGTGCTGCTCCAACCAGGGGCGCCCCAGAACTACGTCAGCAGTCGAATCCTCCGGAACCAGCATGTGAGCCTCTTCCCGGTGTAAAAGCCCTACTTGGAGAGTGACTGGTCCAGCCACGGTACGGACGTGCTTGCGACTGAGGGGTCTTCCGGTTATTGAGCTGATCCTGTAGGTGGTCGGAGACGGAGTGGTCTTGAGGCGTAACTGGCGGCAGATGGCACCGGAGAGGAAGTTGCCGGCTGACCCCGAGTCGAGGAGCGCGACCACTGAAAGGGAGACATTAGCGGCAGTAAGGGTGACGACAGTGGTGAGTGGTTTCATTTTATGATCAGCAGGAATAATGGCACTCACCATGGGTCGCGGAGGTCGTGTGGGGCATGCAGCTATGACATGCCCAGGCTCACCACAATACAGGCAGAGACGTTGGGTCAGCCGACGGCGGCGTTCTTCAGGGGTTAGTCGGGAGTTCTCTAACTCCATGGGTTCGTGGGCTGGTTCTGGGGTGCTGACGGGTTCGGATCGGCGGAAGGGCACGTTGAAGGGATACTGGTCCTGGTGCTCTTGGATGCACGCCTGCATGCGAGTGGCGCAGCGAATGGAATGCTGGATGAACTTCTCAAGGCCGATGGAGTCCTCGCATGCAGCGAGATGCAGCCGTACCCGAGGTTCCAATCCTTGCCGAAATGTTGTTATCAGCGCCTGTTCATTCCATCCGCTGACTGCTGCAAGCGTTCTGAATTGCAAAGCATAATCGTAAATAGACATGGATCCCTGTTTTAAATTATAAAGTTTCTCACCAGCTGAAGAATCTGTGATCGGTTTTCCAAACACTTCCCGGAAGTGGGAAATAAACGCTGCGTATGATTGTGTTACCGCACCCTGTTGTGACCAGATGGAATCGGCCCACATTAATGCTTTGCCGCTGAGCTGAGAGATAATGAAGGCGATCTTGGAAGTGTCGCTCGGGTACAAGTGCGGCTGCATCTCCAGGACCAGTGTGCATTGCAGCAGGAAGCTGCTGCAATTCTCCGCCGATCCTGAGTAGGGCGCCGGTTTGGCCATGGGACTAGCATACGGAGGTAGTGAAGGAGGGTTGTTGACAGATGGGTTAGTGTTCGCTGGTGCAGGTGAATGAACAGTAACTGGAGTGGGTTGTGGAGGAAATGTACGCCGAAGCGCATCTACCAATTCCTGGAATGGATCCGGTTGGCTCATACTGGGTCTTCGGTATGGTCCGGTCTTCTGTTACAAGTACACAGGAGGCAGACACAGATGTTAACAGGTAAGGGTAGTTTATTAGACCACAGTAGAGCAGGTGTTGTGGAGCAGGTGAGTAAACCGGTTGTTGGTAGATTAGAAGGTGATACGAGAGAGAGAGAGTTACTGTCTTTTGTTTTGTAGATGGAAGGACGCTGGAGCCTGGAGGTCGCTGGAGACTGGAGATCGTTGGAGACTGTAGATCGCTGGAGTACTGAGGGACGGACAGGAACACACCCACACAGCAGACAAGGAACACGGAAGGAAGGAGACACGCTGGAGACAGGTAAGTATCAGTAGTAGAGTCCTTGAGGTAAGCATAACCTGAAGTATATGCGAACGAGACCGGACGTGGAGTGCTGTGTGGTTGTGAGTCTTGTAGTGCTGGTGATGAGTGTGGTGATGAGGTGCAGGTGATGGTGATCAGTACTCTGGGGAAGGAGTGCGCTGTGATTGGTGGAGGGTGGAACCTGACGTGTCTGTGACAACAGCAAGCCAAATCTGTTTACTACTTTTTCACTAAGAATATATGGGCACACAAACTCGTGAAGATGTTTGAAGGCTAAAAAAAAAAAAAAAAAAAAAAAAAACTTTCAAAACCATGTTAGTGGGCAGTAGATTATCTATCATACCTGCTCTCTCTCCTCATTTCATCACTCTCATTTCTATCACTCTCATCATTTCCATTACTCTTTTACTCTTTCTTTTTCTCTCATCAGTCTCCTTCTCTTGCCCTGTCTCTTCCCCTTCTAAAGCAGCTTCTGTGTACATAAAGCCCGCCTACTTTAATTTGATTGATCATCTCAAATATTTTGACATTGACGAGCGATGAGTGACAAACTGCAGGCAGGGCAGCTCAGATGAGAAGATCCTTTCAGCACTAAAGTTGTGTTAAAACTCTATTGGTCAATTATTTCACAACATTTATTATACACCTCTGAAAAATACACATGTACACATGATGTTGCGCTTGTATCAAATTAAAATGGATAAAGCGACTGCCTGACGCTCGTTATGACTTCAATAGAGCGGCGAACGCCGAAAGAGTTTGTCAGCGCTATGCGTGAGACGATCCAGCTGCTTTCGCGCTGCGACTGCTGGATGCGCGCGCGGTTTAATCAGGTAGCACCGTTCCCCTTCGAGGGAACTCGCACTGTGTCGTCGAGTGACGACACTCTGGGGAACGCCCACAGCGTTACGCATCTGAAGCATGAATGAAATCAAGCCAATCTGATTGGTGTTGCGTCGTGACGTCGTAGATGACGGCATACCCGGAAGATACAAAAGGAAGCTGATGCAAACACACACTGTTTTGTCAGTCTTATTGATGTTGTTTGTCTACCAACGTTGTTCACAAGCAGGGCTCGCGAACCCCATGGCTGGTCCCGTGTCTGTCGAAAAAAAAAAAAAAAAGACAGCACGGTTGATCAATCATGGGACTCGCAGATGGGCTGTCAGGGTGCTGAGGCATCTTCTCCTTCCCTGTTTGACAGTTCCATTGTTCTCCTTCCCCGTGTGGAAGGCCGCGCTGCGGCTTCTTCCCCCGGGGTGGAGGACCCGATGCGTGAGCTGTCTGATTCTGAGGAATTAGACGTGCTCCGTATCGAGGCTCGCCATTTCCTAGTGCAAGATTCAATCTCGCGTTGCCAAAAAAAAAAAAAAAAAGGCAGCGCGTAGGTTCGAGTCTGCTAGTAAAGTGATACAACGTGATACGGTGAAAGTGTGATACTGTTGGGTGCGAGGCATGCGGTCAGCACCTGAGGGTGCTGGCTGTTTTCATTGAGAAATATCTCGACGCGTACTGCCGTGCGCTTTTCGGGTGTTTCAGCCTCGTGCCTGTTTGGCTTTTTTTCCCGAAAGGGATGAAAGCCAATTGTATTATAAGGACTTGAGCCACGTTGCTGAGGCAACGTGTGGTTACGAGCCATATAAATACAATAAAACAGTATCGTCTGATGATTAGGGCTGTATTTAATTCTGAGGAATTAAATAATATATGATCTGACTTTGAGGAGTTTGATATTCAGCCTGTGGTTTACGAGTCCGTATGAATACAATAAAGCAGTATCGTCTATAAGTAGGGCTGCATTTAAGTCTGAGGATTTAAATGAAATGGGATCTGACTTCGAGGAGTTAGATATTCAGCCTGTCATTTCTGACCATGTTTCACTGTATTGTGGATACTGTTGGGTGCGAGGCATGCGGTCAGCGCCTGAGGGTGCTGGCTGTTTTCATTGAGAAATATCTTGACGCGTACTACCGTGCGCTTTTCGGGTGTTTCAGCCTCGCGCCTGTTCGACTTTTTTCCCGAGGGATGAAAGCCAATTGTATTTTAACGGCTTGAGCCACGTTGCTGAGGCAACGTGTGGTTACGAGCCATATAAATACAATAAAACAGTATCGTCTGATGATTAGGGCTGTATTTAATTCTGAGGAATTAAATAATATATGATCTGACTTAGAGGAGTTTGATATTCAGCCTATCATTCAGACCATATTATGGCTGCATTTAATTCTGAGGAATTAAATTAAAGTATTATCTAACGTGAGGAGTTAGATGTATTTTTTATTCAGCCTATTATTCAGACTAGGTTGCACGGGTTGGGTGATTATGATGGCATTTAATTCTGAGGAATTGAGTGTCATGTTATCTGACTTTGATAAGTTAGATACTTTAATCGATCTGTCACCCAAGCGTGTTTGACTTGTCTGGATATTCATCTAAGAGGGAGCCCTCCTGAAGTTGATGTCGTTCTCGCCGCCTGGTGGCCTGCGGGACACATCAGTTTCAGGTGGTTGCTAGGCGCAGTGTCCGCCCTAGTGTTGCGGCCCTGTCGAGCTGCTCCCTTAGATGAGGCCCCTGCTGGCCAGCCCCCTCTCCCGGGTAGGAGCGACCGAGGTCGTTTTCCCCCAGGAGCTCTCGGGAAATCAGTGCTGTGTTCCTGCCGTCAAAGACGCTTCGGGCCTCACTGATTTCCCGCGCACACACGCTGCCTTCGTCGCCTCCAAAGGGACTTGCGACTGGGCAGCGAACGTGTGCGCCCACCGAAAATCGTTCTCGACCGCTCCCTGCCGGTTAGCCGCTTCAGGGGGGTCGGGAACGAGTTTCGGTTGACACCCGAGGCCAGCCTCGAGAGGCTGGTTCCCTTAGTAGATTATCTTGGCGCATGGTCATGCCTTCCGAGTGTATCTACATGGGTCCTGCAGACTGTAGAGCTGGGTTACAGGCTGCAGTTCGGTTCTCCTCCCCCGAGTTTCAACGGGGTGGTCCGGACTGTGGTCGGCCCAGAGCAGGTTCGGGTTATGGAACAAGAAGTACAAGCCCTGTTAGCCAAGGAAGCCATAGAGCGGGTTCCTTTGGCGGACAGGGACTCCGGGTTCTACAGCCGGTACTTCATAGTTCCAAAGAAGGATGGTGGGTTGCGTCCGATTATAGATCTCAGGCTCTTGAATCGGTCTCTGAGGAGATTCAGGTTCAAGATGTTCATAATTCCAGCCATCGTGAGTCAGATCCAGTCCGAGGACTGGTTCGTCACGATAGATCTAAAGGACGCATACTTCCATATTTCCATCCTTCCATGTCACAGGAAGTTCCTGAGGTTCGCTTTCGGGGGCGAAGCGTACCAATATCGGGTTCTTCCCTTCGGCCTGGCACTCTCCCCTCGCGGTGGCGGTTCGGCATCGAGATGTCGTTCTGGCCCACATCAGATGCTTGGGGCTGAGACTCAACACGAAGAAGAGCGTGTTGACGCCCTCCCAGCGCACTACGTTCCTGGGGGTTGTATGGGACTCCACGTCGATGCGGGCACAAATGTCCCCCGCACGCGTGGAGTCCATACTGGCGATGGTCTCCTGAGTGAAGCCGGGCCGCAGCCTCACTGTGAAGCAGTTTCAGAGACTGCTGGGGCTCAGGGCAGCAGCGTCCAAGGTGATACCTTTTGACCTGCTGCACATGAGACCCCTACAGTGGTGGCTGAGGGCCAGGGGGTTTTCCCCGAGGGGAAATCCGTTTCATATGATCAGGGTAACGTGCAAATGCCTTCGTTCCCTCGTCATATGGCGGAAACCTTGGTTCCTGTCCCAAGGACCAGTGCTGGGAGCATCATGTTGCCGGAGAGCCGCTTCAACAGATGCTTCCCTCACTGGTTGGGGCGCGGTCATGGAAGGCCGTTTTGCGAGAGGTCTGTGGGAGTACCCCAAGAGGGCCAGGTTGGCAGTGTGCGACGCCCCCGGGCCTTGTCACTTCTTTCCTCCCCACCCTGGAATACTCAGACAACACTTCGGGCCGCCTCCGGGCCTCCCGAGTCGGGTCTGTCTATTCCGCCTCGCTGCCCCACCCCGGGTACGTCTGTGGTGCCGTTGGTCCTGCTCGTGCGGTCTCTGGGCTTCGGCCCCCAGGCCGTCTCGCTGGCTCATCCGTACCAACAGACTCGGCTACGCGATTCAGTTCGCTCACCGGCCTCACAAGTACAAGGGCATCCTCTTCACCTCCGTGCGAAGCAGCGATGCTCAGGTCTTGCGGTCAGAGATCGATGTCCTACTGGCGAAGGACGCGGTCGAGCCGGTTCCTCCAGCCGATATGAAGGCGGGGTTCTACAGCCCCTACTTCATTGTACCCAAGAAAGGGGGTGGGTTACGGCCAATCTTGGACCTGAATCCAAATTCAGGTATCCTGAATCGGGCCCTGCACAAGCTCCCGTTCCGGATGCTAACGCAGAAACGCATCTTCGAATGCATCAGTCCCCAAGATTGGTTCGCAGCGATCGACCTGAAGGATGCGTACTTTCATGTCTCTATCCTTCCTCGACACAGACGTTCCTACGTTTTGCGTTCGAGGGGAAGGCATATCAGTACAAAGTCCTGCCCTTCGGGCTGTCCCTGTCGCCTCGCGTCTTCACGAAAGTCGCAGAGGCAGCCATTGTTCCGCTCAGAGAACGCGGCGTTCGTATCCTCAACTATCTCGATGACTGGCTCATACTCGCCCAGTCTCGGGAGCAGTTGTGCGAACACAGGGACACGGTGCTCAGTCACCTCAGCCTGTTGGGCCTTCGGGTCAACCGAGAGAAGAGCAAACTCTGTCCCACGCAGAGGATTTCTTATCTCGGTATGGAGCTGGATTCGGTCAGCCAGACTGCGCGCCTCACGGAAGAGCGGGTCCGGTCGGTGTTGAACTGCTTGAATTCGTTCAAGAACAGGACAGCGGTCCCACTGAAATTTTTTCAGAGGCTCCTGGGGCATATGGCATCTGCAGCCGCGGTAACGCCGCTCGGATTGCTTCATATGAGACCGCTTCAACACTGGCTCCATGGCCGAGTCCCGAGGTGGGCGTGGCAGAGCGGCCAGTACCGGGTCCCCATGACTCCTTACTGCCGCCAAACTTTCAGCCCATGGTCCGACGCTTCGTTTCTCCGGGCCGGGGTGCCCTTAGAACAAGTGTCCAGGCATGCTGTGCTCTTCACGGATGCCTCCTCCACGGGCTGGGGGGCCACGTACAACGGGCATGCAGTTTCAGGTCTGTGGACGGGACCTCAATTGCATTGGCATATCAATTGCCTAGAGTTGTTAGCGGTACACTTGGCACTGCGCCGCCTCAAGGGGCCGCTACGTGGCAAGCATGTACTGGTCCGTACGGACAGCACTGCGGCCGTTGCGTACATCAACCGTCAGGGTGGTCTACGCTCCCGTTGCATATTCCAACTCGCCCGCCACCTCCTCCTTTGGAGTCAGAAGCATCTGAGGTCGCTTCGTGCCATTCACATCCCAGGTGCGCTGAACCAGACAGCCGACGAGCTCTCTCGCCAGTCGACACCTCCGGGGGAGTGGCGACTCCATCCCCAGGCGGTCCAGCTGATATGGGACCTCTTCGGAGCCGCACAGGTAGACCTGTTTGCCTCTCCGGACTCGACCCATTGCCAGTGGTACTATTCCCTGACCGGGGGCACCCTCGGCACGGATGCACTGGCGCACAGCTGGCCCCGGGACCTGCGCAAATATGCGTTTCCCCCAGTGAGCCTTCTTGCACAGACCCTGTGCAAGGTCAGGGAGGACGAGGAGCAGGTCTTGTTAGTTGCGCCCTACTGGCCCAACCGGACCTGGTTCCCAGAACTAACTCTCCTCGCGACAGCCCCTCCTTGGCCGATCCCCCTGAGGAGGGACCTTCTTTCTCAGGGACGGGGCACTCTATGGCACCCGCGTCCAGACCTCTGGAAACTCCATGTCTGGTCCCTGGACGGGACGCGGAGGTTCTAGGTGGTCTACCACAGGCAGTGGTGGACACCATCTCTTCTGCTAGAGCCCCCTCTACGAGGCGCCTCTACGCTTGAAGTGGAACCTGTTCGTTGAATGGTGCTCTTCCCACCGGGAAGACCCCCGAGGTGTTCGGTTAGTGTCGTGCTTTCTTTCCTGCAAGATGGGCTGGAGTGAAGGCTGTCTCCCTCCACCCTCAAAGTGTACGTCGCAGCAATAGCGGCGTATCACGACGCAGTCGAAGGTAAGTCCATAGGAAAGCACGACTTAATCGTCAGGTTCCTCAGAGGTGCGAGGAGGCTAAATCCTCCTCGTCCAAACTCGTTACCCTCTTGGGACTTAGCTCTAGTGCTCAGAGCACTTCAGAGCCCTCCCTTTGAGCCTTTGCAGTCTGTGGAGCTTAAAATCCTGTCAATGAAGACAGTGCTTCTGACGGCATTGGCCTCCAACAAGAGGGTAGGGGACCTGCATGCACTTTCGGTCAACGAATCGTGCCTAGAATTCGGGCCGGTCAACTCTCACGTTGTCCTGAGACCCCGGCCTGGATACGTGCCCAAGGTTCCTACCACTCCCTTCCGGGACCAGGTAGTGAACCTGCAAGCGCTGCCCTCGGAGGAGGCAGACCCAGCCCAGGCTTTATGTCCCGTCCGCGCTCTTCGCGCTTACGTCGACCGGACTCAAAGCTTTCGGACCTCAGAGCAACTCTTTGTCTGTTACGGAGACCAGCAGAAGGGAAAGGCTGTCTCCAAGCAGAGGTTAGCCCACTGGATAGTGGATGCTATCGTCTTGGCTTACCAGTCCCAAGACGTGCCTTGCCCGTTCGGGTTGCGAGCACACTCAACAAGGAGTGTTGCTTCTTCCTGGGCGCTGGCTCAAGGCGCCTCGCTGACAGATATATGTAGAGCTGCGGGCTGGGCGACACCTAACACGTTCGCTAGATACTATAGCCTCCGTGTAGAGCCGGTATCTTCCCGCATCCTCACCCCCAGTGGCCAGTAGCGCTAAGTGCCCGTTCTAAGTGTCGGCTTGCAACGCCACTCCCGCCCTCTGGGCCGGATACGTGCGTCTATTTTCTCCAGTTGTGTTCCCCGGAAACGGCTAACCCTGTCGAGCTCCTCCGTCACCCCTGCGGTGCCAGACGTTGCGGCCGTCTGACGCCAGGCCTGCACCCGTATGCTTGTGAAACGTGTGTGTAGGCTGGGTTCCATATGTAGCGGTCCCCTCACGGCTACCCCATATGTGTATTCTTCCACGGTACCAGCTACCCTACTCGGCTAGCCCCGTGTCTTTCCCTTGACAGAGCCCGCTCTGTCGTCTCTGGGCGTGTTCTTTCCCCCCTGGGACCAGGCTGGAACCACCCCAGAGACTGCCATATGTTGCACTACCCTGCCAGGTTAGTCCTTATGTGTATTCTGCCACCTAGCCTTCTACGAAGGTCGTGGCTCCGCAGCGTACCATCTCCCGAGACGGGCACGCTTTCCCAGCGTTATCCAATAGTCACACTGAGTGGGTCTTGCAGAAACAGCAGTGACTGACCTCCCTGCTTGGAGCCCTGACTTCCGTACCATCTAAGACGGTCCAGTGCGCTCAAGCAGGACGCTGGAAGGGCCAGCGCCCTGGCGTTTTGGTAGGGATCCCAATTCGTCGGTCAGTTCCGACGTATGTCGAACGTGACCGACTGAAAGGGAACGTCTCGGTTACGTATGTAACCCTCGTTCCCTGAAGGAGGGAACGGAGACGTACGTCCCGTCGCCAGGTGCTGTGCTTCCGCTAGGGGGCCGAGTCACTAGTTCGGCTCCTCAGCAGAAAAAGGCAATGATCAAGCATTCCACTTCCTTATTTATACCCGCGCTGCGGGGCGGTGCGTGGAATGCGTGGATCGCATGCCAATCTCCATTGGCTCGTTTTTAATACACTCGAAGTAGATTGGTCTCTGAGATCAGATCCCAATTCGTCGGTCACTTCCGACGTACGTCTCCGTTCCCTCCTTCAGGGAACGAGGGTTACATACGTAACCGAGACGTTTTCTAATATATGCACGGATTGATTCTGACAGCACTGCACGAGCTCGCAGCTCGGCCGGACATTCTTGTTAACCATATTCAAAGTCCAAAGTGCGAGAAAATCGGCACTAAAACGTACTACTCGTCAGTTGCCCGGTAACCTTTTTATGAATGGATGGATTTAGTAAACACGGACTGTAGTAAACCTTGTTCATCAAGGCTGCATTTATTTGATCAAAAAACAGATATTGTGAAATATTATTATAATGTAAAACAGCTGTTTTCTATGTGAATAGAGCCTATAGTAAAGTGTATGTATTCCTGTGATCAAAGCTGAATTTATCATCATTACTCCAGTTTTCAGTGTCACATGATCCTTCACAAATCATTCTCTTATGAGGATTTGATGCTTAAGTTTTATCAGTTTTTATATTACAATAGTTTTAGGATTCTTTGAAAGCTTTCTATTTTCGAGAAATGCTGTCCTTTTGAACCTTCTATTCATAAAAGAATCCTGGGAAAGGTGAGCATATTCAGCATAAGAGACTAGGCTACTTAAAAAAAACAAAAAACAAAACAAAACAGTAGCCACATATATCCCAGTCTGAACTGTAGTATATAAGGCTTTGAATATTAACATCTGACCACTCTTGTGGGTTTGCTACTGTCACAATTAAAAACTGTGTAAGGGTAAAAACATGACAGGCAGACATGATGTAAGCAACACAGCTACAAATACTAACATTGATACTGGGTGTTCGAATGATCAAGAATTGACAATAGTCAATCGTATTGGTGGCACCGAGGGGCCCCCAAATAAAATTCTGCTTAGGGCCCCATAAGGGCTTGGGCCGGCCCTGTTTACGTGACCTTGAAGGAATCCAAAAGTAATCACATTACTGTCACATTGCGGTGCTTGGATTACGTTACATACCTTTTTTATTTGTAACAGAATATATTTTAAAAGTAAACCTCCCATGTGGCTCGTAAAAGTGCACTCAGTAGGTTAACCGGATCCAACTGTATGGCATCTTTACATGTTATTTCATTCATATTTCTATGCGCTGTTCATATGTGTACAAACTATAAATTATCAAAGGAAAACTCGAAACACTGAAAACGGTCTTCAACTGATTAAAATGTTGTAAAGAAAAAAAAATCGTATGAGCCTCGGGCGAGAGAGGGCGCACGGGAGCACACTGCACTCCATGATCTCCCCCCTCCCGTCTGGGACAACAGGACTGAAAGAAGCGGAGCAGCCGTACTCGGGAAGGGAGTGGGCACCCGTGGCAACTGCACTTTAGAGCAGTCAGTCTTCTGCCATCCCGCGAATAAACATGGATGAACTGTTACTTAAGGAGGATCTGACGATGCCGCTGTAAGAATGCGTCCACCGCACACCTCCCGTTCCTTTTTTCTTTTTCTTTCCCTCTGTGGTGCTTGGAGGACGCTGGCAAAATCACTGCCGACCCCAGGACCAGTTGGTAAGTTTGATTTGAGATTGTAGCATCCGTCTCCGACCGTGATAATTGTGTGGAGCTGCTTCGCCGTGTAGAACAGAACATCGATTTGCTGCTTTATTATGTAACTGCCGCATTTGCGCTCATAGCAATTTATCACGCACCGTTGTTTTTGCGCACATTTACTTTAGAGCCTTATGGGAGTTACAGTTTGGAAACAAAGGATTTCAAACTGTTCGGCCCCTCAAATGACCCTCGTGTATCTATATAGGGAAGAAGTTTGTTAAACAGACCCTGAGCTTCAAACACAGTTTTATGTGGTACAGTAACTATAGGCTACTAAAGCTAGTATCGTTTCGTATATTCAAGGCCACCCAAAATTCCATGAAAAAGAAAAGTTCACTGAGTGGCAACATTGTTCTCTAACTGTAGTTCTTAATCATTTGAATGAATCTATATGTATTAACTTTAAATGTAGCCTACCTATAGTGTATAGGGGAGACTTGTCCCACTTTTTATTCCAGTAAATATTTCTCAGGGGGTTGTTTTTGAAAGTCTAAGTTTGTTTAGGTACAAATCTTTTCTACAATTTTTTCTTCTTCTATTAAACAGCTCCACCAGAGAAGAAAAAAAAAGTTTATTGAACACATGTTGGTCTTTGTGACAACTTGCCCCAGTGGAAACCTGTCACAGCATATTGTGGACTTGTCAGCATAATTTAAAGAGTAGGCTATTGTTATTATTATGAAACGGCAAGAATAAAAATGTAACATTGACAACGCATTGTTTTGGCCAACAAATTTTGAAATTTAAGAGGAAAACTTAAATTTGTGTTATATGTCTCTGCTATTCTGCAACTATTTAGGCCTACATATATGTACTCACGTTTGAATCAAATTTGTCATTAATGTTAGTTTCAATAACATTTAAAAAAAAATCATAATATAACGAGCATTGTTCAAAACAGTTCTACTTGAATTTACTTGCTCTATAGTTTATTTTTGTCTGGTCTGACGCCAGTTTGTCACCACAGGACCAAGCGGATCTTTAAAAGCTGTTTGTGCAAACTCTTTTGTGAACCTCCTTTTTTCCTCAGCAACTTCCAATGAATATTAATGTGGGCTTGGAGCGTCTTTTCTCTCATGTGCACTGAGCTGCTCACAAATTTTGCCAAAGATATTTCAGCCTCTTAGTTCTCCTTAATCTCTGAGCCATTTAAATACAGAAATGTAAAGATACTGCACTTGAAACGTTCACTGTCAGCATTTTAGTCTTTTTGTGGTTTGTAATCTGTATTCTGAAAAGTCATCAGAGGTTTTTTAGCTGGCATCAGAAGTTAATTTACCGCTAGCCTGTGGACTCCAGCCTGGGACCCTTTGAAGAGAGACCTAAAGGTGAAGCCACATAATAAAACCATGTGTGAGTTCCCTGTTCTAGAGCTGAGAAAGACCTGGGATGACGTTTTAAAAAGCCTTGGATCCTTTTTATCCATGTTTTATTGCAATGCAGTCTACTGGAAAGGGCTCCGCTGACTAAGCTCTCCTTGTTGTGCTGATGGGAAACATTTAAATCAGAGTCAGTCAAAAACATGATGTTTTCTCAAAGTTTTTGACATATAAGTCAAATTAGATACATATATATATATATATATATATATTTTTTTTTTTTTTTTTTTTTTAATAGATCAAGCAATCAATGCACCAGAGTGCATTATCAAACACTCACACTGAGAATATTTTGTTCTATGTGCAGGATCTTTTTATGCACATATTAAGCATGTCATACATATTAATGAGTTGTTTTTGAAGATTAATTTGTTCAGGAAACAGACAGGATTCATCTACCCAGTGAGAGATGATATTATTCTACATGATTTTTGTGTTTCTCATCTATCTATCTATCTATCTATCTATCTATCTATCTATCTATCTATCTATCTATCTATCTATCTATCTATCTATCTATCTATCTATCTATCTATCTATCTATCTATCTATCTATCTATCTATCTATCTATCTATCTATCTATCTATCTATCTATCTATCTATCTATCTATCTATCATCTATCTATCTATCTATCTATCTCCTGTCTGTCTGTCTGTCTGTCTGTCTGTCTGTCTGTCTGTCCCATCCATCCATCTATATGTCTAAAGATTGGGAAGACAGCAACTAATTACCGCTGCATGACTCACTTTCTCACTTAATTATCGACATTCTACATCCTTCTTAATTCTTCTGAAGTCTTCAGAAGAGTTGAGTGTGGTCAACTCAGCTTTTAAACACAATAGCAGGATGGCAGAGTAGCTTCCTGTCACTTCTCTAGTTTCATCATGACATTCAGGAAATTTGACACAGATTTTCACATACGTTCTTGTGTACATATAGGTGGGGTTTTTTAATTCATGTTTTTCATGATCTTGCATCTTTTTTAAACAGCATAGCTTTGCAGTTGTGAGCTAAAGGGTTGAGTTTTGGTTGTGTGAATCGCATTGAGGCATCAGATGTTTGTCAGTGACACGCTGTAAAGCATCTACCAGAGTGTGAAATATTGTTATCCTGATGGGTTTTTGTAGTGGCACGGCATGCACATCACTGTCCTAATCAAGCTGACACCTAGTGCCGCCACCTCTGATTCAGGACAAAGGCCTGGCGAGGGAAGGCCAGCCAAGACACTAATGCAAACTGACTGCTGGAGATTTTAGTGCATCCATCTTTGCCTTTAGGCAGGCGTTGACCCCTAGCCATTTTGCACAGTTTGAAAAACAGTTGTACTGTTCCTCTTAGACTTATAATAGTTTTTTGGGCTTATATCCAAATCAGAATTGGGGTGGTTTCATTGAAACGTTTAAAAAAAGTAGTTCTTCCCTTTTGTCTTGTGTTCATGATTGTGTAGCATATACTGTCCAGTCGCCACATAGTAAGTCATTGCTTTGTCAACTTAAAGTAGATTTCATGAGATTCCCCTTAAGGGGGTTTTACATCCTTCTCTCATGCAAAGACGAGTGTTACCATGACAGCTCTTGTTTGTGTGCTGCCCCAGCTTGCCACTCTATGCTTTTATTTGAGACACAATCGCTGCATTGTGCTGCATGGCGCTTTTATTAGATGTCATCGAAACTTGCATGACTTTATGAACCTTCAGTGAAATCATAATCAGCCATGATTTCCATTACAGATCAGTTTATTATAAGCTCCGTTTCCACCAAAATTACCCGGAACAATTTGTCCCAGGAACTCCCCCGAGACCTGCTGCTGTCTGTGTTTCCATCGCGGCCTAAAGAACCGTGAAGATTAGTAGGTCTGCGCGCAACTTTCCAGATCCGCAAATAAACTTAATAAAGCCTGAACCTTGTCGTTGGTCCATTCGTCGCATTTTTTAAACTCCATTATTGATTCAAATAGCAAGCAACTCTTACTGCGCGCACCGTAACAGACGTTTAGGTTGAAATAAAATGCTGCGTGAGCTCAACCAATCAGCATGTTCAGCGCCCAAGTCACACCCCTGAAAGTTCCTGAACTTTGAAAAAGTACTACCTTGCGAGCAGGGCCGTTTTGAGGTGGAAATCTTTACCCGGAACTTTATTTAGACCCGGTTCCTGCGGTCGAAACACACAGAGTACCACCTCAAAGTCCCTAGATACTGGGCTATAGAGTGCAACAGTTGGGTTCCAGAAGTATACATCAATTTTATTTTCTCTATAGGGGAATTGATTTTTAATGATAACTTAAAAAGACAGACCTACTGTGTGCAATGAGGTTGTTAATCCATGGTATATGGATTTATTGAAGCCATCAGCCCGTATTATTTCAACTCAATTTTATAATAATCGTGTTTATCAGCTGAATTCCTAGAGAAAAATTACACTTCCCATAATTCTTCCCATAATAAAAGGCAAAAAAAATTGGTGATTTAAAAGTGTTTTCATTAACTGCGGAAGGAGTTTAACTCTTTCCCCCCATGTTTTTTTAAAAGTTGCCAGTCAGCACAAGCATTTTTGATAATTTTCACAACATTTATATGGACCCCATAATATTTTGTTGTATGAATATCTGAAGATGCAATATATCAAAAGAAAGAGCAGACCCTCTGCTTTTAAACAAACAAACAAAAAACAATGTATCCTAGTTTCATGCATTCTTTTTTATTAACACTTGAATATGGGCAAGTAAAATTTTGAACAAAGAGCTGAGAAAATCATGTTTTTCTCATGAGAAAGGCTTAGTCCGGATCGGATTACAAAGATGATCAAAACATAGATGGAGTAGATCGAGTCCATCAACACCCTAATGCATTTCATTCTGTAACGTTAGGCAGTTTTTTTGCTCTTTGTATCTCTTGTTGCTGCTTTTTCTTCGCCTGTGTTTTGATCTGGAGATTCTGTACTCTTTCAGAAGATGTGCAATAGCGCCCTGCCATATAACAAAACATGTATTGCCGGAAAATATTAATGGCGAGGAAGCATTGTGTCATAAATAACATAAATTGTTGTCAATGACTTTGCGGTAATCAACAGATGTCAATAGAGTTTTACTTGTATTGAAATGGTTCCATTAACCACTGTTAGGGATTGATATGAAGTGAATTGAGTTCTGTTCTGGGATTTAGCTAATTTAAAGCACCTGCTTTGGCAGGACATAGAAAGGTCTTTCTAAGGTGATGTCATGTGCTTTGACAGCAGATCTTTTATTTAAGGCTCTTTATAGCTGGGACTGTTTGTGGGCGGAAGGGTACAGAAAAGCTTGGCAGGATTTTCTGGTTACACGGGCCATCACAACTTTAAGGAGTGTGCGTCTGGCCATCAGCCCACCGTGAACTCCCTAGGCAGCTGTTCAAAGGTAGGAATTTCTTTGTTGACACCAGACACCCTCGCGCTTTGAGGAAACGGCAGATTTATCAGCAGCAGAGCCCCTGTAAACCTGACCTCTGAGGAGATCCTGCTTCACATCATCACAATGTGTCTAGATATTTTGATTGGTGGGCGTAAAAAGCTTTAAGTAAAAAATGCATGAAAAATTGGAGATTACATAATATACGTTAAATCCATGAAGGCCCATTGCCTGTAAAACTACAGCCAGGTGTCTTCTAGTGCAGCAGCTTGTTTATTATGTTAAATCTATGTTTTTGCTCAGTTTTGCAGTATTGCGTCTAATAGGAGTTTAGTGATGTTTTGAAACAGTAATCTGGATTAGGCTTTAGAAAGGGTTCCTAATTTTGCTTGTAATCCTTTTTCGTCATGCAGTATTCTTAGCAGACTGTTACAGTTGGCAGCTCATTCAGTGTAAATAAATAAATAAAATGTAGTAATGAAAAAAGGAGAGATTCAATCATGTTACAGTTGTGTACATACTGAGGTATTAACCTCATATGCACAACATATAAATATTCATGTTGAAGTTAATTATTCATTATCTGTTAAAAGTATTTGTTATTAGTATTTATAAAAGTAATTCATTCTTGATAAATTGTCTAAATCTTTTTCTTTTTTAAGTGCCCATTGACAGATGAAGCAAGCAGTCTTGTGAATTTAAGGCTCGACGTTTAAAACATTTCTTTGTGCAGAAGTCTATATAAATTCCCTGAGCAACAATGGGTTCATTAGAGCTAAGTCAACACATTTCTGCTGTGCTTTTCCTCTCCGGGGTTGTATCAACACCTTTAGAGCCCTTAGAAGATATTTTTTTTGCCTTCCAGCTAAATCTGGCACTCTGGGTATCTGGTTTGTTTTTGCAGCCCTTTAGGTGCCAGAGCGTACAAGCTAAACATGTACCAAGTGAGACCATGAGCTATTTGAACTTGCATTGTTTTTTGGGGGTTTTTTTTGGTTTTCTTGGATCCTAGCAGTGTTAACTTTCTTCCTAGCTGCTTGGTTATTTTCCTCACATAACATGGATCCAGAATCCTGGTTTTTAAACATCTCATGAGGTTGCCTGGAAGAGACACGCACATGCATCTCAAAGTGTTATCACTTGAAGAGTGGGTGTGCTCTAATTTTAGCAAGGAAACAAATATAGGAGTAGGTTTTCTGTTAGATGTTGTCAGCACCTGAGTTACTGTTTTCCTGGGCTAAGGACATCATCCAGCTGGTGCTTGGGGAAAGGGTGAGGCTTTTTGGAATGATTTATGAGATGTTCTGTACTCAGGACTCTCCAAACTATCGTATACAGATAGAGAGGTGGGAGTTTACTCTTTATAGCACACATGGACACACAATGAGGGGGACTTTTTGCCAGATCTGCCAGTCAGTTGAAAATGTACTCGCCATAAATATTGCTTATCGGCCGGCCAATGTGGGAGTTTTTTTCTGTTTTTTTTAGTAATTCTATATTTATTTATTTATTTCATTTTTTTTTTAATTGTTTTTAAGATGAAAATATAATTAATTTATTTATTATTTATGAGTTAGTCTAATGTAAACATAACTCTTACACCACAGAACATTTTGTCTCTGGTCATGATGATTTTGTTTCTCATATTTTTGTTTAGGTGGCTTATTATGTGGATATTTTCAATTGAATTGTGCACATCACTTCAACAACAGTAAAATATTTCATTTACAAATCTACTTTGATGTATTGTGTTTTTATGTATTTATTATGTTCTGGCCAAATCTTTACATACATTTGGTGTTGAGTGAGTGCTCATTTCGGACCCTGCTATCACAAATACATCACTGTCTATGTTTGAGCACTGAAATGTGCTGTTTATTCAGCCCTCACTGTAAGGCTACGGCTACACTGCTTTTATGTCCGAGACTTTGTAAGCATCCCAGTGAAACCCAGTGGTTTTGGCAAACAGGGCTCCTGACAGGCAGACATTCCTGCTTGGCTATTAACACATCGTCTGCCTGCCTGAAAAAACAACATGGTGGTCTGGAGCCATTGGTGACACCAGGACCACTTCTCAACCAGTTAATTACACCTTTTCCCATGGGTTTAACCTGTATTTCTGGAGATATAGAGCAGAAATTTGTCTTGTAGGACTTGGCCCAACTTGGCCATCTTTTCCCATTTTAAATTTTGACATAACACTTACCTGGACAATAACGCTTTTCAATACAAAACTGATTGGTTTACATTGATAATTGTGCCATTTGAGATGCGTATGGTCTGTTAAGTGGTACTAGTCATTTGTCTCGTACTAGTCAAGTGCTGTTGTCTCCATGCAGTCTCCTCAGTTGCCTATAACAAAGATACGCAGCCTGTAGGGAAACGCAGACGGCCACTGTGTGAGTGAGTGGAAGAGATTTCGCTCCCTAATACAAGCAAATAATGAAGTGCTGTTTGTTTTAAAGAGACTATCACAGTGGACAGGACTAAACATGGAAAGAGTAGAAAATGTAGGGTTCGTTTTCACCTTCCACTCAAAGGCAGACAAATATTTATATTTGCCAAATTGTGTTTTAGTTTTCAATAAACATTTAGATGTAGTAAAATAAGTTTTTCTGTGAGTTCATTTTTCCGCTGAAGCCGAGAACATATGTCGCAGAAAAGTTTCCTGGATTATTTGTGCCTTGCTCTTCGACTCAAACAATAGACAGGAAGTGGAATTGTGCACAGGAAATCCTTGTGGGTGAGTGGAAGTGGAGATTCTTTCAATTTTGCTCTTAAAATCCTTTTCAGCTCTGGTTATGGTCCATTTACTTTTTCGTTCATTCCAAATCCGTTTTTAATTAAAAACAGAAAACAAAAAAACTAGTAGTTTTTTTTTTTTCTTTTTTTTTTTCAGAAAAACTAAAAATTAGATTTCGCCTTGATTTTTTAGTTTTTCGTTCAGTGGTCGAAAAATGAATAAACAGTTTGAATATTCTATATATACACGTGGGTGGGAATTATACACCCCTGAAGATCAATCTATTTCATCATCAGTTCTTATTTGCAGAATAAAAGTCCTGCACTGCTACAGCTGTACGGAAAGCGTGTTTTGCAACTACATTTCATTTTTCTCATCAAACAACCAGACTAACGAATGACTCGACACAACCCGTACCGGGGCAGAGCCTAGACAGGGCTTTCTTCTGTGTAGACCTTTAGACCAGCAAAGTGCCAGGGGGTCTGCAAAATAGCCTAGACTATTTTTATATCTATGTATATTTTTTATTATATGGCTACTTATATTTTTCATTCTTGTTGTTTTCTGAATACCATTAATTTAAGGATTTGTCATACAGTGAGGGGAAGTAAAATAGCCTACACATAGCGTACGTGTTAATAGTGTTTATAATGTTAATGTTGTATTTTATTTACCGGTGTTTTACACTACTTCTGAATGTAGGCTAATAATAAAATGCAGATTTTACTTCAATGCAACTTTCGCGTGTTTCTCTCTCAACATGACCCGGCGTCATGTGAATTACACTCGGTGCGACTTTTCTGGCAAATACGTTCAATTATAAAATGTGCTTTATTATTACAAAATGCATAGGATGCATTATAGGCTATACATTGTGTTAATTACATATTAACTTTGGGCTTAATCACTGTTATAGCCTAATTAAATGGGGGTCATTGGACATTTATTTACGCAATATGAAATAAACTCAAAGTAAGAACTGCTGCGTATTCCTGAACATGTCTGCGCCTGAATGTGTGTTTATCTGCAGTTTATTAAGTTAATTTAACCCATTGCAATTTATTGGAACTGTGTGAACCAGGGTTACCAATTGATGTTGTTATGCTTATTACCTTCTTTTTTCGGAACACACACAAAAATTATTTCTCGCATTTTGCCCCCTTTTTTATGCGGATGCAAATATGTTGACTTGTAACATAATCCATATGCAACTCGTGCCATGTATTCCAAGTGCTCTGAAGGTGGCTATTGTAGGGTGTGAGAAACAAACTGAAATGGCAAGTTATTACAGGCTTTAATGAAAATCTTGTGTTGCAGTCCTGTGTGCGAGTGTGGAGCAGCTTATGCTGTGCACAAGCACCCTTTTGAGATATTAGTTATAATCAATTTTAATAAAACACAAGGCATAAATCATAAAATAAAAGAGTATGCATTTTAATATCTCTGTTGTTCTCCGGTTGTCTGGTTGCAATGCATTATTCTTTCCTTTTTGTATTTTAAATGTATGTATGTTTAAAATATTTATATTTTTTTATTTATTTACTTAACCAAGGTAGGCTATGACAGCCGTCATATATCCTGCCAACTGATGCAAAGAGGTGAATTTATATCTACACGAAAAAGTCCTGTCCAGGCTCTGCCCCGGTACGGGTTGTGTCGAGCCACTCGTTAGTCTGGTTGTTTGATGAGAAATATGAAATTTAGTTGCAAAGTGATGTTTTATTAACACATTTCGGGAGAAGCACGTTCAGATAATTAAACCTAATTAAACACAAGTGGAGCACCCTCAGATAATTAAACCTAATTAAACACGTGTGGAGCACATCAAGCTAATCGCTTTATACGATAAGAGGTATATATACAGCATATTTACCTTCTTTCGTTGACCGTTTTTATTTTAGTATGGACTGCTTTTCCGGCAGGTCGCCCCACCGGCCCAAGCTGTATAGCCTACATAGCTCAAACAGCTCGAAGCAATTCTACAATGCTAAAATCTTTTCCTTACAGATTTCTAAGCCATTTCGGCCGCTTCCATCATCATTCACGGTAAAATAAATTCTGCTTTTCCCGAATGTAATTGTGTTTGCCACAATTTACAATTGCGATTCTGACTTCTAGATTCTAATTCGTTGTTCTAAAGATATGTTAATAGCGTGTTGTTTTAGAAAAATGACGTCAGAGTCAACCACGAAAGTGTGTAAAGAGTGCACACCGCAGACTTGCAACAGGGGAAACTACAACAGAAATAGAAAATTATCTTAAATAATTTGTTACAGGCACACATCAAGCTTTTCTTGCGAACTTACCGCCTCTGTGTACTAAAGACATAATTTTCACACATGAGAAGTGCGTTCATTATCCGACACGCACGCGGTAATGAACTATAAATATACTTGCTGGTAAAGCTAAATCAATAAAATGATGACAGTACAAAAGCGCAAATTACGCCAAACGATCAGCCACTTGTTGGAACCAGCTGATCATCACTGCCTTTGATTCAATACCTCTCAACTTGACGCTCACATAAGCTCGGTCACACAGGGCTCGACAGTGCGACCATACTCACATTTGCGACAAAAAATAGACGTGTGCGAACTGTACACTGTATTTTGGAGCACCCATTTACTTAAATGTAGCATCAATACCTTACAGTAGGCTATATTGTATACCATTCTATTAACGATTATTTTAAGGCATCTTATATTCTGGGGATAGAAAAACATATTACGATACTGCAAACTTCAAAGGCTTTTCATTAAATAAATGTGAACTCACGTTTCAGATTCTGAGCGTTGTAAGGGCTTGCACAACAATGCTTCAGTTCAGAGCAGTTCACAATCAATGAATGGTGCACATTTATGCCAAGTGAATATTTATGAACAATGACAATGTTTTCTTTATTGTGATTTAATATTGTATGTATACAGGTGTAGCGCTTCACACAGAGAGGCCGGATAGCTGGCCTGAATGGTCGTAGCTAAGTGTAAGCAATCTCACGTATCTGACATTCCATGAGGTTTATTATCCGCGTCGATCCCACGCACACATGGGGCAGTTCGCATACACTCCACTGACAACTCTGTTACTGAACAGAAAAATAAAACGGCAAAGAGCAACAGAAATTTAGAACGCATGCAACGGTCACAGCTCGCGCTCCATCTACTGACTGCCCACTCATCAGCGAGTGAGTGAGAGAGAATGCATTCCGCCTTAAAGAAGCAGTAGCCTATTCAGCGAGGTAAAGTATCCGTCTAGGCTGCTTTAGGGACCGTCTGCAAATTCACCACACAGTGCAAATCGAATCTCAACAAACCATTCAAATGAATTTTTACAGGGCTATGGTAAATGCCTAGCGGGCAAAATTATTTGGCTTTCATGATCCAAAGGTTGTACATTCCTACTGGCCAGACTGACTTACTACAGGTGAAATTAACTGGAGTAAAGCTGGCTTGACATTGGACATTCGATAGTTTTAGGGACTGTCTCTTAAGTTACATTAAAATTACATTAGTATACATGTTTCTAACTTCAATAGCATTTGAAGAGAATGGCTTAGTCATAAAACCAACTGTAAAGTATTCATCTAGGTATCAGGTTTGATGCACACCTTTTCGATTTTAATTTTTTAGATTTAATAAAATAAACTGTCAATTACATGAAAATATGGATATTTATTTCACTAGGATGTATGGGCTCATACACAAAATATGCTAGATTTAAATGTCATAGCTGTTTCCCTCATACGAATGTGGTTCTCCATTTGACCGTCTAACCTTTTCTCCTGTGCAGCAGCAGTGCTGTTCCCTCTGCTCCCGCAGGAACTGAGTTTCTCTGGCTAATTTCTCCACTGCCACAGCAGTGCCTTTCCCTCTGCTCCCGCAGGAGCTCAGTTTCTCTGGCTAATTTCTCCACTGCCACAGCAGTGCCGTTCCCTCTGCTCCCGCAGGAGCTCAGGTTCTCTGGCTAATTTCTCCACTGCCACAGCAGTGCTGTTTCCCTCTGCTCCCACAAGAGCTCAGGTTCTCTGGCTAATTTCTCCACTGCCACAGCAGTGCTGTTTCCCTCTGCTCCCGCAGGAGCTCAGGTTCTCTGGCTAATTTCTCCACTGCCACAGCAGTGCTGTTTCCCTCTGCTCCCGCAGGAGCTCAGGTTCTCTGGCTAATTTCTCCACTGCCGCAGCAGAGCTTTTCCTTCCGGTACCGCAGGAGCTCAGTTTCTCTTGATAATTTTCTCCACTGGCACAGGAGTGCTGTTCCCTTTGATACCGCTGGAGGTCAGTGTCTCTGGCTAACCTTTTCTCCAGTGCCGCAGCAGTGATGTTCCCTCCCAGAACCTTCCAATCCTTCGTGACCGCTTGGAGATGTTTAAAGCATTCCACTTCTCTTATAACATGCATACCATCAAATTTTCTCTCCTTTCAATCAACTCGTTTCCTACCTTAATACCGTTAAGGGCCTCCAAGTTGGGTCCATCAAATGCTACCTGAGCGGTATAAAAAATTTTCCGCAATTGTTGTATGGGGCTCCCTCCCCAGAAAATTCACGAACCTCCCTCCTGATAAAGGGTTCATCAATCACAATACTAAATGTCCTCTTAAAATGTATCCATACCCTTCGTACAGGTTACCAGCCCCTCAGTGCAGCCTGCACACTCAACACCGCTTATTTTAGCCTTTTCGGTTTCTTAGGATGCTCAGAATTTGCCATCACTTCCAAATTCGACCCTAACATCCACCCCACTATCTCAGACCTATCAGTACTCGATGGCGAAACCATATCGTACTTAATCAAGCGAAGCAAGACTGCCTAAAAAAAAAAAAAAACACTATCCTATCTTTTCTCCTTTTCCGTCTAGCGAGGCTTATCCATCCAATGCAGCGAGTCTTGATCTCCTGTCAGATGCTGCAAGAGCTCTCCTGGACAGTGGCTATCTTTTCCGTCTGGCGAGGCTTACTCATCCGATGCTTTGAGCTTGAGCTCCCGTCGGATGCCACGAAAACCCTCTAGGCCAGCATCCATCCTTTTCTTTCCCTGACCAGCGAGGCTTCCTTTTTCGATGCCTTGAGAATTGATCTCCCATCGGATGCCGCGAGGGCCCTTCAGGTCGCTATCAATCTTTTTCTTTTTCCATCCAGTGAGGCTTACTCGTCCGATACCGTGAGTCTTGATCTCCTTTCGGACACCGCAGAGCTCTCCAGGTCTATGCCTATCTCTTCTCTTTTCTCCGTCCAGCGAGGTTTACCCAATACCGCGAGTCTTGATCTCCTTTTGGTTGCTGCAAGAGCTCTCCTGGACGAGCATCCATGCTTTACCTTCCACCCGTCTGCCAGCGAAGCTTACCCATCTGATACAGCGAGTCTTGATCTCCCATCAGATGTCGGCGAGAGCTTCCTGGCCGGGTGTTTCACTTCTCTTTCACCGTGCCGTCGGCCGATAGGACCCACTCACCTGACGCCAGAAACTGCTCCTGGTGGAGGCTGGGTGGGCCCCCTCGGTCAGTTGTTTCTTTTTAATTGCGCCACCCCGTCTATCGGTCAGTAGGGCTCACCCGTCTGACGCCACGAGTCTTGATCTCCTGTCAGATGCGGCCTGAACCCTCCCGATCGGCCGTTTCAAACAACGCACCCCCCCCCCGTTCACCAGCCAGTAGGGGGCCCTCTGGTAGCAAGAGCCTTCCCGATTGGTTGTTCTAAATTAAGGCTGCTCCACATTCATCAGCCAGTAGGGCCTGTCCACCTGGCGATGTGAGCTCCCGTCAGAGGCAACATGGGCCCTCCTGGTCAGGTGGTTCCAAACCACGCTGCTCCTCATTTATCGGCCGGTAGGGCTTTTCCCGTCTGATACAGTGAGCCTTGGCCTCCCATTGTTGCAAGAGCCTTCCCGATCGGTCATTCCAAAACAAGGTTGCTCCAGTCCATCGACCAGTAGGGCCTGTCCGCCCGATGCCGTGAGCTGCTCCCATCAGAGGCAACACAGGCCTTCCTGGTCAAGCAACCAGGCTTATCAAAACGCCAGCCCACCAATTATCTGCGTATTTGGGGGTTTTCTGGTGGCTGTCCTGTTCTTTGCAGTTTGGGGGATACTCTGGGTTCGGGCCAAAATTCCGAGCCTGGAGCCCTCCCCCGGACAGCACGCCAAATACGCATAATCTTTACTCTATTTAATGTGATGTAAGTGTGAACTCGTGAATTGATGTTTCATTAACAAATTTCGGGAGAAGCACGGATAATTAAACCTAAGTAAACACAAGTGGAGTACCCTCAGATAATTAAACCTAATTAAACACGTGTGGAGCACATCAAGCTAATTGCTTTATTCAACGATAAGAGGTGTATATATATACAGCATATTTACCTTGTTTCTTCCTCTTATTAGAGGTCAACACAATCCATAATAAAATACAGTCTAGATCTAGACTATCTCTATCACGGGGGGGATACTCTGGGTTCAGGCCAAAATTCAGAGCCCGGAGCCCTCCCCTGGACAGCACGCCAAATATGCATAATCTTTACTCTATTTAATTTGATGTAAGTGTGAACTCGTGAAACACGCGTTAAGAATCCGTACAGCTGTTGAAGCGCAGGACTTGTATTCTGCTGCGCGGAACTGAGGAAGAACTGATGACGGATAAATTTGATCTTCGGCTGACCAATCAGCAGAAAGGGGCGTATAATTCCCGCCCACGTGTATATATCGAATATATTCAAACTGTTTATTCATTTTTCTACCACTGAACGAAAAATAAAAAAATCAAGCCGAAATCTTGTTTTTCTGAAAAAAATGAAAAAAACAAAAAACGATTCGTTTTTTCATTTTCTGTTTTTAATTAAAAACGGATTTGGAATGAACGAAAAAGTACATGGACCTTTATTTTTTTCTTCTGTGTAATATGAAAAATATATATTAATGTAATAATATTAATATATTAAGCATGTTGTTATCTCTTATTCCTTTTTCAATTAAAGGGTCTCATGGTTTTAATTGATGGTTTTATTTTAAAAATTGATTAAAAATATTATGTTTGTGTGTGTGTGTGTGTGTGTGTGTGTGTATATATATATATATATATATATATATATATATATACATACATACATACATACATACATACATACATACATACATACATACATACATACATACATACATATATATATATATATAATATATATAAGTGGTGGGTATAGATACATTTTTTTAATCTCACTGTAATCTTGGAATTAATCTAGATTAAAATGGCTCATTTGAATTCTGCTGAAGGCATTCAGAATATGTGCACTCGTAAGTGATCGTTTGTCTTTTTGTAGTTTGAATAATAAATAACTTCTGTCCCTTTAAGACCTGACGCACGCATGGATCCCAAACACTGTTCCTGTGAGCTGTTTACGACTGTGTTTACGTTAAAACTCACAAAGATGGACATTGAGACATATTTGAGTATATTTGACCATTAATAAACTGGAAAAAGGAGCTCATTTTTGCACTTGTATGTCAGAGGCGGCTTTATTACGATATGTGTGTGTGCGCTTCAGATGCGAGCGCGAAATCTGCGGGAATTAGTAGAATTAACGTTATGTGCAACCCCGCACGAAATTCAGACCGGTCACACCGATACTAACACGCTATCATGAGGAAAAAAACGCCAGAACACCCGTGCGCAATGTTCAGAGGATTAACCGGACTGAATGAGAGGAGGCGGGTGCGTGTCAGCTCGCTGTCGGTCGGAGAGGAGAGGAGAGCGCAGCTGATATATCGACACTGTAGAAAATGAGTGTCGTATCGTTTGAGTAGGCACACAGGTTCGAAGACTCGTTCTCTCGCCCCCTACAGTGCAATTCGGCTAGGTATACATCCACGCTAGAATATCAAGGTGAAAGTCATCATAGCTTGCGTAGTATAGACCCAGCTCCCAACCCAACTTTGAGAATAGATTAACGGCGATATTTTTATTATCGGCCGATAAGAGTCTCATGTTAACACAGCACGTTAACGCCGACAACGGCCCACCACTAATATATATATATATATATATATATATATATATATATACACACACATACATGCATACATACATACATACATATAATGAGTGCTGAGTGCATAATTATTATGCAAGTCGATATTCTGATCATATTTTTTTCCAAGAACATTTTACCAACTCCAAACCACATCAATGTCAATAACATAATATATTAATTTTGTAAATATTAATTTTTAAGTGAGATAAAATTGTTAACGAGGGCTGGAAGTGAAAAACACATTATATTCAGATGTGCCTACTGGTAATTATTAAACAGGCTTTCTTTTTTCAGGTATAATGGGCGAAAAAAAGAGATTTAACTCACATTGAAACGTTATCGTCTAAGAGAAGCACGCATATGCAGCCGCTGCTCATAGAGCGTGTGAGTACTGAACTGAGTTCTTTTTGGCACCTTAGTGGGCTTGAATGGTCAAATACACACACTTCTTTGTCAAAAGGCTTGTCTTTGCAAGTATCCCTGTAAACACAGTCTGTTCCCTTTCGAGGGAACTCGCACTGCATCGGAACGACACTTTGGGAACACTCCCTTAGCGTAGCGCGTCTGAAGCATGAATGAAACTAGACCAATCTTGATTGGTGCTACGTCGTGACAACAGCGCTAGCTTTTCACTCTTCAGCAAGTGCGCTGTGTATTGTAAACCATTTTGACAGACGCCTCCCTCACTGGTTGGATGGAGTCCTGGAGAGTCAGTCTACTCCTAGTAGCCCCGTATTGGCCGGCCTGAGTATGGCTCTCAGACATCATAGCACTGCTGGCAGGGCCTCAGGGCCTCTGAGGAGAGACCTGCTGTCTCAGGCGGGGGGTACAATATTTCACCCCCGCCCAGAGCTGTGGAAGCTTTGGGTCTGGTCCCTGAGGGGGCTTAGTACTTAGAGGCTGGCCTGTCGGCAGGTGTAGTGGAGACCATACTCAGTTCCAGGGCTCCTTCCACGAGAAGGTTGTACAGCTTAAAGTGGAATGTGATTTCCACTTGGTGCAGGGAGCGTGAGGTGGACCCAGTTAACTGCCCTGTGGCTTCAGTGCTGGAGTTCCTCCAAGATTGTTTCTCTGCGGGGCTTACCCCGTCCACACTTAAGGTGTACGTGGCTGCCATTTCGGCTTTCCACGCTCCTGTAAGGGATGGGCCTCTGGGGAGGCACCCTTTGGTCGTACGTTTCCTCCGTGGTACTTGGAGGATGAGGCCTGCGACTCGTTCCAGAGTTCCAACTTGGGATCGGACGGTGGTTCTCGAGGGACTGGCTTTGGCCCCCTTCGAACCGCTCAAGTTGGCGACAGACCGAGTTCTGTCGCTCAAGGTGGCGCTGCTCCTAGCTATCACCTCGCTTAAGAGGTGAGGGACCTTGGCTATAACGCCGACTTGCCTGGAGTTTGCCCCTGGCGGAGTTAAAGCCATCCGAGGCCAGGCTATGTGCCCAAGGTGCCATCGAGTGTGGCACGGCCTATGGTCCTGCAGGCATTCCATCCTCCACCTCATCTGTCAGCAGAAGAGGGGAGACTTTATCTGCTCTGCCCGGTCAGAGCGCTGCAAATTTACTTGCGGAAGTTTTCGCAGTGCAGAAGGTCGGACCAATTGTTAGTGTGTTTCGGGTCTTCTAGGAAGAGGCTGCCCGCGTCCAAGCAGATGGTCAGTAATTGGATCGTCCAGGCCTTGGCTTATCAGGTGCGCAGTTTGCCTTCACCTTTGGCCTTGAAGGCGCATTCCACTAGGGCAAGGGTGTCCAACCCTGCTCCTGGAGAGCTACCGTCCTGCAGATTTCAGTTCCAACCCTGCTCCAACACACATGTCTGTAATTATCTAGCACCCTGAACACCATGATTAGCTAGTTCAGGTGTGTTTGATTGAGGTTGGAGCTAAAATCTGCAGGGTGGTAGCTCTCCAGGACCAGGGTTGGACACCCCTGCACTAGGGGCATGGCCTCTTCTAGGGCCCTTCTTATGGGGGTCCCACTTCAGGAGATCTGTGAGGCAGCCGGCTGGGCTACCCCACATATTTTCATCAGCTTTTATAGTCTGCACCTCCCTGCAACGCCTGGCGCTAGGGTGCTCTCGTCCTGAGTGTGCCTGGGTTTCAGCTTTGCACTAGGGCAGGCATGGTTCGTGGTGGCATAGTGGGAATTTCGTTCCCCAAAGTGTCGTTCCGACGCAGTGCGAGTTCCCTCGAAAGGGAACATCTCGGGTTACGACTGTAACCCATCTCGGGTTATTAAAATTTTTAATGCAGATTAATCCATTAAAGTTACACAAGTTAATCAGTCAAGAGCAGTAAGGGATTGTTTGTCTTTTTGTAGTTTGAATAACGTTAACAACATAGAGAGTGGCATGTTTATTCGTTGCTGTCCCTTTAAGACCTGACGCACGCATAGATCCGAAATACTGTTCCTGTTACACATTCTTCCTGAACTCTTTACGACTGTACATTAATACTCTCCAAGATTGGCATTGTGACATTATTTTTTAGTGTATTTGACCATTAATAAGCTGGGAAAAGGAGCTCATTTTTGCACTTGTATGTCAGAGGCGGCTTTATTACTGTATGTGTGTGCGCTTCAGATGTGAGCGCGAAATCTGCGGGAATGAGTAGAATTATGTGCAATCCCTCGCAAAATTCAGACCCGTGACACCAACACTATTTAAAGGGTAACTAAACCCCTGCTCAGAGCTTAACTCCACCCACTGGCAATTTTCAAAAAATGCTGGAAAAGTGGGCAGAGCCCGGCGGACACAGAGGGGACGAACCGAGGGCGGAGCTGAGCGGAGGGCGTGCACCTGAGACCCGCAGTGACGGATTGATTGACAGCTGTCTGACTCGCGAGTCACAAAGATGGAGAATGACTGGAGTGACGCCAGCTTTGCAACAGAGCGGTCATTTCTCCTACCTTCACCTGAAGTGGAGGAGGGTGGATTGTCTGTAACAGACACAAACCCGGAGCCTTATCAATGCGAGCCGCTGCTCAAACTGCGTTAACTCCCGATGCCGACGATGCTAGTGAAGCAGCCGCGCAAGAGAACTGACCTAATCTATCTGCGTCCGTGGCAACCACTTGCGTGTCAGGGTTTGAAAGCGCGTCTCATGTATGAAAATTATCTGTACACATGACGGGCGGCAATAATATCGCAAGAAAAGCCTGACGTGTACTGACAACTGCATTATTTAACCGTATTTTCTTCAATACAATGTTAAAGCAAGTGTCAAGTCAGTTTCATTCATAATGTTTCTACTTCATGTAATATGACAGTTCATACTGGAGTGAAGCCGTTCTCATCGTGTGATTGGGGGAAACATTTCTGAGGGCGTGGTGAGCTCGTGCCAGGGGCGCGGATAGTGAGCCGTTGGAGGTACCATCCTACGTCACGATGTACCACAACGTCCAATAGGAAAATTCAACTGCAGTAGCCACCGTTCAACCTTAAGAGGGCAGCACTTTGGCGGTTTTACACCATATTTTATAGAATTAAAACACTTTATACTCAAATGTCAAAACATTTACTCGAATCAATGAACAGCATTAATAAAGCCCCAGTATTACAGATCATTAACGAAAAAAAGTTGGTTTAGGGTTTAGTTACCCTTTAAACGGAGTGAATGAGAGGAGGCGGGTGCGTGTCAACTCGCTGTCATTCGGAGGAGAGCAAGAAAGCCCAGTTGGTGTTGGTGTATCGTATACTGTAGAAAGGAGTATTGGTATCGTTTCAGATATTTCAGTATCGATACATATCGAAATATCAATATTTTTAACACTAGTGTAGCAGTATATTGGATCCGTTCATTAGCTCTTAAAGGGTCATGAAACCCCCTGTTTTAGCAGCCGTCAGTTCTCACCACAGTTTTGAAAAATGCTATAAAAGTGGGCGTGGTTAAGCAGCGGAGTGGGAAGAGGGGAGACTGACTGACAACAACACAGCAACGGCTTCTGATTCAGAGTTAAAAGCATACAATATACACAAGGTTGTGTAAGCTCACCTTAAATAACACAAATACAGTAAGTACATAACGACAGCTATCATTTATTGCACAAATAAATGCACAGCAATCCGCTTGTTCTCTGCATAGAAAATATATACGAACACGCTGTTGCATCATTGATAATTTATGAGCCGTTTGATCGGTTAATGGGCTTAAATAGTGGTTACACTCACAGTGTGGATGAATCGCGTTTGTTTCGAAGACTCAGGATCTACTGAAGAGAACTTATGGGACGCAGAAACTCTTACAAAGCAAAAATAATCACTCGTTTTGGATCCAATAATGCGTCTCTCACTTACTGAATGCGATCTCACTGTTTGAAGTGCCTGTCAATCAATGCGTGCTTCTGTGTTAAGCGAGGCACTTCTCATAGGATAAGGACACGCAGACTCGTGAATAATTAAGCAAGACGTCTTCTCATAGGATAAGGACACGCAGTCTCTTGAATAATTAAGTGAGGCCTCTTCTCATAGGATAAGGACATGCAGACTTAGTGAATAATTATGAGACATCGATGAGTCATCGATGTACTATATAGTACGACAAAGCGTCACATTCTGTGACGTTGATACAAAGATTAATTTAAACCCGGAAGTTGAATATAGCGCAACATTTTTTAAAATTAACTAGTTTTCTCCTACAATCAAAATGAATGGATGGTAACATTGACTTCTATGATGCTCAACATACATAACTCTGTTAAAATCTCAGAAAATTTGGTTTAGGGTTTCATGACCCTTTAAAGTACCAGCAGCCTAATAAACCTGCTGCCATGTGTGTCATTTAAGGTAATCAAAGAACAAAAGACTAATAGAAAATCACTCGCTGCTCTTAACTGAATCACTTTTCTAACTTTTCTTTTCTAGAATAAATGTATATTTAATTTACACAGTGAAGACTGAGCAGTTTTTTGTACATTTGATTACTTTAAGCAGTGTGCAATTAGATCTACAGCCCATCACTGATTCAAAGAATCTTATTTTCTGAACTGAACTTGTATCCCCTCACCAGGAAATGCAGGGACCCATTTTTTCCCACAGTTAGCCTGCTGACATCTCTGAGTATCCATGGTAACATGCATCAATTGACCCATTTAGAATCAAAAGAATGAGAGGTTCTGAAAGACACTGCAGCATGCAAGCGTGAACAGAACACAAATCAAACATTGGTACATGGTTCTGTTTGGAAAACATGACTTAAAGGTAAGAAGTTAATTAAAAAAAAATTAAAAACTGTATTTTAATATATTTACAACCTCATGTATCCAGAAGGAACCTTGTGTACCCATATCCCCAAAAAACAGGACAAAGACTTGCTATCTCCCTGGCCTGTTTACATGCCTCAAAATGTGACCGTGTAAAAGTTCTGGGGGGGATGAACCAGGTCATCCCTTTTGAACAGTAAGCACATGTTCAGGAACTAAACCAGACAGCTTTGCTGCATTTGCCCAGCATCAATCGAACTTGGTGGCAGACGATCTGACTCACTGCAAGAGACTCGACTGCACTCCATGCTTTCGGGTCTTCAATGTAAACAAACCAGAGTACTTAACATGTCAGATCAGGACAGACACTTCCAAACATAGTCATGTCATTTGTTCAATGTAGACCACTGGGGTTAGAGGTTCTAATATAAACTCTTAGCGAATGTGTTGGTCAATAAGACTACATTTTAGTACCATACATAGATGTAGTTGTGTGCACAACTTTTGGCACAAAGTCCGTTCTTCGTAAGTCACTAACTCAGTTAGCTGGATTTGATTGTTGACGATTTGGCATGATCTTGTATTGTTTGGTTCTTCGAAGCTCATCCTGGACTTGCTGTCATAGCATAAGATCAAACCTACCCGGGAGCAGGCTTATTAATTATGTAAACAGGAGGTGATCTTGAGATGATACTTAAAATCTGTCCCAGCCACTGCTACTTTATTACAAGGGTTCATTACTGAACCAGGGACAATAATAATTATATATATTAAATAATAATAATATAAACATTTATTTGAAAATAATATTATAATGTTGTGTATAATACTATAGACACAGCCACTTGATTGAGAGATTTATTTGTGATGGAATAATTACTTTATCATTTTATTGGAGGTTTACACACATGTTGTACAGTTTTCTGAGCCGTGCATTAATTTGAGTGATGACAGATATTATGGGAGTGGCTTGATGCAGCGCAGGAGACGCAGATAACTTGATCTTGACCCTTAAGAAACTTTAATAGTCACATAACACTCGATGAGATGATGTGAGAGAAATGAGTATCCACAATTAATCACATATCAGCCCATATATACTTATTTTTGAACGAAAAGTCTCTAATACTGGACAATAACCAATATGGTACCAATATACTTTAAATCCTTATCCAAACACTAAATCAGTGTTAATTTTGTATCAATTGTATACTAATATAGTTTTATTGTTATATTCAATTAGATTTTATTATATTTTCTGATTTTTTTAAATCATTTTTATTCACTTTTTATTTAGTTGTAGTTTTTATTTTGTTATTTTAGAACTTAAATTTTTCATTTCAGCTAGTTGCCAAGGCAACATTTCTTGTTTTCATTTTATTTAAGTTTTTTATTTTTATTTTTCGATTTTATTGTATTTTATTACTGTTAATGTTTATTTTATTTCAAGTAATGGAAATGTGTTTACGGTTACAGCTGGACTAGTGTGTTGTGATTGTCAACTGCTTAGAGCATGTTTCGGAATTGTCACACCCCTTATCATAACTGCGAGTTTCACATGGCAACAACACACACAACTCAACCAGGCCTCGTCCTCCTTTTTTTTGGGTATGCATTGGGCAGAAATTTTTAAAATGAGAAATATTGTGATGTGTACGTTCCCAGAAGAAAACTCAAGACTACAATTGAGGTGTTACAGAGAGTTCAGTCCAGAGAGAAACAGTGCTTACTGATACAGAGAATATCTCCCTTTGGTGTGCTTTGTAACTTAGCAAATACCTTTTTTATGTTTAAACAGCAACATTACACACTAAAGAAATTTGAAAATATAAAAAAGCATATGTCCTCTTTTAAAAACCCTTTAATTCTTGTTTTCACAGAGGTGCTGATTAAAGTCCAGGTCTTCGACAACAGCGACCTGTCACCCCTACAGGAATCCACAGTTCAGGTGTGTGGAAACCAGACCATCTTAGCATCCAGCCTTGCTGGAGTAGATGGGATTGTCACACTTACATTCCTGTACCGGCCAGGAACATGGGTCATCGTCACAGCATCAAAGCATGGATTTGTCACAAACTCAGCACCTTGGCATGCCAGCCGCATCCCGCGTGAGTATTTTCTGTACTGAATTTTTTCTACATTGTGTCAGGTTAAGCCTGCAGATTATTTTTAGAAACTAAAATAAATTATTAGTTTAAAGACTCAAGGAAGAAGGGGGCAGGAACCGGCAACGTTTAACATAAAACTTTAATTATAAAATAAACAAACAACAAAATATAAGTAAAGTTGCAGCCCCTCACGGACGACTGACTCATATAAACATAATAAAACACAACATGAATAGTCCAGGCCTGGTCCTCTCTCATCTTGCACTATTACTATCCTTCTTTTATTCTCCCGGAGCTCCTCTGTATTGGCTATTGTATATTCCCAACCAAAACATATCACGGCCCTGGCTGATATTTTAAATAGTGATTTCCAGCTTTCCCAGTCTTACACTGTTAACATGGTGATATTTTTGCTCATGGCCTCAGTGAACTTTCCGAATCTGACGAGTGATTTGCGATCTGTTGGCTACATCCTATTATTTAGATGAACCATCTAGATCTGTAATCCAGATGGAGCTTTGCACACAAATGGACAGGAATGTTAAACAACACTCACTGGGGTGTGGAGCGTGCCGGCCCGTGTTGTGATACCTAGCAGCTGCTCGGAGTCGGGCCCCAGACGGTCATGTCCTCTTTTGACTCTCTCGCCCTACAATTGGCTTAATTCTATTTGCACAACAGCATGCTCTCCTCCGCCCCTCTCTCCACCCAAACCCCACCCTGTTATGCGGTCAGACCTCTGGGGAGGGGAGGCAGTGAAATCGTGTATTTCAGCATAAAGCTGTCTGTAAGAGCAGCTGGAAGCCACTTAGCCAGAGGGGTTACAGATATGGAGGCAGCCAGCAAATGTGGCTCCATGTCGTGCCAGACCTGCCGGGCTGGTGGATGAAGGCATCTTTAGAATGGCATTAGCCTCTTGGGGGGGCATTACACACATTCCCATTGAGTCACACCAAATTGGGAGATGCTGTCAAATATGTGGATGACAGATTGTGTTGATGAAATGAAGTTGCGGAAGAAAGGAAGTTTTTGAATTAATTGAATTGTGAGGACCCTTTGCCATTAGACAAAGTTTATTATACAGATCAATTTACAGGAATCAGCTTGAGAATAAGATATTATGCATAAAGTCTGAGGGATATTAAAGACCCCCTGTGGTGAAAATCAAGTTTTTAATGTTGTTTTTATGTCTATGTGGTGTTTTTAATAAGCTTTAAGACAAACCATGTGCAAAGTCATAAGTCAACACCATTGCTGTGTATTTTCTCCTTAAAACCACAGTGAACCAAAGACAACGGTTTGAAATCAGTGGTGTTTATGACATCACAAACTACCTTGTAACCAATCATGTCAACGTGCGGGCGGGCTTTAGCATATCATTAACTATTCTCTGAAGCAGTGGAGTCTCAAGAGAAGCAGGTTATCCCGGGATATTTTTCTGTTGATATGAAAAATCAGGTACATTTAGCAATATAGCGGGGGAATTATGTTTATGATGTATACTACTATGTTATGATGAACTATATGCCTTTTTCCATTGACGTTCTGAGTTGTTCAAAGCGTTTCCAAGGATGCTGATTTTTAGAAGGCAGACTGAGATGGCGAACTGGAACATGATTTATGTAACATTAGCAACACATTATTAGCTGTTTGATAATGTAGTCAAGCAAAAGGATAATCATATTAATTACCGTTATTTGTCCGATGTTGTAAAGAGCGATACCATTGTGCAGCATTTACTACAGTAAAGTTGACTGACCGAGTGGATCTGGTGTGAGTGAGTGGAGGCGGGGCTAATTCAAGCTATGACAAATTTTTTCAAAGGAAAAAACATTTAAATATGTCATTTTGGTGATCAAAGATTAGTTTTAAAGAATACAATTATTGGCTACTGGGGGACTAAATATTTGTGAAACATTCAATATTATTTTGTTGGCAAGACCAACCAACCATGCAAAACGCTCCTTTATTTGTATAGTGCTTTCATACAGATTGTTTCAAAGCAGCTTTATGATGATAAACAGTAAAATACTCATTCAATGATGCAAACAGAATTCAATTATGCTGTGAAGCAGCTCTAGACAATAGTAAACAGTCATTATTCAGTTGAAATCAGTTCAGTTCAATAAAGTTCAGCTGTGTAAAGCAGCTCTGGAGAAAACAGGGATGTCATCATGCAGCTCAGTTCAGATCTCATCCAATAGTGTCAGTGCATTCAAGCAAGGCAAAAGGCTACAGTGCCAAGGAACCTAAACTCCACCGGTGACAGAAATGGAGAAAAAAAAACCTTAGGATAAACCAGGCTCAGTCAGGAAGCCAGTTTATATCAAATATATAAAATAGAAAAATAGAAATGTTAAAACATGAATATATTTTTTTTCATATTATATTATACATATTATTCAGACAATGTTAGTCCCTGTTCATTTACATCTGCATGTGGCTTACTAACAGCACATGTCTGTGATGGCTATAATAATAGTACTACTAGTTGACAAAATCCATTTAAATGTCAGGCTCATGTTTTCATCTGGGTGGTTGTTTTAATGCTGTGCATATGGATTACATTACTAGCAGTGGTGTGAAAGTGAGGTGATGCTGGTCATTTGAATGATGATAATGGATTGGTCTGTACTCCAACTCTAGATTGCATACTGAACATCTCTATAATAATGTGACCACTGCTATTCAGATTTCTGAGGGCTAGCATTTTTAAACCTCATCTGTTTGATACCAAAACATCTCCCCCATTCCTCCTCCCTTTCGTCTCTTAGCCATGCTGAAAAGGGGTTTCTAAAAAAAACCTTCAGTGTCGTGGAGTTTTAACTGTCCCTGCAGCACTTTGATAATCTGTGTGAGTCACGCAAACTCGGAGGGAGAGAGTCATTCTCACGGAGTGATGAGGCAGTTGCTTGCGGCTCCGATTAAATCATTTGAAGTCGGGAACACTTGTTCTTTCCTCCATTGGCGTATCTCTCTTAGTTCATTATGGTTTAACTGAATAATTATATTTGACTTGTTTTATAGAGCCCACTATATCACAATTGGGCTTTCAATCCATGCTAATATTAGCTTGATGCCATCTGCAGTGACCAAAAAGCATTTAAAGGAATAGTGAAAGGAATACTGACACCAATTTGCTGCACCTATATTCAAAACGCATGTCCTGATTTTGCCGTGTTAGACGCGTTCCTGGGTCAACATATTTTGTTGATGCTGGAATAACATTCCTGTCCGAAAAGTGTAATCCTAACCATATCCCTAACCCTATCTATAAATTATCCCTAAAATGAGGGAAATTATAGGTGATGTAGAAGCACCTAACCCTGATTTTAAGCCTAAACTTGACATAAAATGTAAGCTTATACCTCAAATCTGATTGGAATGTTGTTCCATGATCAACAAAGATGTTGATCCAGGAACATGTTGTACTTGGTAAAATCAGGTTCCGCATTCAGGTCAGCTTATAATTATTTAAATAATAAATGCTTGATATCAAAATTCCATATTATTTGGTCTAAATAAGTTTGAAATAAAACTAAAACCTAAAGATTTTAAATTATACAATTGTTTTACATTCTGCAAGTTGATTTAGACATCGCAACTTTATGTACTCTATTAAAATGGATATTCATTTTGAGATCTACTAAAGATAACATTTAAAATAATAAATTATTTTAAAGATAAAAAGTGAATGTTAGATGACTCTCTGATGGCCGATAACAGATATTGTACTAAGTGAATCATCAAAGCCAGGGGGTGTATAAATGTGTATTGTGTTGTCACAATGCTTCAGAAGGTAACTAAGGTTACAAATTATGTAAAATGAAACCACGCAATGTCAATGCATTTCCATCCCTCTCTTCATACACATTTTACTTTGAGCTTCTTGTTAATGGAGTGTGGGCAGTATTGTTGTTGCTCCCTCTATTTTGTGCACATACCTCCCAAGCAGAATATTAAAGAGACCAGAGCCCCTTCTGTTCAGGGCATCTGTGCTGTATGTGCGTGCATGTATGCATAACGGCATGGGTGTAAATGTGCATGAATCGGCTGTGTCACGTTTCTTAAAGTCTGTTCCTGCAAGTGACAAGCTTTCTTGATCCGAGGGAAATCTGAATGCATTCTACCGTGCATTTGGGATCCTAATGACTTTTGGTGGCCTGTTAAATACACACATACACAAGCAGGCAGAATTGTTGTGCTAATAATCCTGTGAGTGTTCATTACATTAAAGAGCTTGAATAAAATCATGTTCTCATGAAATAAACATTGGAAAACATTGAGGTCAGTGTATGCAGGGGGACATAATAATGTGCCATAGCAGATGGGAAATGGACACAGAGGATTTCTGCTCCCAGCATGCAACAGTCTTCTGGAGCACTGCCAGCATATGTCCTCCTGTACTCAAGGGTGAGGTACATTTCAGATTAGCTGACAAAGATAGATGTTGGCACAGTAGTTTTAGTGCAAGAAAATGTACACATGACTCATTCATTTAAAAAAGACTTTTAAATGAATAAATATTTAATGTGGGCATGCCAACAATGGGTAACATTCAATTTATGTTTCTCATAATTCACATAATATGTCGAAGACTCTGGTTTTTACATCTTTAGGTGTCTGTCCTCTGGACAAAATATTAATGGGTCCAAAACAAGATCCACTGAACGGCAACAGAGCTGATCATCTGGTAGTGTTTGTCAAATAGGAAGTCAAATAGCTGCAGGGCTATCTCAGATGTTGTCAGGTTTTACTTGGTGGTGTCATAAAAGGCTTGTTTGAAGAGAGATTACGGTTGCTTTGTTGCAAACCTGAGGATTTGTCTGTGCCTAGTGAGTCATGTCTCACACCTGTGAGTTAGTATCTGGTGAACTACTGTATATTACAGGAAAAACAACATCTCCAAGGTAAATGATTCCTGAAAATTAGAGAAAATTTTAAATGGAAGATTAACTGATTTGTATGGACATGTGGAAAGGACAAATGGTATACAAATAATGCTAAGTAAGATGCAGAAGTTTGTTATGCTAAGCTAATGTAGCGTGAAGTAGAATGAACAGTGTTCTGTTTTCTTTCTCCAAAAACTTGAGACATGCATATAAACACTTTTTAATTAGACTTCTAAGGTATCTACCGTATATGATTAATTTATTTTGTATATCAATTATGAACATTTGTGTGTATAATAAGAGTGGAATGCACAGTATTTATGAATGTAAACCTTACTGTTATTATATATTGTCCTCTTCAACAGTAATATTGTGAAATGGTTCATTACCATTTAAAATAAGTATTTTCTATTTTAATATTTCTGATGGCAAAGCTGAATTTCCAGCATAATTACTCCAGTCTTCAGTCTCACATGACCCTTCACAAAATAATTGTAAAAGGCTGATTTGGTGCTCAAGAAACATTTCTTATCATCGATGTTGGAAACTGATACTTTTTTCAAGGTTCTTTGATTAATAGAAAATTCAAAAGAACAGTATTTATTTGAAATAGAAAATTTTTGTGACATTATAAATGTATTTTGAACAGTAGTGTACTTATCCCTCTCTCTCTCTCTCTCTCTCTCTCTCTCTCTCTCTCTCTCTCTCACTTGTTTTTCAGTATACGCCTCCGTAAGTCTTTATTTACTTCCCCAGAGACCGGCCACTCTCCTGCTGTATGACGATGTTGTGCAGTTACTGTTGGGTTCTCCAGGTGAGTCGTTGTTTGCTCACCTTTATGTCATTCCAAACCTATATGAATTTTTCTGTGAAAAATTTAAGAAGATATTTTGAGAAATATCCTAGTGTTGTTGTTGTTGTTTTTATTCTTACAATGGAAGTCAATGGGCTCCAATGTTGTTTGGTTCTCAAGTAAATGGTGACAGAATTTAAATTTTTGGGTAAACTCTTTAATCATAGCCTTTAAGAATCATATTAATTAAATTCAACACAGTTTTTCTATTAATAGTACTTTAAAAAGGGAATCACAAGGGAGAAAAAAACATCCCAATTTGAACTCAAACCTGTAATATCCACATGAGCACTGCACTGTAGGTTTGACTGCGTGGCAGCTCAGCCAGGCTGCGTTCCACATGGTTAGCTTGGAATCTGACATCCAAAAGCAGCCCCATTGATTCACACACATTCTGCAGTGTTTACATGTGCAGATGTGTGGAACTGCTGAGTTGGTTGTTTAATAATCAGACTAACACTATAGTCTCATATCCAAAGAGCTGCCAATAAGCAGATACAATTTAACTGAGACTGGACACAGTCTCTACAAGCTATTTCACCTCGTTCCACAGAATCCACACTCAATAAATGTCCACTAAGATTTACAAACATGATCAAACCGTGTTGGTGGACACAGGTGGACGATTTCTGTGATTTCTGGGTCGGAAGTGATTTTACCCAACTACCAAATGTGATGTAATGTGCTTCATGCAAACATGAATATCAGAGCCCTGCATATCCTCACTCTTTTTCTGTGTGTATGTGTGTGTAGGCATCCTGACACAGCTCTTTCTGCCTGATCCTTATCAATTTAATGAGCTCGATCTCTCTGTGCATAAAGGGACTGTGTAGCTGTGCCTGTGTGTGTGGGTCCCTGATGTGCTCAGTGATTATAGTTACATGTACTCAAATGGTTCAGTGTCCTCCCATTCCCACTTCTGCTGACAAGCCAACAGATTGCTCTCGTTCCCTCTTCACATTCAGTAAGAAAGGCTCTCGCTCTAGAATACCATCAGTGTCTCCAAGCTGTTCCAGAGATAAATGGGCTACTTGTTGGGCCCAGCACAGAAAAAGGCCTCGCAGTCGGATTTAGACTTTTTAATAAGAGTGTAAAGTCCTTGAGTAATCATTCATTACTGTACCAAAGTATTATTTGTGTACCTCACTTGAGCACATTCACAGTCTCACCAAGAGCAATGAATATAAAGAATACTATAACAATAACTATAATAGCATCCATACCAGCGCATGATAACAACTTGTTGTTATTAAGTGCACACTGCAGTTTTGTCATTCGCTGCTTTAAATGCTATAGCTCTCAAATTATGATTGGATTGTGTCAATGTTTTTATCGTTCATCAGCTGGAAATAATTGTTTTGAAAGTGGTTCCAACAGTATCGTTCCTCTGTGCCATTATCGTTGTAGTTGTGGTGTGAACTTTTAATAATACTCCTTAATATTGAAGCTGAATAGAGTGGTGCAGGTATGGCATCACTTTGTTGGCCAAAACATGGAAGCGAGTTAGCATTTTAGCACTTCCGGTTCCATTGTTCTAAAGTCAATGAGTTTTTTTGAATGGGATTTTGTTTAAATGTCTTACATAAGGTCTGTGGTGAACACAAGCTCAAGACACTTCACGTTTTATTCTACAACATAAAATACATCAGTGTTACCCCACTCATGATTTTTTGAAGCTGTTACGTGTCTTGAAAAAGGCAGTTGCTAACAAGTGGCTAAATGGGCCTACAGAAGCTGTCGGGGAGATTAAACGTCATCACGCTGTGGTAACCTCAGTCCACTTTTATAGCCTCATTATGCTTATAGTTGTACTCTTATAAACTACTGAAGTTGTGGGACGGACTGTGGTGTAGTCCGTTTATAGCCTACCGTTAGCTTTTTATTTCTGGCGTCTGCATTTAGGCTTCAAAATTCATAAAAGTTTTCTTCATCTGTAAAAATTATCTTGATGGACAAAACATGTAAGTATCATTAACTTTTGTTGATCACAGAGCCTATGGAAAAACCCTATTGTGATTTTGGTGAGGGAACCAGTGTTTTTTAACTGCCGGTTGGCCTACAAAGTGATGTCATATCTGCTGCACCACTCTATACATGAACATTTTCTGAGAATATTGGCAGCAGGCCACCGATGCTTTATTTATTTATTTATTAGGATCTTTCCATCTAATTAAAAAAGCTTAAACTTGAGTTTTATTTAAGAAGCCAATGAAATGTACAGTAAGTGTTATTGGGCCCAAATTTGTCCTTGGGAAGAGATTTCACCATCAGTCATCATATCACATTTGTTGTCCTACAGCTGAAGATATATAAACTTATAACTGGAATTTGAACAACTATATTCAAATGTCTGACAACTGTAAAAGTATTATTTTAGTATTGTTTATGTACTATTACAGTACATACAACCTCAGAGAATAACATGGTGCTTACTGAGAGAAGTAGAGGGAGAGCAGGACTCACACTGGCGGGGTTTTTTTTCATGCCTCAAAACCCATTACCATGGCAACTTTGGCAGTGCCAGTAGAATGCTTTTTGAAAGAGGAGGGGTTATTAAAGTGGTGCATATCTGTCTCTGTTATGTGGGAGGAATGTGTCATGTAAAAACCTGATCTGAGATCTGCTAGTCTGTCTATCTAAATTACTGTTGTAAAGAGTTTGTTAATACCCCCTAAATTGAGAGAATTAATTAATGCACAATATAATGCTTTTATTGTTTTGTTCAAACATGCACCTTCAGTGTATTTGTTTGCAGAGTTGGGTTATGTTTTCTGTGAGCATTTTTCATGAAAAGTGAGGCAAGCAAATGTACGGAATGAAACAGCATAAACTCTGAGCAGTAGCGTGGGTGGATTTTTGTGTTCACTGCATGCCAGCCTGAAAGGAAGTCACTCCATTGATTTGGGCTTGAGGGTTTGTTTAGACACATGCTAATATAAATGGTGAAAGTGAATGTTTGGAAAGTCATTGTTGTATATCATTGTTGTGTTTGTATTTCTGGATATCTTTAGGTGCATTTCACAACAGGAATTAATTACATTCACAATATGCACCCTCATCTTTATTCCATTTAGTCCTTTTTTCCTATTATTACAGAATCGCCTGAAAGCTATTTTTGATACAATTGTGATTATTTGCAATAACTGCAAACATTTTTCACTTTGATATCCTAACATATATTGTTAATAATAATTAACCATTAACAAAATATTCGTAATTTCATCATAGCCCTACATTTAGTTAAATCTACCTTTACTACTTTGCATAAATCAGTCATTGAACTTCCTTTTTTTTTTGTTAGTATTTCCATCCTTTTCTCTGGCCAAGAGTGGCATAATGTCTTTTTCTCCCAACAGAGCTCAAGCACATCTGTAACTGAGAACACGTGCAATGAAGAGAGAGATGAGAAATGACTCCCTTGACTAGTGAGAGGGGCAGGGTGAAAGAGGAGAGAATTGTGTTTTTCTGAGAATAAACTGGTGAGAATCAAGCAGGAGTGTGAGTTGAATGTAAATCTCCTGAGAACTGCTTGCATGAACAATCCAGGCACAGGGCCTATTGAGATACAGATAGCTATTGAGTCATTCGACTGCTACCAACCATATGGGGGTGGGTGGTATGACCAAAATCAAATGTCATGGTATAAGTAGTTTTATTACCATTTAATGTTGATCACAGAAAATATCCAAAATCACAAAATATATTTGCTGACAGTTCAACATAAAATATTTATATTTTACCAACTATGTGAAAATGACTTAATTTAAGAAAAATAAATTCATAAATTAAATGTATATTATGTTATATGGGATGTCCTGAGCCGATCTCAAGGATCAGTATCAGGGCCGATTTAGCATTTTTTTTTTTATGTTTGGTATTGGCTATTGTAAGATCCTTTTTTTTACATCAGATGTCACACAGGTGTCATAAAGTAGGTGGCGATATGCACCTTCAAGTGGGTTTGCCATACGCTATTAAAAGGGAAAGAGGGCCTGGAGACTCAGGCACAGCAGAAAGCCAGGCAGGCTGGACTGATGACCAGGGTGGCGCAGGCAGCCACGGCGGAGCAGACGACCACCACAGCAGCGCAGACGGTCTTGGAGACCCCCACAGCGGAGCAGACGACCACCACAGCAGCGCAGACGGTCTTGGAGACCCCCACGGCGGAGCAGACGACCACCATAGCAGCGCAGACGGTCTTGGAGACCCCCACGACGGCTGAGGCTGAGCTTTTAGTGATGTAGGCTGAGCAGGCTGAGCAGGTGGCCCGGTTAGAGTCCTCTCTGGACTCGTGACAGGAGGCGGAGTCCTCTCTGGACTCGTGACAGGAGGCGGAGTCCTCTCTGGACTCGTGACAGGAGGCGGAGTCCTCTCTGGACTCGTGACTGGAGGCGGAGTCCTCTCTGGACTCGTGACTGGAGGCGGAGTCCTCTCTGGACTCGTGACTGGAGGCGGAGTCCTCCCTGGACTCATGACTGGAGGCGGAGCCCTCTCTGGACTCGTGACTGGAGGCGGAGCCCTCTCTGGACTCGGGACAGGAGGCGGAGCCCTCTCTGGACTCGGGACAGGAGGCGGAGCCCTCTCTGGTCTCGGGACACGGGCCGGAGCCCTCTCTGGACCCGGGACACGGGCCGGAGCCCTCTCTGGACGCTGGTAAGTGGCTGGAGCCATCTCTGGACGTTGGTCAGTGGCCGGAGCCATCTCTGGACGTTGGTCAGTGGCGGGAGCCATCTCTGGATGTTGGTCAGTGGCGGGAGCCATCTCTGGACGTTGGTCAGTGGCGGGAGCCATCTCTGGACGCTGGTCAGTGGCTGGTGCCGTCTCTAGAGGCTGATCTGTGGCTGGAGCCATCTCTGGACGCTGGTCAGTGGCTGGAGCCGTCTCTGGACGCTGGATGGAGACAGGGAACGTCACTGGGCCCTGGACCGTGATTGGAGACGTTGCTGGATGAGACTCTGGACTGGTGGGTACTGCGGGAGTGCAGTGTTCCTCATCTGAAACTCCCACAGTGAATGCAGAACCGCTCACCTGAAGTGCATAATCAAGAAACCCACTCAGGGACCCTCGAGGACCATCACGGACAAGTTTGGTTTGTAACGGTTTATTGAGTCCATGGCAAAAAAAGTCAATCAATCTTTTCCTTTTAATGACGCAAGAATAAGGCCTATTCTAGCATGTCACAACGTGTTTAGCGTATTTTATGCATACTTTTGTAACAAATTACAAATGAGTAGTCCCAAAGTCATTTATTTACAGTTTATTTTTATCTGCCATTAGACTATTTGAGAAGTACTTGCCATAAAGCATTGCTATGGGTTGCCCCTTGCTTTAAACTTCACTGACAGACTGGCATTCTTACACCGTGAGCTTCATGCTTTCTAACCTTAAATGCACTTCTTGTTGTCTGCTTATTGTTCATATAAAATACAATAAGTGCCAGTAGCCCCATATTCATAATTCTGACCAGAAAGTTTGTACAATGTCTACCATTTTCACAGATGTTTACATCTACCAGAGTCTTATTATTAGAATAATTTCAATATAATAATATAGGCCTATGAATATAATAACTGTAGTAATTGTTGTATTGGAATTACTCCATAGTGATAGATACAACTTTTTACATTTGAGCCCCTGAGAAACTCTTTGCACATCCTAGACACTGGATTGATTTTAATAACTGTAATGTACCTGAAGTGTGCACCAAGCACCATGAAAATACAAGTATCGGATTGGGACTCAGTATCGGCACATACTCAATATTCAATTAATTGGATCGGTGGGCACAAAAAACTTGATCTGGAGTGTAAATGATTATCATTTCAATGATGATACCTTTCCTGTGATAAAATGTAATAGTGTAACCACTATCTCTGATACTTCAAGCTGATTGGTTATGAACCATTTAATCTACTTAAAGACAAACGTTACATTTATTAATTTACAGAGCTTTTATCCAAATTTACAATAATTTATAGTAAGCAGATGGTACACATTCATTGACCTGGCCACTCCCACAATTTAGGTATCTATATCAGAGTGGGTAACATACACTCAGCATTAACTCTGATTGTTTCCCTCAGATAGCTTGACCCTAAGGTCAGCAATACTAATCTATAGCATTCAAAAAGCCTTCTTTACAAAAGGCCCACTGATGCTACTAACATCTATGGCTTTGTCATGGATATGGTGATAAATTGGTTGGGGGAAGTGCCCTTTAGTGATTTATCACGAGTGGTATGTCTATTTGATGAGCTCACTCCCTCAGGGGTTTTAATTTTCTCAATTTAGCTCTCTGTCCAACTTTAAAATGATAAGCGTCAGTGAACACTCCCCTCTAAACCAGAAAGGTTTGGCCTGTTGGCACTTCGAAGTGAGCCTAATTGGCTAAACTAAAAGAGAATAAAGGAAACCTAGAACGTCATATAGGTCAGGGCTAAGAAATTTATTGTTTTCCATTACTTTTGATGTTACTGTATCTGTATTTATTTGCACATATGTGACACAACAAGAAATTTTAAGGGGATGTATTTTTTCATGTGCAGGTTATCACTAACCATCTCTCTGACAGTAGACGGACACATCAGGGGAGTCCAACCACATGATACTGCACATGAAGGGGATTCTGCAATTCAAAATGCCCAAGCTCCTTAGGAGGCTTGCCAATTGGCGATGTATCAGGCCCAAATAGACTGTTCCGTTCTTTTACTGCATAATCATTAATTTCAGTGTCAGGTTTACAGGGAATTAACCCATCTGCGGCCCAATGCTTGTGCAATCCTAGAGGAATTGGAAGCTTTGTTGGCCAGACACTGTTGCAACCTTCCTTATCATCATGTAAAATGCAAATTACTGCTAGTGCCACAATATGCAGTTTGGCTAAGAGTCAGAAACCTAACGATATTAGTCTGTCAGTAGGCTCACATTAGCCTTGCCAGTAATAGCCTAATTGAATCTCACACTTGTCTTAAAGGGATAGTTCACCCAACAATTAAAATTGCCCCATGATTTACTCACCCTCAATCCATCCTAGGTGTATATAACATTCTTCTTTCAGACGTATACAATCTGAGTTATATAACAATTTTGGGCTGCCATTTATTGCCATTATAATGATTGGATTAGCCAGGACATTTTGTAATATAACTCTGATTGTATTCGTCTGAAAGAAGAATGTCATATACACCTAGGATTACTTGAGAGTGAGTAAATTATGGGATTTATTGTGTTTTTGTGTGTTTTTAGTGAACTATACCTTTAAATGCTGGTATACATGTTTGTTTCTGTTGCTCAAAGAGAGATGGTCAGACAATTGGTGTAAGGTTTAATTTTATAGATTCCTGTGGGTGATTTCCTTTGCACTCTATTAGTTTCTCCTCTCATCAAGAGATGGATATGGTTAGTAAATGAATATCTGTGACCAAAAGAGTTACCAACAAAAAGGGAATGTCGCAGCCTGCCAGCTTTCAACAGTCCCCAAGCACTGCCACGGCAGCCACGCTATCCTGGATGTCTGGGCCGATCAGTGATCAGCTAACCACATACTAATCAGAGCAGACAGCCTACAGTGAGAGATACGCACTTGTATTTTTAGGCCTTTCTATTTGCCTCTCGCAGACTAAGCAAGCCATGTGGAGGAGGGGAAGGGATTACTGCAGTGTGGATTCTGAATTCTGGATTCTTGTAAAATGTTTCAGGAAACTATGAAGAACACTATAGTTCTGGGAAACATTTTCTTTATATTCTTGAGGTATTTTAGCAATTTCTTGGAATTATTCATCCCCACATATTTTTACATAAAGTTGGATAGCAATCTCTGTCTGACTGGGAAGAAAGGATGGTAAAGCATAGTAACAGCCATAGCAGAGAGAGGTTGAGTCACTTGCTCATTATAACCGCAACATTGGTTAAAGGAAGTGGTTACTGACAGAATCCTATAAATGCAGGAATGCAGGAAACAACAAATCCCAAAGAAGCTCATTATTAGGGTTGGGAACCAATAACTGTTTCTTATTCAGAACAACAATCATAGAGGCCAGCCATCGTAGTCCTATGTGTGTAGTCTGATGTGAATAATTATGACTCAATTCTTTGTCACAAACAGAATCCATAAATTCGTTACGATTAATCCATTCGTACTCTCTATACCTGTACATTTCAAAAACATTTTTAATATATCTCTGTTGTCTAGGATCCCGGAGACAGCCATGGGTACAGATTCAGAGGAGAGCCATCAGACCACCACTAAACACCTCCCAAATCACCCTCTCTGCAATGCTCACCTCTTCCCGCACTCAGTATGAGCTTGGGGGCTTCCCCTACCCCCTTGCCATGGAGAACAACACAACAGGCGAGTTTATCCAAACACCTCTTCAAAGAAATATGTTACCCATTAATCATTCATCATTGCGTAGAATAATGTAGTAAACAGAGGCTTGCAATTGTGGCTTCATGAAATATAATCCATTTTCTGCCATTTCTTCTGATTCAGGTACCAACAGTAGCTGGGTGGAGCTAACTGCACTAGCTGCAATGTGTGCTCAGCTCACGGGGCCCAACGGCACTGAGGTCCAGGTGTCAGAACCCATTCACATCTCTATCCCTCTTCCTTCTGACTCTCCTCTCAAGACTGCCACCAGTGTCCCAGTCTGGAGGTTCGAGGACAGAACAGGTAAACAGCATTAAACAACATTTGGGTTAACCCTAAACAACACTATGCATGTGGACAATTTTATCCAAAGTTACCCCTTACATAAATCAAACTAGCAACTTTGTTACCAATGTGATTAGAAGGGTGATCACAAACGCCCACTTTAGGGTGCGCCATGTTCTCGTGATGCTCCCCCTTTGTTGATCCAGATTCTATAGTGGTCTAGTTAATTAAACACCTAAGCTAGCTAAACAAATTCTGTCAGGACCTCTATCGTCAAAGATGATTGATTAATCTTGGAGAAGAACTCCCTGCGCATCCATGCAGCCTAGCATGGATAAGAGCAGGGAGAGCAGCAATAACCCCCTTAGGGTAAACAGAACCAACATAATGTATACAGATATCATTAATGTTGATATTAAATGTACAAAATAATTCAGGAATTTAGTCTCATTCAAGGGGAATTAGAATACCAAATCCTGACCGACAAGAGGAGGACCTGGGGATGGAGGAGGGTAAATGAGCTCTGGAGAAACACGATAGCTGCTGATAGTACTGAAGGAGCTTATGTATGCATGCTGTGATAGACGTCGTATTCCTATAGGTAGACGTGATTAGCTGACTGTCAGCTGATGCAAGCTTGACTAACGTTACCTGCCAGAACTGACGCTATACGCTTGATGTCTTCAGGATTACTAGAAACTTCCAGACAAGTTTTTTGGGGCAGGTTGGCGCTAAACTAGGTATGACATTGACTTTTTTTTCCCTGTGATAGTTCATGCTAAATTAAGTCACAAAGTGTGGACCTCCAGGAGGACCACAAGGGCTTAAGGCAGCATTTGGCAGAGGGGGTCGTAAATTGTTAATATATGTACAAGAAGCAGAGAGGAGGTAAGAAAAATGGGCACGACTAAAGGGGAGATGGAGAAAAACTTTTAACTTTCCATATTTAGTTGAGAGTTGTTCAAGCAGGTTCAGATAAAGTGAGAGCAGGTGAAGTGAGTGTGCAGTACAAATCAGAGAAAGCTGTTAGGTCTTCTCACATCGGAGAGATAATAGTCTGCCAATTCATAAAGCAGAAATCATCTCCAGACACTGACCCTGTCACGAAATAGCTCCCAGAACAGGATGTGATTTAGTACCTGGCAAGCTCTGCAGAATTCAATAGATCATTCACTGATGCCAGCTTAATAAAGAGAACAGCTCTGGTGGAAAAATCATTACAACTAAAAGAGGGTATTGGCTCCCTTTCTGGCTTTACATTTAGGTCTTAATTTTGCATAGATTGCTCTAGATATAGTTGCATGTGTTATTCCAGGTTATCCGGTATCTCCCTAATGTCTAGACTGCTTATTAGGTCCTCTCCTAAAGTGAGGTAAAAGATTAATTTAGCCTCTCTTAGCTCCACAGAGAAATCTCAAATGATTTTAAACTAAGCAGCTTAGTCTATGGCAACCTAATCCCAGCTCCCCCTTTTACCCGCCCATTGCAGTAGGTAGTGTAACACTTTGGTAGATGCCCATCAAGGGGAATTAAAAGTTGTTGGGTAGTCTTTGTTTTATTAAATATGATCTTATTTATGATAATATTTTGAATTGAGAATTGAGCTTGTTTTCCTAAACTGGTCTTGGTGGGTAATATAAGTACAGTAATTAAAGATGAAACACAATGCATTTAAGGAATGTCTAATCCATCAAACAGGACTGTGATGGCTGTCAGTAAGAGAGACAGTTGGCCTGGAAAAGCCTCCTCTATGACCTTTGACCCTTGCCCTGACAGATAAGTTTGTTGAAAGGATGTTCTATTGTCCGAGTATTGCCCCCTACAGTACAAGACTTAATTTATTTAATATATATATATATATATATATGGGCTGGATTTTCATATAGATTTAGCATTATTTAGATATGCACAAATAATGTAATCATTTCTATACACTACCGAACTCAAATTTGGTAAGATTTTTAGTTTTTGAACGAAGTGTCTTGTGCTCACCAAGACTGCATTTATTTATTCAAAAATACAGTAAAACAGTAATATTGTATGATATTATTAGAATTTAAAGCAGCACTAGGTAACTTTTCAACCTTTATAATATATTTTCAAACCTCTTGTGATGATACATCGACTTACAATAGGTTGAATGACACGTCTGCCATAGCCTGACGGGGTCTGTGTCGTTTTTAATCGTACTTTTAAACTTCGGGTTTCGGGTAGTAACCCGAGAAAAAAAAGAACTACAAAATTCGACTGCTTTACGGCATATACGTCACTTCCACCACCACCCCCACTTCCTTAAATTCGGACGTGCGAGCCAAACTATTATTTGTTTGCCGGATGTTATAGTCATGGCCGAAGCAGCACAGAAAAATAAGAAAGCAAAGGTTTTGTCGGAGGAAAGCAAAAAGAGGAAACGAGAAAGTGATCAGATTAAAGGCAGGACGAGGATCAACATTGGGCCAGCGTTTGCTCGTTGGCGTGAGCTGAAGGAGGAGGGGCTACATTCTTGCAAGTAAATACATATGATAAGACGTACAAAATCATATTTTAGGATACCTAACATGTCTGTGATATTGGTTTATTTGTCTTGCCTCAAGCTATAATGCAAATCGATTTTTCAAATTTGCAGATTCATCTAGGGTAGCTTGATATTATAATATTGACGATATATGGTTATTACCTACCACTCAAACATTGAATTGAAGTATCATATAGATTCTGTAAAACGGGAACCAATAGACTAGGCTACTATAATGACGCTGGCTTGTAAACGTGAGAATCACGATCATTTGGCGTTTGAAAAAAATAAAACCCATGAAATGATATTCATATGACATGCTGAAACATATGCTACTGTACCTGGGATGAAGACATTTCACACGTGACGCAAGCAGAACCATCTATGAGCAGAACACCTGCATGTGAACTCCATAGACAGGTGAACTCCTCCTGCAGTGTTCAGGGCTATCATAGTTGTCATGTCAACAAATGTACGTGCGATGCATCCACTGATGTAGAATGACAGTTTACGACAGTAGTAGAGGACAATACTGTTTCCCAACTGTAGGGGGACCCCGAGAGCAAAAACTACCTAGTGCTGCTTTAAATTTGCTGATTAAATTATTATTGGTGATCAATTATTAATAATAGTTCATTAATAATAGTATATATATATATTAGACACCATTTTTTATTTCACTTTTTTCATGATTTCTGAAGGATCATGTGACACTGAAGAGGAGCAATGATGCTGAAAATTCAGCTTTATCATCACAGGAATAAATTACATTTTAAAATATATTCATATAGAAAACAATTATTTTAAACTGTAATAATATTTCACTTTAATTTACTGTATTTTTGATTAAATACAGGCAGCCTTGGTGAGCATAAGAGACATTTTTCAAAACAACATTATAAAAATTATACCGACCCTAAACTTTTGAATGATAGTGTATGAATCATGTATTCATAATTAGGTAATCACTTAGTTATTTATTATATATCATATATTTTGATTCCTACGAACATAAAAAAAAACTATTAAACTATATCATTCAGTCTTATCAATTCACAGAAATTTGCACAAGTCTCTATTCCCTTTTTAAAGAAAATAGTAGCTTAGTATGGAGCTACTCAAAATGTGCCAACAGTTACCAGGATGCTGAAAAGTCTATCTAGATGGAGAATGCTGGTCAGCTCCCTGAAAAAAACTAAATATTCAGTGTGTGGGGGTGGTCAGAAAGACTTGCGTTTCAGAGGAGAGTCAGTTCTGCAGAACATTATCCTGTATTCTTGAGTGTAGGCAGATACAATCTTTCAGTAAGTGTGTCTTTGACCATGTGATGGACGCATGTGGCTGTAAACTACAAAAGTCTGTATTGTCTAAGACTTTACTCTGTAGACTGTAGAAACGTGGATGTTGGGAATATAAATGAGAAGACGGTTGCATTCTCAAAGCACAAACCAAAGCTCTTAGTCACTCTCTGAGTCTCATATACTAACACAGCACAAATGTACATGATGTCACAGACTGCTGAGTCCCAGCCCTATGCTTTATCTAAAAAGGGTGGGCCCTGAATGTGTTCAGATTATGAAAACATTCATTGTGTTGCTGAAATTTGACATGTGACTACTAAGGCCTTATTTGTTTTGGAGACAGATCACAGAGGGAATAGCCCATACAGAGACAGGGAATGCTTATGCACATGGTAATTTCGAAGAGCTTAATATATTGGAAAGCCCCTGCTGAGCTGAACATATAGCACCTTCTAGTGTGCATAATTACACATTGCATGCAGCTGCCTTGGTCCGTTTTTGTGCTCTAGTCAGGGTTTGGTATTTTGGGGTTTGATTCTGCTGTAGAGCTGAATGTGCACAAAGCGGTGAAATCTGAAATGATACACAAATAATAGTTCATAGGCAATAAAAAGCATCAGTGTCTAATAAAAAAAGTTACATTTTGTTACATTTTTGCTATTGTTTTACTACTATATAGTAACAGGTCCAATTTGTATGCTCCAGTTGTGAAGTCCAGCACAGGGAGAACATTTCGTCTTTAGTGGAGGGAGACATTTAAAATCGTATTTGTCAGGGTTCACCCTGTCAGAACATATTAACTCTCTGTGCTCTTGTCTGGCCGTAGGGCTTGTTGCAAAATTTGTGCCCCCCCTCACTGCCCTGCTTTGGTGCACCATATTCCATTTTCTGTGATTTTGAATATTGAATGGTAACCTAGACTGATCCTAAAATGTCTTTTTAATGAAGAAAAGCTATTGGGTGTGTAATTTGGCACTGTTTGGGTCTAATCTGTCCCTGGCACACTGCCCATTCACATATAACTGAGCTTTTCCTGCACGCTGGAGCAAGATTTCATTGCATTTATCCATGTCTGCTCATTTTGTAATAAAGTCCTGGTTTGCTGCAGGTCTATGGGTCAGAAGCGGTGCTGGATACATTAAAAAAGAGGGCACTCAGATGACGTGGAGTTTTGTGGCTCCAAATTTAGGATACTGGCTTGCAGCATTTCCCTCATCCTCAGGTGAGGACAGCAGCAGTTACATGGCATATTATATTATATTATATTATAAATAAGAGACATTTTGAGGATATAACTAATATGTTTAGGTTTTAGATTGTTATGGATAAGTAAACATTAAATTATACAGAATGACTTTAAAAATGAAAAACATTTAGATAAAATTTTAGTTTAATATCCATTTTCATCTTCTTATAACATTCATTTCTTAACATGGTTGGTTTCATTTTTTTATTTTCTTTAGAGATGGGGAAATAAAAAAATACTTATTTTTGTGTTGAAGGAACAGGTCTGAACACCTCTGGTCTGAGAGACATCACTACCTACCACACTATTTTCCTGCTAGCGATTCTGGGTGCCATGGCCCTGCTAGTGCTTATTCTGCTGTGTTTGCTACTGTACTACTGCAGGTATCGTCACTCTGTGTGCATGTTTGTTGTGTGCCCGAAAAAAGATCAGTTCCAAGAGAAAATCGAGCAAAACACTAAACTTCATTTGTATTTGTCCTTTATGCCGAGTTCACACTGCATGATTTTAGCCCCGGTTTTGACTCGCCGACAGGTTTTGTGAAATCGCAGACAAATGCTTGAAATCATAGGCAAATCGGTGCTCGTTCACGCTAGTGATAATCACGCAGTGTGAGTTATCAAAGACGTGATCGTAAAGAAACGCAGATGAGTCGTGAAATTTCTGCTGTGTGAAATGTGTTCTGACTGAAAATTACATCGGCCATGACCTACAGCCTTCAAACATTTGCTTGACCAGCCGCAACAGCAGCACATTGCAAAATAATTTATTTACCTCCAACTCTCTTTGCAGATCACTCATTTGAAAATCATGCGGTGTGAACTCGGCATTAGTGAAACTGTAGTTATGTTAACAACAATTTTTTATTAAATGTTTTCTTGATCGATATACTTGGTGGGATAATTGCTAACAGATATTATGATTTTTCCAGGAGGCGATGTCTGAAACCTCGTCAGCATCGTCGGAAAATGCACCTCTCGTCCACTCTGGAGAGTTCAAAGAGAGACCAGGGCACATCCACTTCCCACCTCAATCTCATCAGTGGTGGACACGTGGAGACCGCCTCCTCAGCCGGTGACCATGACGGCATCAAATCTGACCTTTCCTCCAACCGTGATCTCCACAGCTCTCGAGAGGACTTCTTCAGACATGGACAGCACAACTCCCGGATGAATGCTGACACAAAGCGAGGAGAGAGCTTCCCATTGAAGGCCACTCGCTCTTCAAACACAGGAACTCGAGACCTGCTCCTACAGGACGACTATAGCAAAGGTTACAGCTCTGCTGAGGACACCGATGAGCGCAGATACCATCGCCATAATGCTAAAGACAACCAGGGCTATTCATCAGACCCACCGTCTCCACCTCCACTTTTGCCGCCGTTTGCTGGTCACTATACGGATCACAGTCGGGACAGCAAACCTCCGGAGTATTATGCATCGGCAGGGGATCACCTCACTCGGCCCAGTTCTGTCAACACCCAGCCTGGCCAGCTGATCTTCTGTCACTCCATGGAGCAGATGAAGGAGAGCATGTACCACAGCATGGTGCCCACACTGGTCATCCCTGCACATTACATGCATCTGTCCTCTGACCTGTCAGCTGTGGAGCAGGCAATGGAAAGGCAGCAGCAGCTGCAGCATGATATGGAGGGCATCCAGGTTAGCATGACACTGCCACGGCAACAGAGTCAACACCAAAAGCAACAGCAGCAGCAGGCCAGGCAAGAAAAGGAAGAGGAAGAGTCTAGCCAGCAAGCAGAGGGACCTTCAGAGGAGAACTGGGGATCAGAACAATCCACTGCCCCCGTCCGTATTCCTGTACTTTTCAATGACTCCACTATTGCACAAATGAATGGAGAGTTGCAAGCAATGACGGAAAAGAAGCTGCTGGAGCTTGGGGTAAAGCCACACCCTCGTGCCTGGTTTGTTTCCCTTGATGGCCGTTCAAACTCTCTTGTCAGACACTCCTACATTGAAATGAGCAATGAAGCCTTGCGTGCACCCGTGGGCCCCAGCAATCTAGCCCAGGACCACCGTTCTGAAACACTCCCCGTGAGTTCAGGGAAATCTACTCACCGAAAAGCAAAAGGGGAGCACAAGGTGAAGGAAGGAAGTGAAAGAAAAGCTCATGGAAAGATTTATTCCAAGCTTCCCATTATCGAAATGCCAGACTCAAGCAGTGATGGCCATTCAGCTATGTACTCACCTGAGGAGAACTCCACAGCGCCACTGCTTGAAGAGACCTCGGAGTCCAGAGGTGGGACGTTTCCTCGTAAAGGCCACAGCCGTGACCACAGCACCCGTAGTAGTGCCAGCGAGGTCCACAGAGATTCTGTCACCAGTCCTGACGATGACAATGAAACCGACGACAAAGATGACGACGGCGAGAATAAAAAGAGCCCCTGGCAAAAGCGCGAAGAGAGGCCCCTCATGGTGTTCAACGTCAAGTAACTCGCATGTTGTCCAGTTATGGCACCATCTTGGCTATACCCTTCTTTTGCATAGATGCTCAGTAGTGATGAGGCGTAAAGATGCAGAGCTGGAAAAAAAAGTCGGATGAAAAGCACAATAAGAGACATGGCACTTACCTGAGTGAGGTATCTGTTCCAACCATCAAAACTAGGTACCAAGAATTAGCACTGAATGCCGCTTGTGAAGAAGTGTCTGAAGTCCTCACACTCTCTTAGATGCCCTTCAGATGGATTAGACATCTGATGTAGTTCTAGCAGCAGTTCATGAGGCCAGAGGGAGTCGTAATTTTGAATCTGCACTCAACATGTTGTCTCGTTTCCCTTAAGTGATGCCCATTTTTTGTAAGAATTACAATGAGCCATTTTAATACTGACTTTGGGAAGCAATCCATAAGCCTTAAAGAGCTTTTTCCTTTTCAAAAGAAATATGGATAAAAATGAACATGAATTTGATATTGATGAAAAAGAGGGCTGTTGTAAGGATTGAGAGATTTTATCGGTTTAGGTGACTTTCATTGTAGTGGTTTACGCAAACATTTGTTTATACGACTATGTAGACCTGAACCATTAAGATACATTTCACAAACAGGGGTGAAATTCTTGCTGAATAAATGTGTGGTTATTCCAATGTGACTTATCGAATCCTAGTGGTTGACGCATAATGACACTGTATTTTGTACTGATGGTCAAAGTTCCCCCTTTGTTCTTACCAGTGTTGCCAATTTTAATAGTTTAATGAGACTGTTTGGGCTAGGAATGCTGCTTTTAGATATGAATAAAAGGTTCTGCTTATATACAGAACGCATTTTGTACTCTGAATAAGCCTTCCTGTTGGTTCAGTGCAGCAATAGGAATTGTGTTTTGAGGGACTTACCTTGGACACCTGTGAAAATATGTTTTCGGACTAACCTTTACTGCAGTGCATCAGATTTTTTTGCCATAAATCAAAACCACTGCAACTGTTAACTGTGGAAGAAAACATTTGAACCTTTTAGGGAGTTTTTGTGTGTGACCGAAGATACAGATTGTGCTTTAAATGGATGTGCATGGATGAATTTACACACAAAAAAACACATTTACACACGTTTTTTTCTTTTTTTAAAACAAGTATTGCTTAAGCGCTCTTATTAAACTCTGTGAACCACTTATTTGTAAATAACACCTTAGTAAATTTACACCCTCACTTTTGTTCTATGCATTTTTATTTTTGTCTTATTATTACTAATCACCTTCGGCCTCTGGTTACCGGACAAATTATTCATATCACACTGTAACTGTTATTTTCTTTCAGTAGTTGACATTTTATTGTAATTCTGACTTTAAGCCTTGCCTTCATAACATGTGAAACATTAGCCAATTACCTTTGGATACGTTATTTCTAAGAACCTACCATGTACCGACAGAAGTCTATCACCAGTCCTCTTTAAACGAACTGCTGAATTTTCACAAGTGCCCTCGACTTCCTGGAAAGTGTATATAGATTTTTTTTGTGATGTTCCTAAGTCATTACAGAAGTTATGTTGAAGAATTTATTATATTATATTATAAATTATATATTGTAATGGTTACAAAATACATTTTGAACAACATTATAATCGTATAATTTGGATCTGTCCATCACCTGTAAAGTTGAGTTTTTCACATAAAAGCATTTGGCAACTGAATTGGAGCGGTTTGCAGTGCATCCCTATTCTTATTTTTGTTTTTACTTAACATAAACTAAATAAATATTTTTATTTAATATTGTGTCTACATATGACTAAGCATTTGTCCTCTGGGTGTGGGCTATGGGCGGTCACTAGGTGGCACAATGTTACAAGGATTTATAATTTTAAAATTCCATATAATGCTCTTCGATGGGTTCCCATAATATTGGGACTATTGATGTTTACACATTTGACGTTTTTCAAAGTAATATACGCATGATTCAAATGTATTATGTCACATAAACAGAGAGTAACTACTGAGCGTTTTGCGGGCACGTGGTCAGCGGCGCGCCTAAGTATCCTCGAGAGTGCGCATCAAGCTTGACAGCATAATGCGCGCTCTCGTGTTCCCCCGGATGCGTGTTTACTCAGTCTCCTCTCTCCACCCTTGAAATGAGAGAGGTACGGAGTGAAAGGGACATCGTTTTACAAGAAAACCTCCACAAACGTGCAGCCAAGATCGAGACCGGACGACACACAAGGGTGAAGCACGAAGAGTCAAGGTGTAGCGCGGGGATAAATTGATTCGACATCAAGGTCAATTATCTCTCTTTAAAAAAAAAAAAACTTCAGACACGGAGAAATCAAGAACCTCTGAGGATGGAGCAGGCATACGGGGCTGGCAAGGCTGGCGGCACCTTCGATCCAATTACGTTCTTTCAGCAACCGCAGACTATTCTTCGAATAGTATCTTGGGTGAGAGTCATTCTGCTAATTGCATAATTTAGGCGCGAGCCCGAGTGTCATGTGATGACGCGTTAACGGCTTGTAAAGCTTTGCCGCCTAAATGCACATCTCTCGCGCTAATCTGCGCGCTCGCAAATCATTTATTCAGATTATTATTATTTTTTAATCACACAGCTCTCTGGGATGCTTGAATCTGATTGGTCAATCCTGATATTCAACATACAAATATGGCTGTAAATGACCATTGTTCAGGGCAACACTGTACATAATGGACCATTCATCTTATACCTTAAAGGAATAGTTCACCCAAAAATGAAAATTCTGTCATCATTTTCTTACCCTCAAGTTGTTCCAAATTTATATGAATTTCTTTCTTCTGCTGAACACAAAAGAAGATATTTTGAAGAGTATGGGGAAAGGACCCTATTGACTGAATTGAAAAATACACCATGGTAGTCAATGGCTACCGTCAACTGTTTGGTTGCCGACATTCTTTAAAATATCATCTTTTGTGTTCAGCAGAAGAAAGAAATTCATATAAATTTGGAACAACTTGAGGGTGATTAAATGACCATTTAAATTTTTGGGTGAACCATCCCTATAATAGCTGTACTTGTTCTGTAGCTCATTGCTCAATTGAGGAATTTCAATTCCATGAATCTATTTGTAAAAAGAGACGGTTTGATCAGGACTCACACTGTGACACTAGCTCAAGAAGCTCAGTATTCTTAAATGAAAAGTGGATTACTTTACCTGACAACATCTACATCCCTCTTACCTTTACATGAGAGATTTCTGCCTGTTAACTAACTAAACAATTTTAACACTTTGCTTCTCTGATCATTTATTTCCTTTATCATATCTGGACTCAATCAAGTGGCTCTGGATTTGTTTAAAGCTACGACTCGTACATGAATGAGCATGTGTGCTGTGCACTATTTGCTGATAAAAACGTTTTGTGGAGAGACACATGGTGAGGGGGTGGTGGGAGATTATAAGGGGTGGCTGATTTGGGGGAGGGGTGGGCAGGTGTCTGAAGTGGCCACAACAATGCAGTATCATTCAAGAATTGAAATTATTTACCTGTGAGAATCGAGACATTTGCCTTTTATAAGGTGTTTGTAATATAAATGACCACTGACTCAGGGTTCATTGCTCATTTATTAAAAACGAACAATGAAAATATCAATTCTCTGGTTATATTCTACATGGAGGCTTAGAAAGCTCCACTGAGCCACATTCACATCATATGACATTTGTTTCTAACGCAAATTAAAATAACTATCTGAATCTGACATACAAATTATTGTTATTTTAGTACCATTTATTTTTTATATTTTAGTATTAATGTTTTATTCTGTAGTAGTGTAGTGGGCCCATGTAATAATATTTAATAATATTTTAATAGTAATAATATTTTTTTATTTTTTGTTTGTTTTAGTGATTTTATTCGCTTTTGTGTTTTTTATTCGTTTTTGTTATTTCACAAATATTTCTATTTAGCTTTAATTAATTGTAATTTTTTATTTCTGTTTTAGTTATTTTAGTTACTCAACTTGTTAGTAATTCAAACTTATTATATTTCAGTTCATTGTCAAGGCAACTTTTCAAAAAATTGTATTAAGTATTTTAAGTTTTTTCTCTAATATTTAAAAAAAAATACAATTATTTTACCTTTAATTGAATTAACACAAGTTAATGATGAAAACACATAAATAGTACAGAGCACGGACATGGAGGAGGAACAAAAATATGAGATGGGCCGAAAAAGTATTTGTCAATGACTTTGCGTTCCCTGGCAAAATGTTTTGCGTTCCATCCCCGAGAGACTTGAGTTTGCTCGTAAAACGTTTGTGTTCTTTGTGAGAAAGTTTCTCGTTGGAACGCAAAATGATTGACAAATAAACTTTCTTCCCATCTCATTTTGTTTTTAATTACCATGTGCCTTTAGGGGCTCCATAAAATAGAAATCAATCTCTAAAAAATAATTAACTAAATATTTGCAGCAATCATGAATAACTAGGAAAATCATGGAAAGTTTTGGTTGTATTGACTGCACATGTGCGATATATTATTGATCAGTGTGACTATGTATGTAGGAGCTTTTTATGTATCCTAAATGTTCTTAGTAGGTAAGCTGAATTACCTCTGTTTGTTTGAGTACCTCGCGTTCAACCAATACTGTCAGTTTGAGGTGAGATTTCCTGTTTTTCCAACCAATTGAAGATAGAGAGAGTGTTCGAGCAACCTGTATGCAATGTATGCACAGAAATGACACCCGTCACCTTGAGGTGGCAAACAACTGTTGATTTGTCTGCATGTTAGTGGATGTGTGTGTGCAGTGTATGGAATCTTCAGGATGGACTGGAGGTGTGTTCGTCTGATTCATACACTGGTTGGCTGAGTGAATGCTGCTGCGTTGGCATGACAACAATCTAAGACCTCAGGCTGGATACTAACAGGCTCACTATGAGGGAAATGAAAATGGATAAACAGTAAAGGCATTAATGGGATTGCCTCTAGAATATTTATTTGAAACCTTTCATTTATCCTGTGTCCGATAACAGTGTCTCTTTCCCTTTTCACTCCTTCTGTGGACTGCAACATTAGCATGCAGTGAACTCTTAGGGTATGTTTACACGACAACAATGTACTAAAATCAGACGTCAACATTGTCAAAAAATTGTTCACACAAATCTGCGAAAATAACAAAAAAGGCTGTATTATGCATGCCAGGCCAGTAGTTGGAGATGTCGCTTTGTCAAGAAAACCCAGCGCAAACATGTAACGCATGAACATGTAATATACATTTTTGTTGTTTACATGAAACCCGTTTTCAAAAGCTTGCGTTTTCAGGCCCCCAAAACACTGCTGTCGTGTAAATGAACATTCGAAACACATGTAAACATACCCTCAGGCTACATCTATATTAATCCGGATACATTTGAAAACTGTTTCAAAACGCTCTCTGTCCACACTAACATTTTCAAGTGTTTTCCAAAAGTTTCTCGTCCACACTGAAACGTCGGAAAACGTTAAATTCACCTGACTGTGCATGTGTAAACCCTCATAAAAGCTCACTGATACAGACAGAACAAGACATAATAAAGTTATCACGCAATGTTTCTGGCAAGATCATTTTCTTTAGCAAAATATCTCACAATTCACTGATGCGTCTGGTTCTGTTTCGGTCTATAACGCAATTGCTCTCATGTTAACATATTTTTTTAGCAACTGTGTGAAAGTGAATAGCATAACGGGTACAATACCCGTATAAATATGAATTTCTCTGTACAATATGCGTCACATGACTAAACGTGCATCATCATTTTCAAATTTTCACAGTCCACACTACAATGCAAAAACGGCGTTTTCAAATGTATCCACTTTGGAGAGCATTTTCAAAAAGCTTTGTTTTCGCCAGAGAGAAAAAGATGCGTTTTCAAGTGAAGCAGTATTAGTTTGGACAAGGCCTTACGCCGAGTTCACACTGCATGATTTTCAAATTAGTCAGATCACAGTTCTTTTCACACTGCATGACTATTTGGGGTAGCATTCAGTTGCTGCTGTGTTCACACTGCATGATGGATCGGCGACAGGGGGTTTCACACTGCGAGTAGGCGACAACTCTATGGCTGCGTTCACACTGCAGGGCTTAATGCTCAATTCCGATTTTTTGAAAAAAATTGATTTTTTTGCAAGGCCGTTCACATTTCCAATTAAATGCGACCTTTTGTGATCTCCTGTGTGAACGTGAAATGACCCAGAAGTGACCCGCATGCGCAGAAGAGTACTCAACGGTCAACGACGTCACTTGTTTCGCTGGAAATGTTTTCAAAAACCGCCCGGTTCCGATAAGAGCCCTCGAGTTTGGCCTGAATAGAGCTGTCCCCCCAAATATTAATTAACTCCGAAATCTCGCTTCCCTTCCACTGACTGGTCTCAGCATCGTCCGCCCTAGTTGTTTATCTTCTCATTCCCGCCTACTTCAACGTACAATGATGACGTTTGTCACGTATCAACGACGTGCGGGTCGGATACATGTGACCTGGCAGTTCAGACTGAAGACGCATTTCAAAAGATCGGATATGTATCGGATTTGGACCACTTACCCAAGTGGCCTGGGTCGCATTTGAAAAGATCGGATCTGTGTCGTTCAGACTGTCATGAAAAGATCAGATACAGGTCGCATAAGGGCAAAAAAATCGGAATTGGGTCATTTCAGCCTGCAGTGTGAACGCAGCCTATCTGGTCCGCAAACTACATTTTACAACCAAACCCGCGAGATCACGCGTGCATCAGAACAGAGTTCTCACACGAGACTAGAAATTATGTTCAGGAGGAGCACGTTCAGATAATGGACACGAGTGGAGAGCACTCAGCCAATCAACAATAAGAGGTGTATATATTCAGTTGTCTTACCTCCGTTTGTTGACAGTTTATCAGCATCCCTCCACCACCCCTTCTCCACACTTTTAGTTCTAACCACTTACATACACGGGGGTTACTCTGGGTTTGGGCCAAATTCAGAGCTCGGAGCCCTCCCCCCGGACAGCACGCCAAATACGCATTTAAATTGACTCTCTATAAATTATATGTTAGTGTGAACTCATTAATTGTTATCGAAAATGATCATAACAATGAAACTTGCGATCCATTTATATAGATCAGTGGTCAGAACACATTTCACACAGTTTGAATCGTCCAGATAATTAGCAAACCAAATATCTCATGGGCGTCGGCGACTCCCTCAGATCACCGCGTCTTTGATAATTCACACTGCGTGATTGTCACTAGCGTGAACGAGCAACAATTTGCCTATGATTTCGGGCATTTGTCTGCGATTTCACAAAACCCGTCGGCGAGTCAAAATCGGGGCTAAAATCGGGCAGTGTGAACTCTGCATTAGTCATGATTCAGATCTGGTGGATGCTATGATGGATATAGGCTTGGAGTCTTTTCTCATTGCTTGTTTGTAAACAGGGTCTTGCTTTAAAATTGGTGATCTTTTGGATTTTTGACACAAAAAATTGGTCTCTTTAACACAAAAAACTCATATTCCAAAATATTTCACTCACAGAGTTTGAAAACATGGGTGTTGAAAAACCTCTAGGCAAGAATCAGCAGCAGTTCATTCATTTATTTTCCCAAGCTGCCACACTATTCAACCAGCTTCTAACTGCAGTCTGTTTCTGTGAAACACAGAATTACCACGTTTTTCCAGCTTGTCTGTTGCAATTATTCTTTTATTTTATTTTTAAATGATATATATTATTATCAAAACCCTGCCTGCCCAGTCATTTTACAATGAATGGGCATGTGATGCTTTAAATATAGCACAGTCATTTTACTTTTGTCCTTTATGGGACTAATGGCACAGCTGGATACTGCTGCAGGGTGACCCGCTCTCCATTTCTCTCCATATGTCCCACTACGTCAAGGGGGAAAATATAGTTTGCAGAGCCTCTTTATCCTCTCTAACATTATTATCGTAGTTTGTGATTCATTTATTTCCTGGCAGGATTTTTTCCCTGTCTGGTTGTGATATTCTGGCAATGGATCACTGTTAACTTGTTCATTGAGTCTCATATCTAATCCACATATGGTCTTGTTTTAAAAACAAAAAAGCAAAGTAGATTCAATGTGCTTAATACATAAAAAAAGAAAAATGAACACAAGTCAGTATTACCTTAACGCTGGTTGCCACCTGTCATAAAGCACAAGCAGTCACAGCATGCAGCTGCAGCTGCCACTGCCATGTAAATGTATGTTGTCGTAAATGACAGATTAGACACTCTACCCAAGAAAGTGAGTTCGCCAGTGTAGAAATTTTAGGATTCAGTTAAAATGACTTGTTGTTAATCACCCCAGTCTGCAGGACTAGCTGAGCAACAGTGAGCGCAAAAGGGGGCAAAACCAACAACCTTTTTACCCACCTCCGCCTCTGATATCTTGCAGATTTGGCTACTGTACAGAGAGCAAGTTGCAATTTTTTGCTAGTCCTGAAACGTGAAATATGATATCTGTGTTCTTCAAGCCATCTTGGTTATTTCATTTTAAGGATAATGTATATTTATAATGCAATGCCAATTGACATATATAATTTAATGTAATATAACATAATATAATATATAAAAAATAATATCGCTTCTGTATTATTCTGTGACAAGAAGCCAATGGTGTGATTCTTCAAAAAAGAAGAAAAAAAACACTAAGTAAAAATGAATTTGACTGATCGATAGCATTATTTAGTTTTTCTATAGACAACATTTATTTTTAAGCATTGTAATATATACACACACTTTAAACCAAAATAATTAATTGGTTTGAGTAACGCCGACTTAAATTAAACAAATTACCAAACACATTAACTTTTATGAGTATTTAGAACGTTTTTTTTTTTTTGAGGTTCACATAAACTGACACATTCTAAGTAATATGAATTATTTCGTTGTTTTGAGTTTAACGAACTTGTCTCTTTTAATTTAGACTAACTTAAATTTAACTGAAACTAGGCTGGGATTTCTATTTCCAAGTATGCTTTGCCATGGCACTCGAAAGGGAGAGTAAATGCTAAAATTAAGTGTTATAATATGGTGTTTTGTGCCAGATTAATGTTAAGTTGGAGATTTAGTAGTTTAATGTTTTGCTCTGCTAATTGAGTTTCTGTTATGTTTGGTTGGCTATCAAAGCATTGTGTTACCAATTAGCACATTAGCATTTACTGAATTTGCTAAAGCTAGCCAAGCTTCCACTACTTTCCACTACTGAGATTACATGATAATTTTAAGTTAAATGTATGAATTTACTCAAATATTTCAAGTAAAGGGCAATTAAAATGTATGAGTACAAAATACAATTCTGCCAGTTCTGCTTACTGAAACTTTGAATCTCTTAACCTAATTTTTTTTTTTTTTAGCTTTGCCAACTTATTCGGGTTTACAGTACATTATGAAGACTGCCACAGGTACTAAAGTGAAGGTTTAGAGTGATTCTGCAAACATATGATTGAGTCTTGAGTTTGAAGTTTGAACTGATTTAAGAATATTCATTGTCAGATTCAGGGGTGCCGAACAGGGATTATGACCTGATTAGGAAGTTAACGCCCCCCACCCCCCAACACACATACACACACACCAAAAAAAAAACACAATGGCAATCAAAGTTGATATAATATATAATACTATACTATACATCAGCATGTGTGCTACTGTAGTTTTTATAAGAAGCACTATTCAAATATCTTTGACATGAAGTAAGCTATTTAGCAAATGTACCAGAGCATTTACCAGTGCAGTATAATTTAATTTTCCTGTTTATAGCACAGCAGACCTATTGCTCTACTGACTGTTTAAAAATATCCTAATCTTGTTTCTTCGGTCAGTGTTGCTGCATGGATGCATGATTTCTGAATACTGTGCGAGTTTTCAGATTGTGTGGGGGAGCACTATAGATGTATAGGTGGTCTTCATCTGTAGTCTTATGACTCAGTCTCTCTCTCTCTCTCTCTCTCTCGTGATCTCTCTTTCCCCGCATAGTGAACACAAGGTCAGGGAGATTAAAAGCGAGGGATTGGAGGGGGAGGGGAGAGCGAGAGGCAAAGCTCGGCAGGCATGTAACAGACTGAGAAAAAGAGAGAAAAATTATATCTTTTTAGTTGTCAAGAAGACTTCCTCATACCATCCAGACCATCAAAGACTCTTTTCCATGCAGTTAATTACAATAAATGGACACAAGCTTCAAGATGAATGCAAATGCACTGTAAAACAAACATAAAAGTGGTCCGTGTGACTTTTGCAAGTTTTACGAGGTCAACTGAAGCTTTGTTAATAAAAATACCAACATTTAAGTTTATACTCAATGACTCAAGAATTGGATTAGTCTGATTTCATAAATGATCAGACTGAACTGGATCAGATGTTTCATTAAAAAAAATGGTTACTTCATGAGAACAGAATTCTCATTTTTCCTACTCTGTTTTAATTGATGTTAGAGCATCACTGATGAGCTGTAGATTAGTTTTATTTTATTATAGGTTTCCTATAACCTGTCATTGCCTTGGCCACTATCTAACATTGCACAACCGACTACAGGAACACCACTGTGTTTCGCATAAAGAGTCCCGATGAATAACTGGACAGCTCTATTTGACTGTATGTCTCCTCCTCTCAAAGTGTTGATTGATTTATTGGTGGATGAGCCATGTTCACTGGCTCTAAAATGGTACACGCACAAACCAGACCCAGCTGATATGTTTGGATGATTGAAGAACCATAAATTACATCGCGGACCAGAGAAAACCAATAAAATATGACACATTGACCTTGTGGGAGGTGCTGAACTCTACAAAATGTGACATGCATGTGATATTTAGGGTAGCACTTTATTAATCCACTGTAGGAAATTGAGGCATTACTGCGCAAAATGGCAAATAACAATACAATACTGTAGCTACAGTACGATAAAGTTAAAAACAAAAACAGATCATATAAATGAGATGTATTCTAAAATGCTTAATATAGTATTGTAATATCAATATGCAAAATGAAAAGGCTTGTGAAAATAATTAATGGGTTGGACAGTTTGTTATTTAAAGAGAAAAAAAAAAGCCTTGAGAAAACCTCATTGTCACAATATAAAGAAACAAAACGTCTGCTTTGCACATATATTTTTTGTATAACACGCTTACGAATGTCCACTGTTAAAAACAAACAAATAGTTAAACATTCAAATGGCTTGTTTCACATTCACATGTGCCTAAAACCAATTCCAATCAGGTTGAAAAGGGGAGCATGTAAAGCTTTGCTCCTGATGATCACAAGATCAGGATCCCGCGTGCTGCCTGTTACAATGCTTGCTTTCATGCACTCATTGGCCATGAAGCCTTGTGATCCAGATAGCTAATTAAAAGCATGCAAAATACTTGGCCAGTAGCTCCGTAAATTCCTAGACTCAGAGAGAGAAATGTATTATTTTTAAAAAGAAAACTTGTCTTTAACACTATGTTGTAATATGAACAATCAGTCAGCATTCAGCAATGATACTGCTTTGTCATGATGCATTTGCGCATCGGGGTGCATATATAACTGTGACAATGCTGCAGCTAACCTTTCAATCACATTCATGATCACAATCTTATTTGCCTTCACTTCAATGCTTAGGTGGGCAAAACGAAAATCTGGAATAGAACGAAGATAAATGTTGAGGCCAGATGTTGATTCAAACCAGAAACTCTTTTGTTTTTACTATTTATCGGAAGAACCAGCTCATAAGAGTAATTCTTTCAGCCCATACAGAAATGTAATACATGTACATATATGTCCCTATATCCGAGTAGTGATGTCATATATGTTTCATATAAGGCAATACATTATTAGCTCATATATACATCCTCATGATATTTATACCATGTATGAAATACCCATAGAAGAATTATTAAATATACATATATTAAAATTATTTATATGATGCCTTTTTATATGGTACTGTATGTTAATGCCATATATGTAAACAATATATGTCCAATTTATATATGTAAGTTTATTTAATCAACATGTATGCAAACATTCAGTATGCTTGTATAGGATTTTATATGGATTTGTATAGTGGTGTTTGAATCCTGGCATTTTATTCTAGTTTGGTTTTGGTTCAGGCTTCGGACATTAATGCTCCATGTGTTTTTCGCCCCGTTGTGAGCGTAGAGTACGAGCATTCGCTTGGTCTCGTGTGAGCAAGTAGTTTTGCTTGGGCAGAATGCACTCTTTTATCCATGTGTTGTGTGTTTGTTTAGCACGCGGCTCATGCTCATCAGCCATGTACTTTCATGTTTTGTTCTGTGTAGCAAGTAACAGTTACCCTGTTACAAGGGTGACATTTTTCATCCTGTCCTCTAGAGGGCAACAAAGGGCGGAAAAGATTATAAGTTTGCGAGTAGCATAGGAGAGGCATTGCGATGGAGTATGGGTGAAAATGCCTGGAATCACATTGTGTTTGAGGAGTTGCGTGAATTGTACATTCTAATGCTTTACAATCTTATTCAAATGCACATTTTTATGTACCCATAAAAATGTTAATTCTTAGTGTTTGGAAGTTTGCAGAGAAGCTCACAGAGGACTCTGTTATGGGGCTTGAGTGCGCTGATACTTACTTCTTACCTGTGTTGGATTGTGCCAGTGCCTTATCTAGGATTTAGGATTGTAAACTTCATTGCCTGCTGGGACTTTACAAAGACTGGGACTTCTACAAGACTTGCATTGCAGAGTGTATATAATTTTCCCTCTACGGCATTTTTTTAAATGTAATTTTTATTTGTGTATCACTTTAGTTGATTTACTGTTTATTTGTTTACTTTCAGTGTTGAGCTTTGATATGACAATGCTGTCTTGGATTTCGTCCATGTGCAAATTGTGATTCAATAGATACAATTTATTTGTACTCCCTCTTTGAGACTCTTACAGTTATTTTGAACACAAAATATTGGCAAAAGTGAAGTCCCGTTTTATGAGGCTTTCTTACTGTATAAAAAAGTAAGGTGAGCCAGTTACAAGCATGAAGAGCTTTGTTTGTGTTTTGATTTTTAATTTTTGAAGTTTAATAAAAAGCCCATTAACCTCTGCATCCTTGAGTCCTTCATCCCTTGCCTCACCTGACAATAAGCAACATTAAAAATATTTTATATTTTTAAATGTAATTTGTTTTATACATAAAATCTATACTAAGACTCTACGTCATTTGTCAGTGATAGTGAATTGTCAGATATATAATTTAAACATATATAATATGTAGAATAGAGATATATGTCAATATATGGAATTTCTGATAGATGTGCATATATGTGCATTTATGTTTTTACTCTTAATGAGCAGCATATATTTCATATATGAGACATATATGTCAAAATATGTATTATACATACATAAACATATAATATGTGGGATAAATTTATGTCAATATATGAAATTGTTCCAATTTCTAATAGGTTTTTACTTTATATTTTGCATATATTTTTTTTATATATATATATATATATATATATATACACTCACCTAAAGGATTATTAGGAACACCATACTAATACTGTGTTTGACCCCCTTTCGCCTTCAGAACTGCCTTAATTTTACGTGGCATTGATTCAACAAGGTGCTGAAAGCATTCTTTAGAAATGTTGGCCCATATTGATAGGATAGCATCTTGCAGTTGATGGAGATTTGTGGGATGCACATCCAGGGCACGAAGCTCCCGTTCCACCACATCCCAAAGATGCTCTATTGGGTTGAGATCTGGTGACTGTGGGGGATATTTTAGTACAGTGAACTCATTGTCATGTTCAAGAAACCAATTTGAAATGATTCAAGCTTTGTGACATGGTGCATTATCCTGCTGGAAGTAGCCATCAGAGGGTGGGTACATGGTGGTCATAAAGGGATGGACATGGTCAGAAACAATGCTCAGGTAGGCCGTGGCATTTAAACAATGCCCAATTGGCACTAAGGGGCCTAAAGTGTGCCAAGAAAACATCCCCCACACCATTACACCACCACCACCAGCCTGCACAGAGGTAACAAGGCATGATGGATCCATGTTCTCATTCTGTTTATGCCAAATTCTGACTCTACCATCTGAATGTCTCAACAGAAATCAAAACTCATCAGACCAGGCAACATTTTTCCAGTCTTCAACTGTCCAATTTTGGTGAGCTCGTGCAAATTGTAGCCTCTTTGTCCTATTTGTAGTGGAGATGAGTGATACCCGGTGGGGTCTTCTGCTGTTGTAGCCCATCCGCCTCAAGGTTATGCGTGTTGTGGCTTCACAAATGCTTCGCTGCATACCTCGGTTGTAACGAGTGGCTATTTCAGTCAAAGTTGCTCTTCTATCAGCTTGAATCAGTCGGCCCATTCTCCTCTGACCTCTAGCATCAACAAGGCATTTTCGCCCACAGGACTGCCGCATACTGGATGTTTTTCCCTTTTCACACCATTCTTTGTAAACCCTAGAAATGGTTGTGCGTGAAAATGGTTGTGCGTGAGAATCCCAGTAACTGAGCAGATTGTGAAATACTCAGACCGGCCCGTCTGGCACCAACAACCATGCCACGCTCAAAATTGCTTAAATCACCTTTCTTTCCCATTCTGACATTCAGTTCAGGAGATTGTCTTGACCAGGACCACACCCCTAAATGCATTGAAGCAACTGCCATGTGATTGGTTGATTAGATAATTGCATTAATGAGAAATTGAACAGGTGTTCCTAATAATCCTTTAGGTAAGTGTATACACATATTACATTTCCGTATGGGACCCTACGTCAAGTGGAAAATGGCAAAATCGGGCTGATATCGTACAGTCTAAACCCCGTCTTTAAGGCCGGTACACATTGCATGATTTTGGGCTGTCCTGGATGAAAGATGACGTGGTGATTGCTGTGGAGATTCAAAGATGGCCGTTGTCATGGTCCTGCGACCAAAGATAGGCTGTGTTAATTTTCTGACAGTGTCAGAAATTTAGCATGATTATCTCACAGTGTGTTTGCTGCTACGACCTATGTTTACTGACTAGCCAATAAAAATGCAACATGAAATGGCGTATTGATCAACGTGACATGGCGCTAAAACTAATGCTGGGTTCAGACTTTTTGTCTGTAACTATAGTCACTGTGTCAGATTATGCAATTTTGGCTCCTAAATTCTTGTGTTGCGGACAAAAACACGTTGCTTCTTGTCCAATTATTGCTTGTCGTCTTTAACAACATCTGTGATGTCATAGAGAAGGCGGGACTGCCTGACAGTTGACACGTTCCTATATTGCACAAAGAGGACATTATGGAATCTTCCAAAGGGAAACAAATTAGAATTTTTAGCCAGTAATAAAAATAAATGTACTACTCACCCGGTTGCTGAAGCGCCTCCACTATCGCTTGCCAGCATTCATCTTTTCGCGGTAGTCCCACGAGGAAACATCATAAAGACAGGAGTACAGCCATAGCTCCATGAATCTTTCCTCCATTGCACCAATACTATTGTCTCTCTTTCGTTTAGGCATGTTTGAAAGCTGTGTACGGAGCTTCTGTGCTCCTATTGGTCAATATCACAGATGTGACTGAACCCGTGGTGGAAGACTGTTGCCATGTCATGAAGCATCACAGACGCATGTCGTTTGTCGTTCACTATGACACACTATACAAGATAAAGCGATCGATTCTTGCGTCCCGATGCCCATTGTCATTTACAAATCCCCACAACACCCTACGACAAACGGATCATGCTAAAATCTGGCGAAAATTGTCTGAACCGGGCATTAAAACTACTTGCCTCAAGCTCCATTTGCAAAATTGGTATGCCAAGTTGGCCTCTTTTCCCTAGACATGACCACGTCCATATTCTCCTCTTTCGCTTCCTCCTCAGCACACACAAAAACCACAATTGCCAGAGTGCGATTATTCTTTCTCTTTGTTTACCACTAGCGCATACTGATAATGTTTTATTCTTCTATGCTATCTTGCGTCGTAGCCTACGAAGTTTATTAGATCCATGTTGTACAGTGTGCTATGTAATAATCTTAAAGGATTGCAGAAATCGCAGTCTGTAGAAGGCATTAGGCACTGATTTTGTAGGTAAATCCTCTGGAATGGATCTGAACATTTTAAAATGTGATAAACTGAGTTATACCTGAAGTTAACCAAATGTCAGCAGTGATGACATTGGCATTAGATATCATGGTATCTTGATTATATGTCCTTAATGAGATCAAGATTGAGGTTTGAATGAGCCACTGAACCTTTATTTTAGGAGATTCAGTGTTTACTTGGTTTGATGCTGCCAAACCCCTTAACATTAGTGTAATTATAAAGCTGATTCTTGGGGTTAAATCATGGGCTTGTAGGCGACAATTAGGGAACCACTATGGGAAAGTTTGCTGGCAGCCAAGAGCATTTCAACTTAATTGCATGAATGAAGTAATGAAGTGCCTCTCTCGCACTCTCACACATTCAGACATATTGTACAGATGAACAGGCCAGCTGTTAAAACCCTGGACTTTGCCAAAACTTGCCTCCATCCTCTTGAAGATAGTTAACTATTCCTGGAGCAAAAATGAGAACATAGGCTCATCTGAATCTAAATAGGCCCCTTACTGTTATGGAAGTGTCAAATCTAGTCTAGCTTCTGTGTAGAAAGCAAAGTGAGATTAAAAACAGATGTACACATGATCAGTGATGTTTGTGGTGATAGATGGCATCTTGTGGTTGTGGTTGGCTGCGAGAAACAATTTCATTTGGTGGCAGAAATTGTTTGTTTACTAGAAAAGCTGAAATCAGCACTACAGTGGACATAAATAACATTCCAACGACTTTAACTGGCTCTAGGTCTTTTGACATTGCGTTTAACGCTGGGTTAATGCAGTGACATCTTTTCCTTGATGACGTGTTTACTTACACAAGGGCGGGACAACCTATCACTAACATGACATCACATCACAGCAATAATGGTTGGATCATATCAATACAACCAGTTCCCGATGGACAAAATCAAGTCTCACTACATTTTTTTCTTGTTCGAGAAGCTGTTTCAATCGAATATACATTATAATAGGGAAGAAAAGACAATCAAACTTTGGTTTCATGCTGACTATAGTAACAAAACTAAAACTAAACTGACAAACATTTCTAACTCCAGTCATTTGTTCCTCCTCAGAATCCTTTCTTGTAATAAACTGGTACATTGCATTTCACCTTTTCTCTAGCCTGTATACTAATCTAGCTTACACTTTAAATTTTGCATTGTGTTCTATGGATATACTGTTGGCTGTATGAACAATGTGAATATGCAGTGTGAAGTCCAAATTCTCATATTTTCTGTCCATCTTTTCCCTTTATTTTAATTCTCCTCCTCAGATCTTTTCCATTGTGATCTTTGGATGCATTGCTAACGAGGGCTATGTGAACCGTCCAAATGAGGTAGAGGAATTTTGCATCTTTAACCGCAACCAGAACGCCTGTAACTATGCTGTTGGGATGGGATCCCTGGCCTTCCTTTGCTGTGCGGCATTTATGGCACTGGACATCTACTTTCCTCAGATAAGCAGTGTCAAAGACCGCAAGAAGGCTGTGATAGCTGATATTGGAGTTTCAGGTAAACTGCTGATAGAATGCAAGTATTGCATATCAATACTTTGTATCACTGATAAGATATATTTACTGTAAGGTTGCTGCCTCACTCTTTTTTTACAAACCACACATTATATTTTATTCATTTGAACACATACATTATTTTATGTGGCACTAAGAAGGTTTTAAAAATATTTCCCATATACATTTGTTTCTAACAAATTGTTGTCTTCTTGGCTCAAAAGCACCCTTATGGTGTTCGCCTATGTGCGTGCTGGTCTGAAAACGAGGTGTGTTCAGGCGCATTGTTGGACCGTTGCTATTTTGAGGCAACTTGACCAACAAAAACCTGGTCTAAATCAATAGCGCAGTATTTTTTGTGTTATTTAAAAGGTGCGTAAGTATATTTGCCTTAGGGCGGGTCCACAACACGAGTACACTCTGCTTATTACAGACACAGGGTCGCACAGCAGCACAAACATTTGTAAATATTAAAAATAAAAGGATTCCTCTCTGGAGAAGCGTTCAGTCTTTCCGCTTACAAATTCCGCCATGTAAATAGCGAATCCGCCATGGTGCAAGCGCAACTGGCTTTTAAAGGGAATGCGAGATGACACTCTGATTGGTTTATTGCACGTTACGCCCAAAACACACCCATGACTCCTTTAGAATTGGTACAACCCTTTTGGACCATGCTCCTGCCGCACAGACTGATTTTTTAACCGTTTTTAAACTAGCAAAAGTGGATTCGGACATGCCCCAAGGGCACCTGCACTATGCGGTTCAGAACGTGCTCAGATCGTTTAAATAGGGCCCTTAGATTCCTAAAGCAATAACCTATCAGGCAATGACTTAGCAGGAAGTGTTTCCGCCCAAATGTCCCTCACGAAACTAATACAGGACAGTCTTCTGACGCAGCATAATGGCTTAAGAATCTACTACAAAATAGTGAGAGCTTTGGTGATAAAGCAAATTGAATTACTACAATAGTAATTTGACACTAGAAAGGACTTGAAAGTTGGTCAAAAACATACATTTACACACAAACTGATAACCAACCGCAACTTTCAGATGCCATCTTTATTTTTTAGCTCAACTGTCACAGAAACAAAAGCACAGGATTGTGGGATATCATAGGCAGCGAAGGATACATCTATGCTGCCTTCAAAAAGCAATCAGATGAAGGTATCTTGTTGCCTTCTACCTCTAGCTTTCGGAATCAGCAGTGATCCGAACTTCCTCTACCGCAGCATTACTTTAAGACACTGACCTCTGTTGGTAAAATCTAACTGCTTCTAGACTGCAGTGCTATGTTGGATTTGTGGTGCAATAGCGCCATCTATGTCTGTAAATGTAAATTGACTGTTTTGATCAGACCTTTAGATTTTGAATACAATATGCGATCACTCCATTTTAGGTTTGTTTGTATTTTTTTTCCCAGTCAAAGGTATTTATTGTGCTGTTTTATTGATTTGAAATTCTGAACCATTCGCTTTTGTTCTCTCAGCCTTCTGGTCTTTCGTGTGGTTTGTGGGATTCTGTTTCCTGGCCAATCAGTGGCAGGTGGCTAAACCAGATGATAACCCCCTCAAAGAGGGTGGAGACGCAGCCAGAGCAGCCATCACTTTCGCCTTCTTCTCCATATTTACATGGGTCTGTACTGAATCTTATTCTTCATTTAAGTAAATCTTTCCTTTAAAACTGAATTCATCAGAATCAGATTTGATTTGAGAAATTCAATGTTTACATTTTCTTCTCAGTCACATTTGTATTGTATTATATAGATGATGGTAGTAGTAATGCACCAGTGCTATTTTTGTATTACTTATGTTGTAGTATTTATTAATATTTTGAAATAGCTTTTATTTTTAAATGTTTTGTTTTCATTTTAATTTTGCTGTGCTTTTCTCATTTTTATTACTTAAGTATGTATTTTTTTCATTCATTTTATATTTCTGTTTTCGTTTCAGTAATTTTAGCACTGAAGTAGTTTTTAAGTTTAAGTTTTTTCATCTAATATATTTTTTATATATATATATATATATATATATATATATATATATATATATATATATATATATATATATATATATATATATATATATATATATATATATATATATATATATATATATATATATATATATTTATTTTAAACTTTATTTCAATCACCGAAAGTGACACACCAAAATCAAAAATTCACTTGACCAAAATGTATGTTCAAAACATATTTATATTTGTTTTAAAGTGATTACACAAAGTTTCTTTAATTGATGGGACTTCCAATAAATGTACAAATATTTTTAAAATAAATTCTCATCAACTGAAAATGCAATCTCTTTCCATCTAAATATCCCAAGACAACTTTTACAATAAATATGATATATTTGTCTGTTAAAGTCCTGTTCATATTTTCAGCATAGTCTCTTTCATCTGAAAATGTGTTAGATTGCATGCATTTCTTTCTTCTCAATGAATGAACATCTACACAGCTTCATTCTCTAATCTACTTTCTGTACTTTTCCAGAGAATTATTTACCCCAGTAATCTTTGCTTCACTGTTTGCATATATCCTTCTAACCGCTAATCTCTCTAAGAACTTCTCTTACAGAAACCTCCCAGCTGCATCCATACGATTAACCCAGTGTTGTTGAAATGTTTTTCCAGCCATTCTTTTTGTTGATCGCTGGCTCTGGCCAATCTGTTTTTCTCTAGGGTGTTCTTACACTGCTGGCCCTGGAGCGCCTAAAGAAAGTCTCATTTGAAGAGGAATACAACAAACTGTTCACCCCTCAAACACCACCTCCATTTGTCTAACATTTACCACACTCACATACTTAATTGTTTACTGTGCCATTGACATCAACATCAACTACAAAAGCACCCTTCAAATTCTGCTGTCAGCAATGAATATCACTGAAGATAATCTGTGATCTGTTTAGATTTTTTGCCATGTCAAGAGCCACATCAAGTGCCATATCAAACCCTAAACCTCATTGTATGAACTGGGAAGAGCTTTAAAATATTTTAACACGTATCTGCCTGGAATTATGAAGTTATAATAACATATTCTTTCTTCATTTTTTTATACTAATGGTACCTTGTTGTTATATGCTGATTATCTCTTGGGGTTAAAGGTACACTTCCATTCAAAAGTTTGGGGTCAGTGAGTTCGTTTTTGTTTTGTTTTTCGGGGAAAATACTTTTTATCTCGTAAAAATGTATCATGTTTTCCACAAATATATTAAGCAGCACCACTGTTTTCAATATTGATTATAATCAGAAATGTTTTATTGAGCATCAAATCATCATATCAGAATGATTTCTAATGGATCATGTGACACTGAAGTCTGGAGTAATGATGCTGAGTATTGATGCTGAGCTTTGACATCACATGAATGAATTACATTTTAAAATAAATTTAAATAGAAAATTGCTATAATATTTGACAATATTGTTGTTTTACTGTATTTTTTAGTAAATAGTTGCTGCCTTGGTGAGCACTTCTTTCAAAAACATTGATTCATTTTACAGACCCCAAACTTTTGAAGGGTAGTTTTTATGCCAGATAATCAATGTTTTCTTCAGAAAATTATTATTTGATTGGTTTTTTTAATTGCGGTTACACTTTTAATTGACTAGGGGGCGGCAGTTGCACATGAAACATTCCGCTGAGCTCTTTACATAATTGTTTTGTAACAATATGTACAAGATACTGTGTCCTGATACATTATACACTGTTTCCCTCTCATTTGCCTCTATTGTTGCCATGGCATTTCATGATCTTATTTTTGTTTACAGTTGAGCTGCTGTAGTTGCTTAAGATCTATGATGTATATTTATCCGTTGTGATAGATTTTATAATCTTATACTGACAGATGTTGTTCGATTAAACTTAAGTTTGACACAAGTTCTGGTTTTACATTTTGTTTTGGATTTGGGTTTTCTATGTGTTAGCCACTCACTAAGCATTTCCTAAATGTATTCTTGACTCTGTTAATCTTAAAGCTGACTAACCATCTTAATCCTGTATCTTAATCAAACTAATGTTGCTTTTCTTTCTCTTTTTTCCCCCCTCTCCCTCTCTGTCCCATCCTGTCATTCTCATTTACTCCTTTCAATTAAACCTTACTTGGCTTCCCTAACTGATGCCTTTTCATTCACTATTCACCATCAAAACTGAAAAAAAAAATCTTCCTTCCCTGCTGCCAATAATCCTCTCATTTCCAATTCCTCTCTAATCCCTCCGATCCCACCCTCTAAACCTCTCCTTCCGGCATCTTCATTCTCCTAAAGGCTGGTCAAGCTTTCCTTGGATTCCAGAAATACAAATTAGGCGCAAGCTCATCTCTCTTCTCTCAGGACTACACTGATCCCAGCCAGGATCCCGCTGGAGCGCCCACTGCAGGCACGGAGTACACCGGATACAACGAAGACATGGAGGCTAATTATGAAGGCTCTGGTGGATACCAGAACCAAGACTACTAAGGTCAAGTATAAGGATGTACACAACAGCCTTAACAAGCTAGGCTAATGGGGTTGGTTACATGGGGTAAACAAAATAGGACAAACATGAACTTTGGGCACTTGGGGTAGAATATGGGGACCAAAGCAGACTCAAAGGAATTCAGGAGTTTATTTGGTGCTATAATAACCCCTTGTGGAATTTATAGCGGGTTTGGGCATTTCAAACATGTAATGAGTGTTTCATTCAATCTATAAAATATAATATTTTGCAGATTGGGGACTGTGGCACAAGATCTCCCAAAAAGTTTTTTTTTTTTTGGTGCCACCAGGAATTTTTGCCTTCAATCTTGGGGTTATGGGTTTGGGCACTTCTAAACTAAACTGACAGAAATTCGTCTCTAATAGGCAAAGAAACTAACTACACTGTAAAAAAGAAAACTGACTTAAAAATTAGTTGAATCTTGCATAACTTAAAAAATAAAAAAAATAGTTAAATCAATGTAAAAACGTCATAATCAAAATTGCTTTAACTCATCAAAATAAGTTAAGCAGTTTTCTACTGTTTTTTATAAGCTATTTAATTTAAGTTGAAATGACTTAAACATACAAGTTGATTGTACTTAAAAATATTAGGCAGAAACTTTTTTTTTTCTTTTTACAGTGTAGTATTGGTCATACGTTTGACAAGATCTGACCAAACTAAATGTTTCTGAAGAGCGTAGTGTAGGTGATTCAATAGAACATTACACTAACCCTTAACCTGTCACTAGAACACATTCTCCATTGATAGCTCTCTGCTGCCATTTTGTTAATGTCAAAGGGTCTTAAATGATCTCTTTTTTTTAACAATATCAGGTCTAGGAATAAATCATTCTCTGCATTGTTCACATAAAACGTACAAAGAGAAAAAATGAATGGTATATGATGTAAAACAGAGAGTTAAAGTAAAAGAGTGAATTAAGCTACTGAAAGTGAATTATGTGAGAGCTGACAAACTGCAAGGTTTTTAAAATAGTTGTACAGCTGTGATTACATTATTTAAGGTCTGTTTCTGTCCATATGTGCAGTGGCCCTTAACAGTATTTGGACACTTAAGCAACACTTAAATATATGGCTGTCACATTGCATGAAATACCAAACCAAGTGTCATTTATTTTGAAGAAAGACTGCACAAACACATTTCCAATCAAAGCATTTCACACAAAGAAGTTTGTTAGTTTTTCAATTCTAAAACTATATAGACCTTATGCACGAGAAAAAGCAAAGAGCCATTTTTAGAATTTTGTGTTTGAACTTCTGTTTTTGCTCTGGATATTTCTATGGCATCGCTATCGAAGAGTAATTCGCTGATATCATGGATTTACTTATTGCAGAGTTAACGAAAGTTATGAGCATTAATTTTTGAAGCGATGCCATTAAGATTTTAAAACAATTTTACCTTCATGCTGAGGAAATACAAACCGGTGTCATGACAAATCGGGTCCTCCCTCTGAAACTGTCAGTTAATGATTATCCTAAGTATATACGAATGATATTAATTTAAAATACGCATAGCTTAATATATAATGCATACAAAAAGACATTAGTGCATAATAAAACCGATTTAACGTAATTTCTTACACTTGATTAACTGTTCATTAATTAATAATAGCCTATTAAGTGAATAATTGAACATCATTAAGTGCAAATGTGTGTATAAACTAAGCTATCAGGTTAATCGCTTATCTATGCTATGCTAGTATATAAGCTAACATAACGGTCATATAGTTAAAGAGAGTACCTATTAAACCTGTTAGCAATTTGAACCAATGGGATCACTTGGGGTCCTAGAGGAGACCCTATATCGGGGGGGGGACCCAATTTGTCACTACACCAGAAGAACACAACAAGTGCAGCGCTGAAAAGGTGAAGGGCCAAACACCAGGGCTATATATAGGCTACTGTAAGTTGCCGGCCGGTCACATTTCGCGGGCAAAAAAAGGTCCAGTGAATATTGTCAGCAATGTATGAAGCACACCTTACACAGGAGCCACTTTCAAAACAAGCAGCTTTCTTTTTAGGTAACGGCACATCAGCGTGACCAACCTTGAATCTGATGCGAAATCTACGGAAGGGAAACTTTCGAACTCTTACGACATTTCAAATGTGGATTCCTATTAAAATTAATGGATTTCCCCATTCAAATTTGCCGAACATTTGATGAACACCTGTGGTTACTCTGCTAGGATACCTGTGTAAACTTGAGGAGCAAATATTAAAATCCAACCGGGTTCAGTTCATGCATTTTAAAGTGTGATTTAAAAATTTTAAAGCAAGTATGTTTTAGGGCCACTGTGCATGTCATTGTCAACATGATACACGTTTACAATTTTATGACAGTGATCTAGACATGATGACTTTTGATGTTATTAATGTCTTTTAATCACGAATGTAAACGTGTGGTGCAACACTACAATTCATGAGACTTTGAAACACATTTTTGAGAGGGAAAATGTCCAGACTAGCACTCAAAGCAGTGATATTTAAAAAAAATATATATTAAAATAAAATGTGAACAAAAAAGACGCAGAGCCCCCCTGAGCATGAAAAATGAATGCTAATGACTAACAACAGACAAATCCAGCCGATACCTCAATGTTATGCTATAGGAAGAACAGATTGATAGACTAGTATATCTTTAGGGCGAATGTCCATGTCATTATAATGGTCTGACACTTAAATAAAATATATTATTCTGAAAATATTATTCATCATTATGTATGCTAACAAGTTCCTTTGTAGCACCCTTAACATAGTGTTGTCTTTTTTTAAATTAAAATTTTGTATTTTTTGATCATAGTTACTGTAATAACTCATGAACTAGAGCAGCAGCTGGGTTATGCATCACAGATAAATAATTTTTATTTTCAATTAAGTTCTGAAAAAATGTTCATAATTATGTACCTGAATATATAAAACCAGCATATTTTTATTTCATGACAAAGATGTAATATAATCAAGTACACAAACATATCTTTATACATTTACTACCAAATAACTCAAAAATAATATTGTGTATTTTGCATTTAAAGGTGTCATATAGAATAATGTTTATCCATTCTCTAGTGACATTGTTTTCTAAATCAGCAAACTTTTTATTTTTAATTTCTTGTTGAAAATCTTAAAAAGGAACGCTACAATACAATCAGTTATATAGATGATGTATCAGATGTGTTATAATATAATGTATATGTGCAGTTATGGAGCTGGGATACAAAATAGTGTAAATTCTTTTGATGTGGTGACTATCCATTAACTGAATCATAGGTTAATATGGCTCGGTGTATTTTGTCCTGTCTTGTATGTTGCTTGTCTGGTAAAACGTCTGATATAGATGACAATAAAAGACATTGACTGATGGACATAGTTGCCAATTCTTTTGAATACTTCTGTATTTTGAATTTCTTGTGTCCCTAACAAGTATGTACACACTGAAATCATGCTTAAAAAAAGCAAAATAGTGCAATGTAATTCAATGACATTTATACATATTGAAGTCTTGCCTATTACTTTTTGTGGCCACTGTATGAACATGCATGACAGGAAACAAATTTAGTGTGTATATCATAAACAGAAGCAGCTTCGTTCCTGGACTGATGTGACATTTCCTGGTTCTCATGCTTGTAACTCTATGTAACTCTTCATGACTGGCATTACATTTCCATACCATAGTGTGCTGAGTGGCCACATCGCAGGGGAGGGACATCACAAACGTGAGATCAGTTCCTGTAATCACCCAGTGCATCACTGAGAGTCAATGACGGATAGGGGACAGAATGTGTGTGTAACCTGAGAATACAACTGTCACAACCTCTATCCACAGAGCACTATATTCATCCGATGACTGAATACAGCGCCAGCACTCACTGAACACATGCTATGACCACGCTTTTCCATATTTACCATATCTTGGTTGTTTGAAAAAAAGTAAAAGAAATATTTTTAAATACTGATCTGTAACCAGTGGTAGTTTTTCCTTTCCAGCTATGCTATGTTTCATCTCCTAAAATAAAATAATAAATATAGCAGCATAGTAGTCTTTTTTTTCTGTGATAATTCACATTTAAACATGTATTTTAAAAGAGATAATGAGTGCAAAAGAAGATTACCAGTAAAGAACAGTTGCTGCCACATGTTTATAATATCCTGTCTGGCTCCAGATCTGAACACTGTTTAGTTTCCATTGAGAGACTTTTCATGTCTGTTAATCACGGATCATGGAGGAACAACTGTCACATGTTGATACAATGTGATCAAGCATTTGAGCATCAGCAACAGAATCCATTCCGATAATAACTAGAAATGTTTATATTAGATAAGTCCAATACAGTTCCTACATACTTTGACTTTGATTATTTAACAGCATTTATAGATAGATAGATAGATAGATAGATAGATAGATAGATAGATAGATAGATAGATAGATAGATAGATAGATAGATAGATAGATAGATAGATAGATAGATAGATAGATAGATAGATAGATAGATAGATGATAGATAGATAGATAGATAGATAGATAGATAGGCAGGCAGGCAGGCAGACAGACAGACAGACAGACAGACAGACAGACAGACAGACAGACAGACAGACAGACAGATAGATAGATAGATAGATAGATGGATAGATGTGTCATGGAAATGTGAGTTGCTGGGGATTTTTTCGTTCTTCGTATCCATGTTCCTGTGCTGTACTGTGTGTGTGAATGTTCAACCCATTCTCACTCCCAAGGCGTCAAAATCCGAAGCATGGTCAAGTGCTTTCAGCGTCACAATAAAGACGCCAAAGTCACCCCTAGGCGTCACTATATTGACGCGCTGAGTGCTCCATTGATTTCAGTTGTTTACCCAATGCGTCAGATCAAGACGCATTTTATTCTTTGCATTTGTAAAAGTATACATGATTTTATTAATAGTTTATTCATATTTAAAGGTTACTTTTATATTTTGGAGCAGCTAACCCAACTCCTACCCTAAACCTACCCACTCCTAAACAATATAGAAACACATAACAGGCAAATAGAAGTACAGTCACATCTATTTATTGCAAAAACGGACTAAAAACAGTATAAAAGTATTAACTCATGTTGCATTCCAAGTCTTCTGAAGTCACACGATGTCTTCATGTAAAGAACAGAGTTGATCTTAATGTTTGAATCGCTGAGATGATGATCCCGCAGCTCCGTTAACGCACTCATTCATATCTCATTCAAATAATACACACGCCTCTTTAGTATGACGCATTCGGTCACAAGACACACGAGAACCAATGACATTTTACAATCAAAGCTGACGTAATGACGCAATTGGTCACGAGACATACTAGAGCCAATGCAATTTCACTATGAAAACTGACGTAACGGGCGGCAATATTTGAAATTTTATGTGTTCGTGATCTTCTGCGGATGGAGACGCTGATCGCTTTTGGGGATTTCCTTCACACAAATCAATCGCTTGGCCTCGGAATATTTGTATTTTTTGAATAAATTGTGCATGCAGTCGACTCTGCCTGTTATATCTGCGTTTTATACCACACAAATGGGTAGGTTTAGGGATGGAATGGGGTTGGGTTACATGTTAAAACGTGTCTAGATAGCGTAAATAAAATGATGCTGGCTGATTAAATTGAGAATCACAGTCCAACATGTCATAATGGCAAAATCATAACCCAATATATGATCATCATGACGATAACTTTCCCATGCCCAACGCGTCTGTTTCTGACGCCAAAGGTTTCTCATTGAAATGAATGGAGCACTTGGCGCGTCAATATAGTGACGCCTAGGGGTGCCTTTAGCGTCTTTATTGTGACGCGGAAAGCACTTGACCATGCGTCGGAATTTGACGCCTTGGGAGTGAGAACGGGTTGCAATGTTTGGATGTGTGGGTGTGTGAGTGTCAGGTGTCCGTGTAGACAAAGTGCAGAGTGATTCCATCAGACGGGAATAGCTGCAGAGCTGTATAAAAGTCTGACACACGCTCCAGCAGACAGACGACCAGGCAGCTCAAGAGACAGATAGTCGAGACCTCCCTCAAACTCAACCAGGACAAGAAAAAAGAAAACTGTAAATCTTCAACGCAGTATTGACTAATCTATCTCACTGCAATACAGTTAGATCATTGACTATAATTGAAGTTTTCAAGCCACTTACAAACAGAAGCTGAAGATGCCAGTGTGCACAGTTCTGGAGAAGAAAGGAGGCTGTGTGGTTGGAGCCGAGCTCTGTTGCAGTGTGAAGGAGGAAAATCCAACTAAGAGAGAGAGATACACTGCTGACTGGCACAGCATCAATATGAAGACACAACCTGAGGATCGGTGAGTGCATATTCATATCTGCAGCAAGATGGCTTTTTCTTGAACACTCTCAGTAAAAAAAGGTATAAGGTGTCATGGGGGTGCCCTTTCAAAAAAGGTACTAATACCTAAGTGAAGTGAAATTTACTTTTGCTTTTACTTTGCATGTTTTTGCGCACAGATGTTTTAAAGTAAATTTCACATATGGAATTAAGTAACATCTAACTAAGTTAAGTAAATAGTAAGTAATTAACAAATAAAATAAGTAACTGTAACTTAGCCAGTTCAAGTTTGTTGAGTAATTTCTACTTAGTTGAAGTAGATTTAACTACATTTTACTCAAACAATATGAATATGAACTGAATTAAGCCATGCTTTTAAAGTGCACTGTTAAAAAAAAGTTGCTACCTAAAACTTTTAAGTAAATGTTTAAGTAATTTCAACTTAAATTACATTAAACTGACTTTTAAAAATGAGATGAATACGTTTGTATAAAATTTTATTTTATAAAACTTATTTTGATGAGTTAAAGCAATGTAAAAACATGTCATAACTTATTGATCATAAGTGTGTAAAAAACGGAAAATCTAAGTAAATAATACAGTAGACATTATAGACATTGGACCATTTTTGAGTAAGAACATGTAATTTTGAGTAGAAAAAAACAACACGGCGATGTATTAAACCTAACAACAAAAGCAATGATAAAATGGTGTAAAATCATTTTAATTAAATGTCAAAACTCCCCTTTCATTCATAATTCTCAATTTTTCTTATACAGCCAGTCAATGCTGATGTCGGATGACTCTCGCCGAGAGACTCTGTCCCGTTATTGGCAAATCCGTCCTCTCAATCAAGCCTGCCCTTCGGGTGTGCTTAGAGTGGGCACTGTGGACACAGGTGTAAGGGAGCACCAGCTATTACCCTACAGGAACACTCTGCCCTTGCCCATCTTCAAGCCTGCTGAACTGGGTATCCGCCTGAGCCGGGGAGCCCCACACACCCTGGAAGATCTGCCTCCTGCCCGGGTTCCCGACGGAGCCTGCCCAGACAAGAGACCAGTGGAACAGATCACAAGGGACCTGCCGCCCGTCAAACCCATGCGGATGGAGTTTGCCAAAGCACCCAGAGCCCTGGGCCGATCCATGTCCCAGGAGGCCCAAAGGGGTTGAAAAGCAGGAAGACAAATATGAGTCGAAGACTTTATGGACTTTATTAAATACTGATGCAAAATGCAGGATGAGACAGAAAGATTTGGGCATGTAGAATTTTAGGGACAGTCAAACAGAAAGTGCAGAGAGTGAAACCTCAAATGATGAAATGATATTCATGATGGGAAAAAGAAAGATGATGATCCTGATAATGATCTTGACAGCAAGCATGTTGGTTTTGTATAGTGAATTTGAGCTGTAAATAGCATTTGCTTGTTTTGTATTGAGAATACGTTCAAAACAGCACTTTTTTGGGGTTGCCATTAATGGAATGGACATATGTTCATTTTTTGAGCTTGTGTTGATGTTTGCTGCATGCCGTCAGGGTTGGTCATGCAAAAATGTAATGTTTAGTAAAAGAGAAAAAAACATTATTTTTTTAAAAAGTCAATTATTTGACAAATAAGAATTGCACTTTATTAACAGTTGTTGTTGGATTTATTGATAATCATTTCAATAAAATTGTATTAGTATAAAATCTAAAGTTTTGTTTTGTGTTTGAATACAATTAGTGAGGAAAGAAAGAAAGAAAGAAAGAAAGAAAGAAAGAAAGAAAGAAAGAAAGAAAGAAAGAAAGAAAGAAAGAAAGAAAGAAAGAAACAAACAAACAAACAAACAAACAAACAAAGAAACAAAGAGAAAGTATGATTATGTTTATTAAACGTACAATTATGTTTTATAAACAAAGTTTGGGTAGAGAACGTTCAAATTATCTATCCAATCAGCACAAGAGGACAAGCACTATTTATATAAAATATTACAATCACATTATTTAAATGTTTTGAAATTATTATTAATATTAGAAGTTCTCACAGTGACATGTTGTGGGATGGGAAATGCAGAGAGGATGGAATTGAATGTAAAAATGCAGTCGGGCAAGGATCAGTACCACAGACTGTATAATATACATAAAGATGTATAAAGATGTCTGTATATCAGAGCAGAAAGTGCTTTAATCTCTGCTGCACTCATTAGTTTGTTCTTTATAACAAAATATATCAGCTACAGTTTATGGGTATTCCAGCATCATTCATCTGGTTGTTTTGTTTTTTACATTAAAATGTTATGACAGAAAATGCCCTATAGTCTGCATTGATTTCACAGTGAAATTGTTAATACTTTATAGTAACAATTTTTTTTGTGTTTTAAAATGTATTTTCCGCTTTTAAAACAAGATCATTTATTTCTGCCATAAATAAGATTGTTTTATGGATGAAAAATCAAAACTGGTCTATAAGGAATCACATCAGAAGCATTTATTAGTATCTGAGTGCTTCAAAAAGAACAGAAGGGTGAAGTGGTGCTGTGACTGTGGTACATGCTGTCTGGTTCATCTCCCAGAATGCATTCAGTGACTTTGTGCCAAGAATGTCATCGCCAAGAGGACACTGTCCTGTTCGAATGCATCTATCTCTCTGTTTCTTTCCATCTATCACTTCATTTCTATTTCTGATTTCTCTACCTCATACTAATTAAAATATATCCTTTTATTCCAGTCATAATCGTGATAATTTGTCTCCACTTGCACTTTTGTTACACTGACGGCTGTTTCGATATTTATAGCTAAACAAACAGAGCCAAAGGACGAGAGACAACCAGAATTCTGCACCCCTCCACTGATCCTTTAATCCTGCTTGTTCTTGTTCTTTCTCTTGTCGGTTTTTTCAGCTGCTGCAAATGTCGCCACACTCTTCCCCCCACTTCAGCTTTGGAAACTCATCTTTGCAGTTTATTTCTGATGGAATATTTGATTTGTTTATTTCTTACTAATGGAATTACAAGATGCAAAAGATCTTAACATTTTCGGACATAAGTTTTGAGAAACAAAGTTGTATGAGAAATTCAAAGTTCAAATTCAAAATGGCAAATAAAGTTGTTGTGCAACACTGTAAACACTGATGTTAATAATAATTCATTGGTTTGAGTAGAGCCAACTCAAATTAAACAAATTAGTTCAAACAAGCTTTTATGAACTTTTTGAGTTCACAAAACTGACACATTTTAAGTAAATCGTTTCATTGTTTTGAGTTTTGTGAACTTGTTTCTTTTAATTTAGACTAACTTAAATTTAACTGAAACTGCGCTGGGATTTCTATTTCCCAATATGCTTTGCCATGATACTTAAAAGGGAGAGTAAATGCTAAAATTAAGTGTTATATATATATATATATATATATATATATATATATATATATATATATATATATATATATATATATATATATATATATATATATATATATATATATATATATATATATATATATATATATATATATATATTTTTTTTTTTTTTTTTTTTTTTTTTTTTTTTTTTTTGTGCAAGATTAATGTCAAGGTGGATATTTAGTAGTATAATGATTTGCTAGAGTTTCTGTTATGTTGGGTTTTTTCGAGGGTTTCCATTATGGTGACGAGTGGAGCTAGCCTCGAAATCTAGACGCACCCTAGCAGTAAATGTAGTTTGCAGCCTGGGTCGTCTAGCAACTCTCCGTTGGCTTGCAAGCTTGAAAAACCAAACTCTAGTCAGGCCAATCACAACATGTAAAGAGTCGGTGGGAGGGCTTAATATAATGATGGCAGAGTTGCGACGGTTCCACCTGAATTCTCTTCTGCTTGAAAACAAAGAAGATGGCTGCTGCTGCTGGGGAACAGCGGTCTTTCGAAAATAGCGCTATCCTATTGCGTGCAGAGGGAATTTGAAAGACACACACCATTGGCAGGGCTCAATCCCCTCGGATTGAGCCCTGCCAATGGTGTGTTCCCAGACCCAACTTCTTGATATGGGTCTGGCTTGTCAGGCTAGAGTGGAGCATAGTTTGAGAACAGATATATGTTAAATGTATTATATTGCTGTACTCATTCAGCAAGTGCTGTGCTAATGATATCAAAGCATTGTGCTACCAATTAGCAAGTTAGTATTTATTGAATTAGCTAGTTAAAGCTAGCCATGTTTCCAATACTAAAAAAAAATATTCAAGTTGATAATTTTAATTTAAATATATGAAGGTAAGAACAATTAAAATGAATGAGTACAAAATAAAAAATCTGCAAGTTCTGCTTACTTAAACTTTACATTTCTTAACTTAAAAATTTGATGTAACCGATTGCCTCAATTTTTTTGAGTTTTGCCAACTTATTAGGGTTTACAGTTCAGTTTGCAATAACTTTCAGGTGCTTGCCGGAAAGAGGCTGATGCTCCAGGGCCTCATAAAATCATAATCCGTCCATGAATGCTTTTCAAGCTCAATAATAAACTAAATTATCAACACTGATTTGCCCAAGTCTATATAAGTCTTTATCTCATGACTCTAGGAGACACAGATTTAAGTGGAGCATCACTGTTCATCCTATTTAGTCATCAGCTTGAAGAGCATGTGTGTCCATGTGCTGTTTTGGTGAGGTAGGTTGTCAGCTGATCTTATTTTGACCCCCATCTGTCTCCTGGAAGCATATTGGTATGAAGTATATCTTCACCATTGTGCCAGTATCATTAATGTGCTTGAACTCTCAGATAACCAGGTTTGTGTTGTGAGTCATTGCATGGCAACACACACACACACACACACACACACACACACACACACACACACACACAGATAAACACTTATTTAGAGAGTAACACTCAGTTCTGAGCTTTCTGTAAAATGCATTTGAACTATCCTGAGTGCATGTGTATGTATTTAAAACATATTTCCTTTCTTTTCAAGCTTGTAAAATCATAACAAACAACGTGACTGTTCCACGTGCTAAATACAACTAGGAGACTGTGTGCTTAATTGGTGTGGTGTGGAAGAATTATATTGCATAAGAGTGCAGATATGATCGAGACACATCAGTCATCACTGCAACAGGCTGTACAGACACACAGACACACACACACACACACACACACACACACACAGCCTGTAATCCACACCACTGCGCAACACTACAAAATGTTAACAGTGTGTGTCTGTGTACAGGGCACAAGTGATTACAGTGCAAAAGACCACATTACAAAACACACACATTCTTCAAACATACACAAGACTAATAATACATGTGACTGGAAGTTTAAAACCCAGTCACCATGAGACCGTATGTTCCAAGATCAACATATTTTGTTGATCCTGCAACAACATCCCTATCCGAAAATTTAGTCCTAACCATATCCCTACCCCTAAACCTAACCCTACCCATAAGTTATCCCTAAAATCAGAGGGAAATGAAAGGCGAATAACAGTGATATAGAAGCACCTGATTGTAAGCCTAAATTTGATATAAACTGTAAACTTAAATGTGATTGGTTGATTGAAGTATTGTTTCAGGATGTTGGTCCAGGAACATGTTGTACTTTGTGAAATCCCGTTCACCAACAAAAAACTCTTGTGGATTTGTGACACCCTCTGGTGGTAAGAGTGTTTCTTCACAACATCATGGTCTTCTATTGCGCAGCAACCTCTACTGTAGTCACATTGTGTAATATGTGTGAGCCAGTATTTTGATACACAACCCAACCCCAATTATTTCTCCTTTTATCAGCTAGTCATTTATCAATGTACTTTGCAGTTTATTTCCTTATTACAGTGATGAGATTTTTCAGTAATGAGACAGTTGGAGAGGAAATTAGTCTATACTATTATATCATCCCTCTTTTAAAAAATTGTAATGTTTTATTTATAATAACAGTTCTACTTTCACTTTTTTTTAGAGAAAGAGAGAGCAACATGTTTTGAAATGGCAACTCGATACAGTTGTAAGTATGATTCAAAATATGCATATTTTAAATAGATATTTAAAGCTATGATGTAAAAACTTTTTAGTTGTCTTTACCACCACATTTGGTGTGAATTTTGATGTGAAACTTAACTGCAAATCTGTTGCAAAGGTCCAATGCTGTCTTTCTGGCGACACGAAAATAACACAACATCCTCAGCAATGTTTTTCAATGGTAGGCTAATTGTTAAAAATAGCATTGATGAACTTAAAGGTGCATTATTTTTACCTAATTTTCATTGCCAAATCATTCTGCTATACCATACGTTAAAGTTATCATTGATTTGGCACCAATATATTTTCTTGCCTTAAAATTAATCAGCTGTATCTTACAATGAGAAGAGGATACCAAGACAGAGAAGAAACAACAAATGTGATTATGGTGTTGTGTCTGTTCTGGGTTGTTAGCCTACACCTGTTTTATCTCATTTAGTCCATGTATCTCTGTGTATATATTGCCCTCAGTTTCAGTTGTTCTTTGTCCTTAATTGTTATCTATATTAGTGGTTGTTCTGAGTTCTGAGAAACCTTTTTTGTTCCTTTGTTCAGTTTCCCGCCACTCCCTGTTTCCGTGGTCACTGTCCTTATGAGTTCATTTAGTTCAGCTGTATCTGTTTAATTATCTCGTTTGGGTTCACTGTTTAAGTTCCTCTTGTTCACTCAGTCTTTGTCTAGTCCCTGTTTTGTAAGGTTGTATTTCATTTGCCTGACTATTCCTCTGAAGTTAAGATTTATGTTTATGTTTGGTTGTGATCTTCAGCCTGTTCCTGGGTCACCAACCGTAACAGTTTGTTACTTGTTACTTATACTGAAAGCACATTTTTTTCACAAATTTTTGAGCTAAATTCAAATTTGGAACACAGCTTGTTTAGATTTATGACTGATTTTTCTTGCTACTTCTACATCAGTGTTATTTACCTATCATTTCCCTCTGATTGAGTGAAAAAATTATTCTTCTATTGAAAATAGTATTTTTGTGCATTTTCATAGATATAGATATATATATATATATATATATATATATATATATATATATATATATATATATATATATATATATATATATATATATATATATACTTTTTTGTACTTTTTTCATCAACAATAATCTGCAGTGTCTTTTAAAGGAGACTTAATTTTGATTTAAGTCTGTGCTTTCTTTCAAGATTTTTGACAGTTTAAGTTTACAGTTTACATTTTCATGCTCAAAAACATGTAATAACTGGATTATAACAACTGCATAAATATAATTTATTACCATAAAATTGCCTAATAATACAAAATATTAAATAAAACCATTATTGAACTAAAATATAGTACATTTCATTGAACTTTCAGGAGTTCCAGATGGTTAATCTTGCCAATGGCTATAAAAATGTTCCCTCCCTTCAGAGAGAACTGGAGGACGCATTGAGACTCAACACATATCTGTGATCATCACATCAAATCTGTTTGACAGACAGGTTGCTGAAACACAAACGTATCAGGCAGAGAGAAAGAGAGAAGATAAAGCCAGATGAGAGTTTTTCACAAAAAGGAGAGAGAAAGAAAAGATAAGGCCAGAAAACAAGCAGAGGAATTCAATGAATTCAGAGATAAATACTTTCATACTCTCATGGTAAAGTATGATCAATAGTTGCAGCAGCTGAAGCGAAAGAATGAAGAAGAGGAAGAAGCAAAAATAAAAATGAAAGAAGCGCGTAAAGGAGAGGCAGCTAAAGTGACAAATAAGGCAACTGGAAAAGAGCTCATAAAATTTGAGAATGCAAAAGGTCTAAATAAAGCTTTGTTTAAAGACTGCGTAAAGAATACACTATTATTTATTTTCATTTGTCATGCGTTTTTATGCACTATTATTCTTTGTTCTTCAGAAGTGAACTGGTTATTATAGATGATCTGGATTTAGTTGTCATCTGCACATCACTGCCATCTTTCTGCTGCATAAAACTCTGGAGGTTGGAGAGGTGGGGTCAGGCACAGAATTATGTTTAATTAATACGTAAAATAAAAGTAAACATTCACACACAAACGTATAAGTGATTGTGATATACTAGAACAGAAAGTGTGTGTGTGTGTGTGTGTGTGTGTGTGTGTGTGTGTGTGTGTGTGTGTGTGTGTGTGTGTGTGTGTGTGTGTGTGTGTGTGTGTGTGTGTGTGTGTGTGTGTGTGTGTGTGTGTGTGTGTGTGTGTGTGTGTGTGTGTGTGTGTGTGTGTGTGTGTGCGCGTGCGCGTGTGTGTCTGTCTGTGAGTGTACCTGGTGTAAGTGGGATGTCAGCACCAACAGTCTGTGCACTGGGTGGAGGTGGGGGTGGTACGTACATCACTCTGGTGAGTTCAAGTGCATTTGTATACATGTAGATGGTTGAATCTCATAAAGAAATATATGGCTCAAGGGTCATATTTTACCTCAAAATTTTAACTATATAATAAATAAATAACATATTTTAGGACTATCAATAGTTTTGGCAATGTGACATTATTTTCATGACAATTAAACTAATTTCCCCAAAACAAACTATCATTACTGTAATGTAAGAAAAAATCTTATTCTCATTGCTGTAATATAATAACAAAAATCATCTCAGGTCACGGCTGTAACCCTGGTTCCCTGAGAAGGGGAACGAGACACTATATCTTGGTATTGATGCTATGGGGAAAGTCATCAGAGTGACTAGTGTCTGAGGCACGTGTAAACAAAAGCCAATAATCATTGGCAGATGACAGTCCATGCGCGGAGACCCCGTGAGTATAAAAAGGTGCCTGAGTTACATATCATCAACTTAACTTTTGTCTGAACAGTTGTAACCTAATACGCTCCCATTCACTTTCTATCCAAACAAAATTATTTAGTCTATACAACAAATACTACCATGATGTATACTTAAATTGTCTTAAAAATAGGCTTCATTTCTTTTTACAGAATATAATTTCTAAAAAAAAATCTTGGGGTGAAATATGACCCAGACATTTTTTTGCAGTTTTTGTCAAATTCAACCATATGTATGTTAATGTTATTTTAAATAGTAATTTGTGTGATATCTGTCTAACCTGTCCCTGCATTTTGTGTGAACTTGCTGTGCATGTTGTGGTGGTTCCTGGATGTTCTGGAGATCAGGGGGTGGGGCCTGAATCAGTGGCTGGGGTAAAGGCATCCAACCCGGGTAACAGAAGCCGGGCACAGGTGGGTAATAATGATGGTAAATGTCAGGTTCTTCCTCTAAAACCATATTGATTTTTGCAGTCTGCTGAAAAATTAATAGAATTATATTTATATACATTAAATGGAGAACATGGAAACATTCACATCTTACATGAAACTGAAGTATCTTCATGTTTATTCAGTGTTGCATGTGTGTGAACACATCACCTCAGGTGTGTGTGTGTAGTTGAAGCTGTTGAGTGCAGACATGCTCATATTATTCATGATGATCTGATGCATCTGTGCATTCTGAATCATCATCAGTTCCACAAGGTCTAAAAACACACATACAAACACAAAGAGACCAAAATGAGCCAGACCTTGCACGTAAAACAAAGCCATTATGACTACTGATGTTTGAAAATAATGAAAATAATTGACAGGATATTCCTCAAAACTTCATCTTTCATTGAAGAAATAGAGTCATACAGGTTTGAAATGAGAGGTGAATTCTTCCTTAAACATTTCTCTCTTATTTTACCCTCTCTAATGTGTCCTGAACGCACAGGGGCAAAAGGTGACGCCACTGCTGTTGGGAACTGCTGGAAAATAGTGGTTGGCTGAGGAGCCTGTGAAGGACAGAGAGACAGTTACAGAGGGATTAACAGAGCCATTCATTTGAGAATAGTAACACACTTGCAAACTTGTTAGTTCAGTAATTTGATGCAGAGAGAGATTTTTCGCTGAGAACAAAATACTGTAAACAGAAAGAGAACTCACAGATTGTAGGAGGATATGTACGTTGGATGGATCCTCTGGCAACGGCTGGCTTTGATTTTCATTTGAGTCTGTCCAAAACATCATCATCGGTTCTCCTCATAATAAGGATAAGAGCATGGGGACACAATATAAAGACTCGTTGCAAATGACACACCTGTGTCGGTGTGTTTCCATGACACTGATACACAAAGCGTTCTCTGAACTGCACTCATTATGCCAGATAACAGAAGCCATGTAAATTTATAGTAAACTTTGGGTTATGTTTTGTTTGATTTTTTTTTTCACACATCACATCTCATGTTTTATCTCAAGCATGCTATTTACTCATATTAATGCCTCCTTGGTTGACCAATACTAGTTTTAAAAATGACATTTTTAAGGAAAAACTTGTTGGTTAGGGAGGAAATTTTGCCACAAAGTGGAAATTCTTGCGAAAATTAATCTTCACAAAGTAAATACTGAAAGGTTAATAATTGTGATTATTTATAAGTTTAATTGGATTTGTCAGTTTTATACAAGACCCTCTGCTTTAAAATTCTACCTTCATGCATTCCTGTTTTATCAACAATTAAATAGGTGTAAGTTTCATTTAAAAAAGCAACATTTAGAACAAAAAGCTGAGAAAATCATGTTTTTTTTTGTCAAAGACTACATCCAGATCAGATTCAGAGCAATGATCAAACACAGATGGAGTAGATTGAGTCCATCAACAACCCTAATGCTTGCACAGTCCTATAGTTCATCCTGGGTTGACATTTTCATTCAGTAACATTAGGCGGTTTTGATTTATATGATGTTAACTACGTGTTTGGTGGGGAAAGAGTTAAAAAATGAAAATAGGCTCATTTTCCAACTCCCCTAGAGTTAAACAGTTGAGTTTTACCGTTTTCGAATCCATAGAGCCGATCTCCGGGTCTGGCGGTAGCACTTTTAGCATAGCGCATAGATCATTGAATCTGATTAACCATTAGCATCTCGCTCAAAAAAATGACCAAAGAGTTTCAATGTTTTTCCTATTTAAAACTTGGCACTGCGTAATATCAATGCGCCACTGCACCCATGGTATGGCAGCAAAGTTCCTTGATCATTACGCAGGAATGAGAGTATAGTTCCTAGCCATATCGGCCTAGAAAATCTCAACTTTTCATTTTCTGTCGTTCTTAGTACACGGTGTAACTACAGAAGAGTAAAGTTTTAAATAGGAAAAATATCAAAATTATTTGGTCATTTATTTGAGCGAAATGCTAGCGTCTAATCAGATTCAATGATCTAAGCTATGCTAAAAGTGCTACCACCAGACCCGGGGATCAGCTGAATGGATTCGAAAACGGTAAAACTCAACTGTTTAACTCTAGGGGAGTTGGAAATGAGTGGCATGTTCCTTTAACTAAATTTTGCACAGTGGTGAACCCAACCAAAGCATAGATTGAAATGAATATTTACTTTGCATGTACTCTTTTGTCATGGACCATTGCAAACTATTATTACCATACATGCAATTTGCCTCTAAACTTATAACTCAAAACCTTTTCCGCCTTTATTCTGTTGATTTAACACAGAACTGGGTAAAATCAAGTGCAAGTTTTCAGAACATTTTTATATCTGGAACCAGTGTGTGTGTGTGTGTGTGTGTGTGTGTGTGTGTGTGTGTGTGTGTGTGTGTGTGTGTGTGTGTGTGTGTGTGTGTGTGTGTGTGTGTGTGTGTGTGTGTGTGTGTGTGTGTGTGTGTGTGTGTGTGTGTGTGTGTGTGTGTGTGTGTGTGTGTGTGTGTGTGTGTAAGTTAGGCCTACTCTTCTCTGTTAAAGCTACACTGTGTGATATTTTCCCCCATCTAGTGGTGAAAAGGTATATGACCATCCAGCGAATTTTAGTTTCTGTTCCTCTCAATTCCGATTTCGTTTCAACTCCTACGGTGGCCGATTTAGTCCAAGATTAACATGGCTTCCAGTTCGACCTCGTCCACATTCGACACGGTGCCTGTGGGATATTCTGTGCGCAGTGGGATGGTTGGAACTCAACTGGCCTAATTATTCGGCTAGAAAGAACTGCAGCTAATCCAGAGTGAACTTTGATGATAGTAATGTTTATTCAGTCATCCAATTGCAAGGCATAAACAGGTTTGCGTGGATATGTACATAAATGTGGTTTCTGTGAGAGAACAAATAAGGATGGTAAATATACATACACAGTTAAGAACTGTATAACTATACTTATAAGTTACATTTGTATAATGTAACCGTAAACCAGAGCTTATTGTACCATATATAGGCGCTAAATGAAGCTGCATTAAAAGGAGCGGAGCTGCCGCTGCTAACAAGCGGTGTCCGGTTACAAAAGTGTGTGCGCCGCATTAACGTTAGCACTGCAGTGCGCTCTGTATAACAATTGTTAATATGCCGATCAGACCTGATACATATTTCCATCAACATACATTACAAGCAAATATTTTCTATAAACGAATAAACATTGTTGATAACAAAATAACTGAATGATTATTCAAATAGGTGAGCATTACGCTATTGTATGTTGACACAAAAATACTTCTGAGGTGACATCAACTGAATTACGCAATGACACACTCTGAAACACATCTACAATGACAATAACTTATTACTTACGGAGTTATTAACGCACAGAAATACCACACAAGGAAAAACAGACTTTTGAGGAATAAACAAGCCAGGAAAACTCCGTATAACTGTTACTGGACGCTGCTGAGATGAAAACTCTCTGCACATGCACCAGACAAGTCTGAACAAGTTGACGCGCACATGCGCGAGGCAGAGAATTTTGTACAGTGCCATCGAGTATTAAAACCGGTTAAAACGCGAAAAGCGAAGCTTGAATTTACGGGTATGTCCCTCTTTGGCTAATGTACTTTCAAGATGGAGGGGCAACATGGCGACCACCGTTATATCCCATTACCTTATGTATTTTCAATGGCATATTATAAACTTACGAGAATACTTTATTACTTGAAAGAAGTAAATATACATTAATGAGCACATATATTTTTGAAAGAACTAAGTGTTTTTAGCTAAGAATAGACTAAAAAAGTTACACAGTGTAGCTTTAATTTCAGAACACTTCAAAATTAAGGACAGAAACAAAGTAGGCTATTAGGTCATAATTATTTAAAACTTTATTTAAATACAAGTGGTTTCAGTGTATTTGTATTACTTAATGATGATTAAGGTTCTCTAGTTGCTCACAATATACAGTAAGTGTGGCTTATACTCTGTGGTTCAAAAGCTTGGGGTCAGTAAAAAACATTTTTAAAAATGTTTCTAAAGAAGTCACACAAAGGCTGCATTTATTTGATCAAAAACACATTAAAACTCAATTTTTTTTGGTGGAAAACAAGCTACTTTTTTCAGGATTCATTGATGAATAGAAATACATTTTTCTGACCCCAAACTTTTGCACTGTACTGTATATATAGTTTATACTTTTAAGCGTAACTAAAATCTTGTAATCAGCAAAACCTGAAAAGGATGACTCTGTCTTTAAGAAAACAGATAGAAGGAGAAAATCAGAGGAATGATGGATGATGTGAGAGAAAGGGAAAATAAGAGGAGACTGGGTGAGCTGGATTCAAGGGAATTGAATGAGACAAATCCAGGCTGGTTGCTGCTTATCCGAGAGCTGATCCAAGACTGGTATTGAGACACTCTGGTGTACACACCAGGAAACTTGGGTTGTGCACAGTCTCGACCAAAACTCACAATGCCAGACTGAATCCACTGGGAGTCGTTCTTACTGACCATTGGACCTCCAGAGTCTCCCTGCATTGATAAACATGTAATGTTAATATCTCTTGACAGTATATACAGTAAGAAACTGTAAGCAGACAGTGAGTGATGTCTGACATGAAACTGATTTACCTGACATGAATCTTTCCCACTCTCTCCAGCGCACAGCATGTTGCTTGTAATTATGCCTCCATAGGCTGTATTACAAACACTGTTGTTCACAATTGGTATCTGCACCTCTTGCAGTTTGTTTGGACTATAGGTGTCTATAACATAAATCGATGGAAATTTTCTTGTCACACGTTAGGCCTATACAAAGTTTTGAATCGCTGACGTGTTTAGTTGAACTCACCTCCAGAATGGAGCTTGCCCCATCCAGTGATCCAGCTCTTAGTACCTCCACCAAATGTACTACCAGCAGCCGCCAGACACACTGGCATAATGTAATCATTGAACGTCACAGAAGAGGAGAGCTGGAGCAGTGCTATATCGTTGTTTTGGGTAGTTGCGCTATAGCTGGGATGGGGTATGACCTGATTCACAGTCCTGGAGATCTCATAAGGGTTTGAGCCCGATTGGACCTGGAGTCCCAGGTAGATTTTTACATTAGATGCGGTGGTGCTGGAAATACAAAAACATACGTCAGTTTTAATTCCTCTGTCTATCTACATATGCAGTGTGATATTATATATATCACTTCATACCTCCGAAAGCAGTGAGCTGCAGACAAAACCCAGTCTTTATTGATTAGACTCCCACCACAAAAATGACTTCCAGATGAAATATGATGGAGGCTTGCCTGCCAGGGCCAAGACCCTGCAACTGCATTTACTCCTCCAACAATCTTGGTATTGAGGGGAGCTTGACCACACACTGAGGGAAGAAAAGAAGATTGTTGAAGATAAATCACCTGAAATCAAATTAAAATGAAAAGTGATTCAATTTACTTTCTATATAATATTATCTTGTTATTATTAAATAGGTGTATATATATATACACAGATCAAGCATAACATTATGACCAGGTGAAGTGAATAACACTGATTATCTCTTCATCAAGGCATCTGTAGGTGGGCGGGATATATTAGGCAGCAAGTTGATCTGTTAGAAGCAGGAAAAGTGGGCAAGCATAAGGATTTGAGAGAGTTTGACAAGGGCTAAATTGTGATGGCTAGACGACTGGGTCAGAGCATCTCCAAAACTGCAGCTCTTGTGGGGTGTTCCCGGTCTGCAGTGGTCAGTATCTAACAAAAGTGGTCCAAGGAAGGAACAGTGGTGAACTGGCGACAGGGCCAAGGCCAATTAATGCACTTGGAGAGAGAAGGCTGGCCTGTGTGCTTCTGATAGAAAGGTGTCAGAATACTATGTACTAATCAGTGACACCAAAGCTCCGAAGTGTGTGTCAAAAAAATGAAACAATGAAGCTTTGTATCGATGCTTGATTCGTTCTATCAAAATCACGTGACCAATGACATTCGAAGCTTCGTTTCGAAGCTTCCCTGTCCATTGACGAAAGCACCAACAGTGGGCATGTGAGCATCAGAACTGGACCACGGAGCAATGGAAGAAGGTGGCCTGGTCTGATGAATCACGTTTTCTTTTACATCACGTGGATGGTCGGGTGCGTGTGTGTGGCTTACCTGGGGAACACATGGCACCAGGATGCACTATGGGAAGAAGGCAAGCCGTGTGATGCTTTGGGCAATGTTCTGCTGGGTAACCTTGAGTCATGCCTTCCATGTGGATGTTACTTTGTTACCTACCTAGGCATTGTTGCAGACCATGTACACCCTTTCATGGAAATGGTATTCCCTGGTGGCTTTGGCCTCTTTCAGCGGGATAATGCGCCCTGCCATAAAACAAAAATGGTTCAGGAATGGTTTGAGGAGCACAACAATGAGTTTGAGGTGTTCACTTGGTCTCCAAATTCCCACGATCTCAATCCAATCGAGCATCTGTGGGATGTGCTGAACAAAGTCCGATCCATGGAGGCCCCACCTCACAACTTATAGGACTTAAAGGACCTGCTGCTAACATCTTGATGCCAGATACCACAGCACAACTTCAGGGGTCTAGAGACCATGCCTCGATGGGTCAGGGCTATTTTGGCAGCAAAAGGGGGACCACCACAATATTACATTTATAATGTTATGCCTGATCGGTGCATACATATACTCTGTGTGTGTGTGTGTGTGTATTGTTATTGTACAAGATTGTTCATATACAATTAATTGAACATGTGTCATCAAGAGTGTAGAACCTTACCCTCTAACTGGCAAAGTGAGCCTATAATAAAAAAAAAAACAAAGAAATAATAACAAATATTTAGAGTTGCTAAACAGATTTGAGACAATAAAAACGAGTATTAGTTTTGTGATTTCTTGACAGTGATGCACTGTAAAAAAAAATTGGGGGGAAAAATTGTGTAAATTGATCATTACATATTGGCCCAATAAATGACTTCCAAATAATTATCGCCATGCAAAAAGATGCATTGTACTAATCATAGCTTAAGGTCTTCACTAAAAATTAAAATTGTATATTCACCGAACATATTTAATTGTGCTCAGTCAATCTATGAAGTCGAAGTGAAAAATCCATGTTGGCTGAACAAGTCCTCCGTCCGAAAAACGGTATACGCATGCGCAAAATGGCAGCGCGAGTGGAGCCGAACCAGCAGGTGCTGAAGACCGAAACACATTCCCGAGAGAATAGAGAGATATTCATCTCACAAAGACGTTGGTGAGTATTGAGCACTGAAATTATTCTCCAGAGTTTTGCTTTATGACCGGGTGTGAAGTTTAAAAGACATTTTGTAGAATCACGAGTTCATGCATTCATTGTTCCCTTACGAGAGTACTCTCGTATTGCGTTTTGCTAAAACGCTATGGGGGAATTCCTTTCCTCTAGATATTGAAGCAAATTTGTATCCAAAAATACCATGTACACGCAGTGCAACTGCACAACTCTCAGCAGGAAGCAGCTGCGTGCTGATTGGCTGTGCCGCTGCAACTGCAGCAACCTATGGCGAGACCGTGGGGCGGGACGGACCAATCAGGTCCTTCCAAATTCCCGCCACAAGGGGCAACAGAATTTGCATAGCCAAGGGTATATAAGACCCACTCTCGCAAGGTTAGTCAGATTAATTCTTCTTCAGCGACTTGCAATCGTTGAGCTCCGGATCGAAGCCCGCCGTCGACACGCACCCAGCGGAACACGCAGCCTGAGGATGTCGGATTCTCCGCCTTCAGCCTGCCTTCCAGCTGCGCCATCCGGCGTTAAAATATCCTTTATACTATGTATGTGTGTTTATGATATGTGTGTTGCTGCCAACGCCACTTCTAAGAGCTTCTAGCTCTCCACCTCTCTTCTCTCGTGCCGCCGCGTGTTTACGCCGTGAACAGAGAACATTGGTCCTCCGCCGCTTCAAATAAAGCCGAGGACAGACGGAGCGCTCCTCTTCTCTCGTTCCGTCGCGCTAAGGCGCCGCGGACAGAGAATGTGATACCCCCCGCCGCTCTATGGCGCCGCGGGCATACGGAGCTCTCCCTTTCTCTCGTTCCGTCGCGCTGAGAAGCGCCGCGGACGGAGAAGGTTTTCCCCGCCGCACTGATGACGCCGCGGGCATACAGAGTTTCACTCCTTCCTCTCTCATCCCCACCGCTCTAAAATGGCCGTGGACAGAGAACATTATATCCCCGCTGCGGACATACAGAGCTCTCCCTTCCTCTCATTCCGTCACGCTGAAACGCGCCGCGGACCGAGAAGGTTATATCCTCGCTGCGCTGATGACGCCGCAGATATATGGAGCTCTCCACGCGCCTCCCTCTCTCTCCTCCGCCGCTCTAAATGGCCGTGGACAGATAATGTTATTCCCGCCGTGCTAATGGCTCCGCAGGCATACGGGGCTTTTCACTAGCTCCTTCTCTTACTCCGCCGCCCTGAAATGGCCGCTGACAGAGAATGTGATACTGCCGCCACGCGGATGGAAGATGTGCACTTCTACACACGAGTGAACTCAACATAAGCTCTCCTCACTCTTCCTTCTCTCTCGCCCCGCCGCCCTGATATGCCGTGGGCAGAGAATGCTAGAGGAGAGGCATGCGAACTCAGGCTGCTGGATATACCGAGAACGCGCTTACGTCACAGCCGTTCTCGCTGCAGCTGCACAGCGCGCGTTCGCTGACTAGAGCGCGTCATAACACGCGCTCTCCGTCTGAGCATAACGATGTCATAAAATGGCTGCCAAGCTTGCGCCTTTTTTCCCTCAAATATCACTTCTCCCAGTTCCCCTATTCAGGCGGCTGGAGTGGTTCAACACTGTAGGCAATGTGTCCACTACATAGTGTGCACTCCTGCATAAGCACTGTTAATTCAGTGCCACAAATCACTCAATAAACCTGATATTCTCCCGGTTCCCTTAGTTCAGGTGACTGGAGATGTAACATTGCAATAACTAGCCTGTGGCCAAACATGCTCAGTTGCACATTGACGCTGTTATGCGTTTACCACTGTGAATTCGCTCGCTGGCGTACGCCGCGAATACTCTAATGTAGTGGCGCCCATTATACAGTGCGCGCCACCACACATTATTTACAATGAATCAGAGCTTTTCTAGTGGCTAGGTAGACCCGCGCCTGCAGAGCACGCGCTATCCATTAGCCCTGCCGCTAACGTGCACGTGGACTAATCCGCAAGAATGCGTCCACTTTACAGTAACACTATCTAAACACAGTGTTACGAGTTCGTCTGTAGGCAGGTGCCAACATCAAAGTTGTACCCCTACACTCAAGCGCTTCCCTATGTTCCCCAGCTCCCTGCACTCAGGTGGCTGGAAACATTATTCCTACAATCGACGAGCCCGCAAACAAACGCGCTCGCCTGTACACATGCACCATTTCCCCGGCGACACAAAGCGTTCGCCGCTATTCTGCGTTCTCCGGCCCCCTGCACTCAGGCGGCTGGGAACACTATTTCCCTATTTACTATTTATGAGCCCGTGAGCAACGTGCTCTTCTGTACACAAACACAATCCCCTTGGTAAGCGCCACTTCCAAGGCGACCCAATAAGGCGTGCGTCACCACTCAGTGCACGCCGCCTCTCACAGTGCTACTAGCACAATGCATCCGGGCTTACAGGTCCCTGTTATTCAGTGACCCGCCCCACAAATTAATTCAACCCTCTGAACGCCCGTTCAGAATGTTGAGAATGAAACAAATCCTCGCGCACATCCGCCGGGTGATTGGGTTTTCACTGTGGATCTAAAGGATGCCTTTTTCCACATACAAATAGCCCCTCATTACAGGCCATTCTTGAGATTCGCCTTCGAGGGGAAAAGTTTACCAATACAAGGTGCTACCTTTTTGGTCTATCTCTGACTCCCAGCACGAAGTGCATGGAAGCGGCGCTAACCCCGCTGAGGCTTCGGGGAATGAGAATTCTCAATTATCTCGACGACTGGCTCAGAATAGCTCAGTCAGAGATACAGTTGTTAAACCACAGATCTTGGCTTCTCAACCATTTAGAATGCTTGGGACTCAGAATCAACGTGGCAAAGAGTTTATTGTCTCCCACACAGAAAGTTTCGTTTCTGGGAACAGTATTGGACTCACTGCAGATGAGCGTGCGACTGACGTCACAGCGCGCGCTCTCTGTTCAGAACCGAGCGGTTTCCCTCAGGTCCGGTGCACACATTCCTCTCAAACACTTTCAGAGGATGCTGGGTCTCATGGCCTCGGCGGCGCTAGTTCTCAGACTGGGTCTGTTACACATGCGCCCCCTACAGCACTGGCTGAATCGCCGCGTTCCAGCTCACGCATGGCTCTCGGGCCGATTGCAAATCAAGGTAGACCACAGCTGTGTGTTGGCTCTGGCTCCTTGGAAAAATCCCGTCTGGTACCAGACGGGCGTGAGTTTGGGCACTGTTACGAAGTGGAAAGTTATCTCGACAGATGCATCCAACCTAGGTTGGGGAGCCCTTCACGAGGGCAGGCCAGTCTCCGGTCTCTGGTCAGACTCGGAGAGGAGCCTTTACATAAACTGTCTAGAGATGAAAGTGGTCACGCTATCGCTAAGAGCTTTCCTTCCGTACATAAAGTACCACCATGCCCTGGTCCGAACGGACAGCAGGTCGGTGGTAGCCTATATAAATTGCCAAGGCGGTCTGAAAATTATCGATCTGCACACAATGGCGTAAGAAGTCCTTATATGGGCAGAGCACAATACGCTGAGAGCGACTCATGTGCCAGGCATTCTGAATTTGGGTCCGGACATGCTGTCCAGGTGCAATTCAGACAATTGGGGCAGTTCTTGGAGAGGCAAAAGTGGATCTTTTCGCCTCACAAGACTATGCTCAATGCCGAATATAATTCTCCAAGCACAAGGATGCGTTGGCCCACGAATGGCCCAACCTTCTTCTTTATGCTTTTTCCCCAATCTCAATGTTACCTCAGGTCACAGAGAGGATTAGGGAGAGCAGATGCGCTGTGCTTTAATAGCCCCGCTTTGGAGAAATCAACCTTGGTTCTCACTACTGAATCAGATGTCGGATACAGATTCGTGGCCGGTCCCGCTGAGGAGAGACCTCCTCATGCAGGCGGGACGGCAGATCTGGCATCCCCGTCCCGATCGATGGGCGCTTCATGAGAACATGAGAACCTCTCTGAAAAATTATTGAATACCATTACTGAAGCTAGAGCCCCCGCGACCAGGCGGCTCTATTCAGACAAATGGTCAGTCTTTTCAGACTGGTGTAAAGCGCGAAGTCTGACCCCACAGGATTGTGAAGTGTCAGAAGTGCTTACATTTTACAAGAGCTTCTGGACGCGGGTCGTTCCCCCTCCACGCTCAAAATTATGTGGCTGCTATAGCAGCGTATCACATTCAAGTGAACGGACTAACATTGTTCGCTTCCTTAAAGGGGCTAGAAGGCTTCACCCACCTCGCCCCCTCTTCAGTCCCTATATGGGACTTGTCCAGTGTCTTGGATGTCATGAAGAGCTCTGCACTTGAGCCTCTGCATTCGGTGAGCTTTAAGCTCCTGTCACTAAAGACCGCTTTTCTGCTGGCGATCGTCAGTTAAGCGAGTGGGTGATCTGCACTCGCTCTCTGTGAGCGCCTTCGTGTCTGGAATTGGGCCAAACGACTTCAAGTCGTCCTCAAACCAAGACATGGATATGTACCTAGTGCTTTCAACTCCGTTCAGAGCACAGGTCATTTCACTCTCAGCACTTTCATCACCAATAGATGAAACAGATGCTAATTTGCTCTGTCCTGTCAGAGCGCTGAGGATATACATAGAGCGTTCCGCTGCTTAGGCAACTGAACAGCTCTTTGTATGCTTTGGCGGCCGCACCCGAGGGTGCGCGGTTACAAAGCAGACCTTGTCACGATGGATAGTAGATGCTATCTCGCTGGCTTATGAGTCTAAAGATCTCAGCTGCCCTTTAGGCATTAAAGCCCATTCTACTAGAGGCATGGCCTCTTCGTGGGCTTGGTCTACTGGCATTTCTCTAAATGATATCTGTGTGGCGGCAGGCTGGGCCTCCCCGTCCACTTATCAGATTATAATTTAGATGTCCTGGCCTTATAGGCTGGGCTTCTTGCTGTGTACAATTTTAACCCCTTAAGGCTCGAAAAGTCCGGTCTGGGTTAAGTATTGTATAAGTCATAGCACATCCCTTATACGGCTCGAATTATCTGGCCATTCATTATTCCTGGCCCGACTATGTCCGGTCTATACATTATATTACACGTATATAGTGTTCATTCTCATTAAGGGCTTGACTCAGGTCTGGCTCATTTTGGGACTTCTTGATATCATATTACGGGCCCACCTAGGTTGGCCTGGGTTTGGTGTCGTCGGCGTTAGAGCCGTTAAGCAAGCACGGCGTTTTGCATTGGTCCCCCATAGCGTTTTAGCAAAACGCAATACGAGAGTACTCTCGTAAGGGAACGTTTCGGTTACTAACGTAACCTCGGTTCCCTAAGATGAGGGAACGAGTATTGCGTTTTGCTTGCCGTGCTTGCTCACTTGCTCAGGAGTCGCTTCAGTCGATTAACCTGACTAACCTTGCGAGAGTGGGTCTTATATACCCTTGGCTATGCAAATTCTGTTGCCCCTTGTGGTGGGAATTTGGAAGGACCTGATTGGTCCGTCCCGCCCCACGGTCTCGCCATAGGTTGCTGCAGTTGCAGCGGCACAGCCAATCAGCACGCAGCTGCTTCCTGCTGAGAGTTGTGCAGCTGCACTGCGTGTACATGGTATTTTTGGATAAAAATTTGCTTCAATATCTCGAGGAAAGGAATTCCCCATAGCGTTTTAGCAAAACGCAATACTCGTTCCCTCATCTTAGGGAACCGAGGTTACGTTAGTAACCGAAACGTTTTCATGAGTGTGTTCTCGTTTACCACATAATTATCTAATGGTAGCCTGTAGCCAATAGTTTTATTTTCCTCATGTCTTATATGTCTAAAACAATAGGTAATAAGGAAATTAAGTCATTTGTGTGATATGTGCGGCATGCGACTGTTGAACACGGTGCATTTGGCGTCGGCCTCTTTCAGGGCTTGAGTTATATAATGAAGAAACTTCTGTTCTGTCTCTTGCCAGATGTGATGCAGGGGAGCTTTGTCATTAATGTTAGTTTTTATTTTCATTTGCAGGTTTTTAGCTTGCCGTGCCGTGTTTTCTTCACCACAACAAGACATCCTGTTATGCCGAAGACTTCTTGAATGTATTCAGAGTTTTTCCTTATTGAAAATAAGGTATTTTCACCAAATATCCTGTGTTGGAATTTACTTGTTAATAAAGTAATGTGATAAAATGTCAACCCTGTTGTCTGTTTCTGTATTTTGCTTAATATATTTATGTTTTTAGTCATTTTTGTCTTTTGGGACAGTGAGAAATAAACAATTGTTACTACAATTTAAAATATTTAATTGGACCAACCACACAGTTTCACTGTAAAACATTTCTCCAATTCAAAAATTTCTAGTGACTGATCACATCTAAATTTTTCAATTTGGCCAACTAAAAAATTTAGATGTGATCGGTCACTAGAAAATTTTTAATTGGAGAGGTCTGACATTTTTTACAGTGTTGGTAAATTAAATTTTTCCATTAGCTCAACATATTTCTAATTGAGCCCATGTTAACAGACTGTTGCCACAATGGATAAAATTCAATTCACAGAAATTCAATTTGGCTAATTGAAAATTTTAGATGTGACCAGTCACTAGAAAATTTTGAGTTGGGAAGATTATACATTTTTTCCATTGGCTCAACATATTATTTCCAATTGAGCCCATGTTAACAGGCTCTTGCCACAATTGATAAAATTACATTTACAGAATTTCACTTGGGCCAATTGAAAACTTTAGATGTAAACAGTCACTAGAAAACTTTGAGTTGGGAAGATTATAAATTTTTTACAGTGTGGTATTTCAGTCTGAGATATGCAGATACTAACCCTAACTGATAAACTGCTTGTTTGAGTAGCCTGTAGTTTCCTTTTCTTTCAGTATTGTCAAAGAATTCTGACTTCCGTCTGTAGAACACATGTATTTGAAATCATTTACTGGTTACTCGGACCAATTTTGTGAACTGAATAAAGTGATTTATTAAAAAAGATCAGACTCAAAAGAATGATTCTTAAATTGGGGAGATCGCTATTGTTCTCGAGAATTCTCATGAATTAAACTATTCCTTTAGGAACATACCAGCACATCAACTTACATCAAGTTGGCTTATCAACTTTTTTCTTTCAAAATAAACTTAGTCAACTTGTTAAACTTGTCAACTCACAACAGCAGTCTATATGGGCTAAACTGTGGATTATTTATTACTTTTTTGGCACAACATGCAATCAATGATGACATCTTTCAATTTACATTAACTCTTTTTTCACTTAGACACACTACCAAATCTTTATTTTATAAAGTACTATTTTAGAAACTGTTAAACTTAAATTTAAAACCTAACACAACAATGAATAAGACCGAAAATGTCAACATTTCTGCAGTAATAGGAGTGTATGAATGTTGAATCTAGAATAAAATGTTTCCAAAATGGAACAGTTAATGGTATATTTCCAGCAATAAAAAATAATACCTAAATAGGAAAATAGTACTTAAAGTCCAAAAATAATATATAAATAAACTATATGTATAATGTTATGTTCACTTAAAGAAAACTTCCAAGTATACTTGCAGTATACAAAATCTAATAAATCTAATAAAAATAGCAACTGAGACACAGTTTGTTAAACTTTACAGTTTAGCTAAGTTACAGTCAGTTTCTTTTTTAAATTTACACTCGGTTTCACAGACAAGGCATAAGCCTGTCCCAGACTGTTTGAGCTGTTTTAACTGAAAGCAACTTGCTCTGACATATTATCTTAAAATGCGTCACTGCCATTGTTTTGTCTCAAGATGGCCACCAGTAATGTTTTTTTTTCTAAGGCACATTTATTAAAGCTAATCCTGGTTTAATTCTATCATCTTGTGACGTATAATAGGCAACATAATATAAACAATATTACAATTAAACAAGGTTATTTTAAGATCTGGCCTGTCTGGCCTATGATTTTAGATCTTACCTACTATGTTGAGAAGTATGGCCGCTGCAACCCACACAGCTTGACGCAATGTCATTCTTGCTTGTTTGCTGCCTACTGAGAAGTGTCTAATGAGACGTAAAGCAAGTGCTACCACATTCAATGGGACCCTACGTTTATTTACCTCTGACACACCTTGTTTTTCCTTGTGCAAGTGTTTTAGTACACACCCGCTCACCTGCATTCTTCTATAATGCTTCTAATTTGAGTTGCAGAATGCCACTTTGTCACATACTTTAATTACTCATTTACTCTCACAAACACTCGTATATGGAAATCACGTTTAAAGGGATTGTTCACCCAAAAACAGCAATTCTGTCATCATTTACTCTCCCTCAAATTGTTCCAAACCTGTATGTATTTGTTCTGATGAACACAAAGGAAGATATTGTGAAGAATGTTTGTAACCAAACAGTTGCTGATCTCCATTGACTTCCATGGTAATTTTTTTTCCATACAATAGAAGTCAGTGGTTAGCGGCATTCTTCAAAATATATTCCTTTGTGTTCATCAGAACAAATACATATAGGTTTGGAACAATTTGAGGGAGAGTTGTTTGGTTACTGACATTCTTCAAAATATATTCCTTTGTGTTCATCAGAACAAACATACAGGTTTAGAACAATTTGAGGGAGAGTAAATGATGACAGAATTGCAATTTTTGGGTGAACTATCCCCACATAGGGGCTAGTTGTCACAATATTACTCCAGCCAATAATAGGATATTGGTGACAACGTTGGTATAATTAAAGTTTAAGGAATCTTGTTGACTTTTTTCTCAGAAATGTGAGATATAAACTCACAATTGCGAGAAGAAAACAAAATAGAATTATGAGATTTAAAAAAGTCACAATTGCCTTTTTCATTTTTTATTCCATGACGGAAACAAGCTTCCATAACTTTGTGAGTGGTTGAGTATATAGTGTAGGTATTATATTACCACTAGATAGCATCAGTCTCTTGCAGGAAATCATTGGTGCTCACTCAAAATGTTTAATTTTGTCATCATTTACTCACCCTCCAGTTGTTCCAAACCTGTATGAGTTTCTTTCTTCTGCTGAACACAAAATAATTTATTTTGAAGAATATTGGCAACCAAACAGTTGACTGCCATTGACTTATAATATTATTTTTCCTACTATGGAAGTCAATAGGGTCCATCAAATGTCTGGTTACCAACATTCTGACAACAACTGGAGGATTAGTAAAGTCCAAAAGGTCATAGGGTGTCCCGTTTGTCATTTTAGGTTCAAAAGGGTGCTCGAGAACACCCCCTTCGCCTGTCGATATGCACTCTCGATGTAGCCTCAATGCGCACTTTTGCCAAAACTGAATTGAGGCAAGCTCCGCAGACTACCCGACAGACCAAACGGCATTACGAAAGTGTGGGCTCGGAGGAAGAACACCGGGGCTTAGGGTTCCAATTGGGACAGGGCCATACTTAAAGGCTCAGATGGAACTGGGGTGTTTTGAGAAGTGTAACATTTGTAATGAAAGTAATTTTTATAACTTTGAGATATTTAGATCTTGTAATAGGCCTACATCAATAGCATTTTTTGCAGAAAAGAAGAGATAATGTTTACAAGCCATAAAAGAAATGAATGTTAATCAATGTAGCTACTAACACGTGCATTAACACTCATATCAAAAGGGTTGTACTTCACGCTTCTGCCATTATCTGCTACTGGAAAAGACATGAATGAGATAAATGACTTAATTGAAGTCGCACAATTACAAGAAATCAAGTGGCAGAAAGGGACATCTATAGATTTGTTAAACTTTGACTACAACATGGTAATTGTTTAAAAATAATTTAATTTTCAATAACCAATATCCCTGAAAACATTTCAAAGCACACGTTTTAATTACAGATATTCAGACAGATTGAGTGTTATTGTAAATAATATAAAATGTTTAAACAAAAGTGACTGTAGTGCATTTGCAATGAAATACAACCAGTCAATATAAATTCAGTATAGTCTCTGACCCAAAGTGAGGAAAATAATTAGCTATGCATTATAATTTAAAGATTGTCTCATATTTAGGCCAAATGGCATAAACTGCACCCTCATTATTTAAACATTCTGAAGGCACATGCTTGCTGAACTTCATCATTGCACAATCTTATAATTTAAAAACTCAATAATCAGAGTACCTTAAGTATATTTTAAAAAGATAAAGAATAAATGACAATATAACAATATAACTGCTCTCCTCGCCTATGATAACTTGTACTACAGCACAATTGTCCTCTTGATCAAAGAGCCCTGAGTATTGTCATTAAAATAATCTCCGAAGAGGAATAATGGAGAATGTGAGAGAAATTGAAACTAAAAGCAGGTTAGACGAGCTTCTGAATCCATTGGAAGTGAATGAGACATATCCAGGCTGGTTGCTGCCCATGTAAGAGTTGATCCAATCCTGGTACCGAGACACTCGGGCGTACACACCGGGATATTTGGGATTCGCACATCCTATACCAAAACTCACAACGCCTGACTGAATCCACAGGGAGCCGTTCCTACTGACCATTGGACCTCCAGAGTCTCCCTGCATAGATAAACACTTAACATTTATATATCTGAAAATGTACAGTTAACTGTAAAGTCACAATTCTTATTTTTATGGAATATTGCAGTTTTCATTATAAAAGAATATTTTTCCCCATGGGGTTAAAGGTTAGACACATTGCATTCGACTGAAATGCTTGTATTTAAATATTTTACACATTTTATATTCTAACAATGATAAAACTGTGCTAGATTATGAGACAGATGCTGCGTCTGAATATGCCTACTTCCATAATAAACAGCAAAAGAGGAGTATATCTGAATGTGTCTATTCGACAAACAGTAGGCAAAAATTACCCGGATGACTTGCCACTTCCGTTGAGATTCCGCTTGCTCTCATATAAAGCCATGTGATAGGTGTTTTGAATGGCAGTAAAATTATTCAACTGACACTGGTAGGACTCTGTAGTATGTCCAACACATGTTGCCTAATTGCATTCATATTAGTGACTGTAAAATATCTATTATATCTGACATATTTTGAGTCTTAATGTTTGGGCTTGGATAATTTTTTCGTCATTTGTAAATCAAAATAGGTTCAAATGAAAGGCTGATGTCATACCTGACATGAATCTTTCCCTCCCTGATTTAACAATCCAGCACAAAGCATATTGCTCGTGATGCCACCTCCATAAGCCTTATCACAGTCACTGTTGCCCACAATTGGTATCTGCACCTCCTGCAGTATGTCAGGAATCTGGGTGTCTGTGACATGGATGAGAGGACAATAATTTTAATGTAATTTAATAACCATTTACAGTAAATTGTTGAGCTTTACAGTATTTGCAAGTTAATATTCACTCACCTCCAGATTGTAACATGCCCCATCCAGTGACCCAGCTCTCTGTACCTGCACCAAATGTACTACCAGGAGCAGCCAGACAGACTGGCTTAATGTAATCAGAGAAAGTCACAGAGGAAGAGAGCTGGAGCAGTGCTAAGTCATTGTCGTTGGTAGGATTGTCATAGTTAGGATGGTTAATTAATCGTTTTGTTGTCCTGGATTCCTGATAAGGGGTTGAGCCCGATTGGCTCCGAAGTCCTAGGTAAATCGTAATGGTACTCATGGAGCTGTAAATAAGTAAAGTCCGTTTTAATTCCACTGTGATCAATTTATAATTGTGTCTTGAGTTGTATTTAAAGGGTTAGTTCACCCAACAATGAAAATTCTGTTGTTACAAGACTTTCATTCATCTTCTAAACACAAATGAAGATATTTTTAATGAAATTTGAGAGATTTCTGTCTCTTGAAAGCCCATTCGCCCAATACTCTGAAGCTTCAAGACGTTCATAAAGAGACATGATCGCTTTATTTGATGAACAGATTTAATTTAGGCTTTTATTCACGCCAATATTAATCAGCAAACTTACACAGAGCACTCAAATTTGGTAAACGGAAGCTCAAGCATGCTTGGTTGACGCAATCTCTCAAATTTCATTTAAAATCTTCATTTGTGTTTCAAGATGAACAAAAGTCTTGAGGGTTTAGAACAACACGAGAGTTGATGACAAAATGTTCATTTTTTATTCAAGCTTCAAACTTTATACCTCTGGAAGCAGTGAGCTGCAGACAAAACCCAATCTTTATTGATTAGACTCCCGCCACAAAAATGGCCTCCAAATGTTGTACTTTGAATGCTGACTTGCCACGGCCAGGACCCTGCCGTTGCATCCTGTCCTCCAACAATCTTGTTGTTGAGGGGAGCTTGACCACATACTGATTATAGGGAAGAAAATCTGTGAATCCTCAATTCAAATACCCTATAAATATGTGGAACAAGAGTTTTATGGTCATTAACTTACCTTCTAACTGGCAGAGAGAACCTATGAGGAAGACAGAGATAAACAACAACAGAGCTGATAAACTGGTTTGTGTTACCTGCATGCAGTCGCATTTTTACCTTTTACATAAATGTGTTGGCGCATACCATTGGCATGAGTCAAGATATTCCACATGGATTATAGCCATGTTGTTAAAATTAGTCATTGTCATGACAAGAATGTATAACTAAATATGTTAATCCTGTGAGATGAATGAGGCCTGTATCACATAAGCAACAGTTTTTGTTGTTAAAGGTTAATTGGTTTATATGTATTTTCATTAGTTTTTTACTGTGTGGCAAAATAACTACTCTCAACTACTATGCTGCATGCTTATGTGAATGGTTTGAATATTGTATGCTGTGAACAGACGCTGAAATAAATACAAACTCTATACTCACTGCTCAGGTGTGCAGCTAATAGCTAGTGCTGGAAACAGGTCTTACAACTACTTTTATTGACATACCCGCACACATCTATATGTATGTAGTTTTGTGCTATGGTTTAGTGTGTTGTTGTTAAGTACCGTGTTAGACTGTTGGATGTAAAGTCGTTTAATATGACATATTGTGTGAAATTATTGATCAGTGCATGCGCACCTCGAGTCTAGACAAATAAAAAAAATTTGGCGCAATTTTTTTCCTCTAAATAATTTTGATATAGCAACTATTAAATACAATAAGTTTCGTCATCCTGGAATGTGTAGAAAGTTTTAAACCATGTGTATTACAACTCGCTCCGCGTACAAAATAATTAGGTTGTGCCCCGCGCTCCCTACGACATAAAATATACTTTAAATGATACTTGAACGTTACAGATGTATAAATGAACTTGAAGTAGGGCATATACTTATTTTTCGTAAAGGATAGCCAGCCAACACAGACTTTCTCGTCAATGGTGCTGAACAGGGCCGGCCCTGACCAATTTGCTGCCCTAGGCAAGATTTTACTTGGTGCCCCTTGTATCAAGGTTTAGCACTACATGTTATCAGTCTAAGTTGCGGAAACACTGGTACTGTTTTATTTTTTTAATGCATTGATGTTTTTTAATTTTTATTGTTGTTGTTTTATATGATGTCCAGTCCATTCTACCCCATCATTATGTTCATGATATTATTATTATTTAATTTTTTTTAAAAGGCTTGTGATAGTTAAACTATACAAAAATAGCACCTACGCCACATTACAGCCTAAACACAAATAACAAGTACAAGCACAAACTATTGAGAACTAGCAAAAGTGTTTGTTTTCCAGTAGATGGCAGCAAACTTCCACTAATATGCACATTCATGTTTTCACCATGAATTAAACTGAGAAATTTAGATATTTAATGTCAAATTTACATAAAATTTTGCTATTTTAAATAAACCTGTATATAAATATCATTACTAATTTCCGCAAATACATTTTAAAATGTCCATATGTCCCCTTAAAACTGCACAACTGTAGAGTAAAAACATTAGGCTATTAAAAAAGTGATATTACATGCGTTTAAAAAAACAGATATGATTTTTTTATTTTTTGACAAAATACACTGTCTGTGGCCACTGGAGAACCCAAAACAGCTGCTTGCATATAGTTTAAGAATTAAGGAATTAATTAGCGTACATTAGTATTTTACTACTATGCAATTAAATAAACTGTTCATTCATTACATCACTTTACCTCTGTCTTTACACTGCAAAAAATGCTCTTCTTCTTTAGTAAATTTTTCTTGTGTCCAGTCCAAACATCAAAAAATTCTTAAATCAAGATGTATTTACTAGTAAAATGACATTAGATAAAAATTTTTCCTTGTTTTCTGGGGGAAAAAAAATCTAAATTAAGTGAGTTTTAGCTTAAAACTAGCACAATTATCTGCTAAATGGGGTGAGAAAAATTATCTTATTTCTGTTTGGGACAGAAACATGAAACAAGATTTTAATCAGAAAAAAGATTATTTTTCTCACCCCATTGGCAGATAATTTAGCTTGTTTTAAGCATAAACTCACTTAAGAAAAAATAAAATTTTACTTATCTAGTAAATGCATCTTGGTTTAAGAATGTTTAGATATTTAGACTAGAAACAAGACAAAAATACGAAAAAGAAGAGCATTTTTGCAGTGTTTCCCTTATCTTGCCTGCATCAGAGGGCTTCTGTTTTTTATGACACTACAAGTCGGCCATCCGTCATAAATTATCAGGCAACTTTCACCGTGTCTACACCTGGAGCGAGCGGCCAACACCCTTAAAAATGAAAGCAATCCTGTCTACATTAGATGCGGCGAGAGGCGACGCGACACAACAAATTCCCAACGTTAAACTGATCACGCGTTATATTTCTGACGCACTTCAGTAGCTCGGCGGGGGAGATCGATGAGGCGGACCGAGAAGATGCGGGGGACTTAGTTACGTTTTTTTGCGCTTTATTTGGTAATATTTAAAATGAATGTGAATAAAATAGTATCAGTAATACATTTTGGCGCCCCTATGGATGAGTGGCGCCCCTAGCATTTGCCTATTTCGCCTATGCCACGGGCCGGCCCTGGTGCTGAAGGTCTATTAGTCTGCATTTACACTACAGCACTTGTCTCGTCTGTTGATATGGTTATGCCAAAGGCTCGCGGAACAAGCGGATTTACTCCGGTAATTACAAGCGTTTGTCACTCCTGAAACTTTGCAATACATATGTGCATTTTAATTTATACACAGCTGGCTGGGTGCAAAAAAGAACTTTGTGTCAAGTCAAAAATAAAGCATCAAGTTGTTAACGTTCTGAGTGAGAACTGAATAGGCTATTAAATATTAATTTATTCAATATCCAGTAGCCTACATTACTAAATTAAATTAAACTCATCCATTTAATTTACATTTGTAAAGAAATTCATATGAAAAGCACAATGCATATTTTATTTCCACAAACATTTAAGCATTAGGCTTTAGATCAAAAGGTGTTTAAGATATCATGAGTTAAAGAGGTCCTTAGCAACAGAATTCAATTGCCATTATTAAAAATGATTAAACTTACACTAAGATCTTACCTGCTATGTTGAGAAGTATGGTTCCAACAACGCTCAAATGTGTATAAAACTTCATACTTATGCTCTGGTCCGACTGCTGTTTGCTCCTTACTCCTCTAATGAGATGTAATGTAAATCATGTATTGTCGGGTTTATTAAGTTCTCAGCCTCCACCACCTTGAGTCTCTGACTCATCTTTTTGTTTAGATAGGCCTACCTTTATTCTGTAAAGTACACGCCCCAGTCACCTTTACAAGTACTTTTGTGGATTACGTGTTGAGAGCCTTTCAGTTCATGTGTGAAGTCATTTTACTACAGGTTAACACAATACACCAATTCAAGTGTCTCTAATTTGATATTGTCGCTTGTAATTTAGAACCAAAAGAACAGCAGGAATGAGCATCCTATTGTAAATCAATGTTAAAAAAGTTTTCTATTTTCTTTACTTGCCGATCTTTATTGCTCTGTCTGTCTCTGCCTCTTAATGAACACATTAAATAAACAATAAAGTTATCAAGTCTTCTTAGTCACCTTTCCTTTTATTATTTTAATTATGATTTGCTGGTATCAAACAGAGAGACACATTTACACGAACGTCTCTTCCCCAAAGCTGGATTTATCTGATCAATAATAATACCATAATATTGTAAAATATTATTACAATTTTAATATCTCTTTAAGTGTAATTTAGCTATTGCTGTTTTTGTTAGCATCATTAGTGAGGTCTTCACATGATCCTTCAGAAATCATAATATGAATATTTGGTGAAACTATTATCAATGTTAAAAACAGTTGTGCTGCTTATATAATATTTTTGTGGGAACCATTCATTTTTAAATTAATAGAAAGTTCAAAAGAACAGCATTTATTTGCATTAAATATTGAATAGCATTATTATTCATAATATATTCATTTGTAATACATATTCATGCAAAGAACATATTTGGGTTGTGTTTAAAAAATAATAATAAAAGGTTAAAAAAATGTCAATGTAAATGTTTGGCTGGTTAGTTCACTAGGGCAAAAAGAATGAAAGAAGAACAAAATATGTAAATAAAAATAATTATTTAATCTTGTCTAAAAATGTCAGTTCTATAATTTTTTCTCTTTCACTGTTGTGTAAAATAAGTACTTTAATTGTTATTATTACTATTTCGGTTTCTATCTGAGTGGCTTTTTTCACACTTATATTGATGATGACTGCTTGCTCAGTGATCTAGTTTTACTGGTATTGTACAACAGAAAAAGATGGTTAAAAATTAAACATTCACACAGTTAGTGTCAGAGTTCAATGGTAGTATATATCAGTGTCACATTAGTCATTCAGTTTATTTGCCATGGGCGGATTGACCCCCATCAAAATAATTTTGCGTTTAAAGGTTGTATAGGCTATTGTAACGAGGACTCAGGCAGGTTGGGATCCATGTGCAGTTTATTAGAATAAAACAATGTCAATGTACAAACAGGCTTTGGTCGATTCACCAGGGAGAAGAGCATGGTCATAACAGGCAGAGGATCAGGGCAGGCGGCAAACAATCAGAGTCCACTATCCAGGCAAACAGTCAACAAAAGGCAGGCAGATCCGGATAAACGAGGGACAAAGCAGAGTCAGAAGACAGGCCATGGAAACACAATAACGCTCAGAAATGTAGCCAGGGCAAACAAGACTTCGCAACGAGTGACTGAGCAACCAGGGTTTAGTCAGTGTGATGGGGAACAGGTGTGTGGTAATCAGTCCCGGAATTTGGGTGCATGGGAAATGAAGTCCGAAGTCTAGTATTCCAGAGAGTGAGACCTCCGGTGGCCACTGGTGGAAACCTCACCAGCAGCTATATTACCCATGCAATGTCTTTCTTAAAGGTCCCGTTTTTCGTGTTTTTTTGAAGCTTTGATTGTGTTTACAGTGTGCAATATAACATGTGTTCATGTTTCGCGTGTAAAAAAACACAGTATTTTTCACACAATTTACTTAACTGTATACCGCTGTTCTCGAGACTCCGCCGCTATGGCAACAAAGCCGCTGAAACGCAATCACGCTCAAATTAGCTCCTGGGGCTGGTTGCATAAACCGTTAAGATAGTCTTACAAGTTAGACATACATTTTTTTCTTTAAGACTTTTCATAATTTTTTTTAATCAGTTAGGCTACATAAAAACATGCACTGGCCTAATTTGATACGAAAAGTGAGACTGAATGCCACTTGCCTAACTGCTAGGCTCATACTAGATCTTAAGACACTGTCTTAACATAATGGCTTAGTTTATGCAACTGGTACTACTTATTTTGAAATGTATGTCTTTATATTTGCTATCAGTATTCTCCACACTGCAAAATCTGTATGTGTTTTATTGAACTATGTGTGGACCTATGTAAAATACGGCATTTTGCTTGTAAATATAGGCTACGGGACGATTCCGTATTTTACGGGACGGGTGGCAACCCTAGTACAGAGACTGTTGTGTAGACTGTAAGTAGCTATTTAAAATGTTTTAGTTTTTAAAATGTTTGATGTTTAATATGAATAAATAGCACTCATAAATGGTCGTCTATGGCATTCTCAAGTGAAACGAGTTGAGGCTTGGACCCAGAAACAGAGTTCCTTATTTTTTCCCTACTATGATAGTCAATGGTTGCTCTATCTGCTTGGTTGACAAACATTCTTCAAAATATCTTCTTTTGTGTTCAGCAGAACAAAGAAACTCATAGAGGTTTTGAACAATTTGGGGGTGAGTAAATGATGACAGAATTTTCATTTTTGGGTGAACTAAAAAAAATGACAGTCATAAAATGATGTTTTAGATTATTATTTTTTATGTAGTTTTAAAAATGTTTATGACTCGGTCAACAAGCTGACACATAGGCTACTACCATGAAATACCTCTTCTGTTGAATAGAGTACCCTGTTTATTGTAGTAGTGTTGTAATTTATGCCAAACCTTAAAGTTGAGTAATGTATCTATCAGTTGTTATTATTATGTACAACGTATCATTATAAACCATGCCCTTATCAAGATGGTAGACTCCCAACGCCACTCTTCACCGGAAACACACGACACAGCATGTTGACCTTCCTTCCGGTTGGCTCCCGCCCCACGTAGCCATTTTGCGTTTCCTGGACAAAAAAAGGGGGTTAGATAGAAAGACAATCAGACACAGAATAAAATTAGTCTTCAAATCATATCGAGAATCAAAAGTGTGGATGTAACTGTGCAATATGATACGCGCGGGAGCGGGCGAGCAGGTACACCAGCCGCGGCCCGTATTCAAAGTGGAAACAGTTGGCTAGCTGGCTAACGAACCGTTAGCGAGAGAGTGAGATAAAGACTTCATAGACACTAAAGAGTTTTAGGACATTCATACATATACAATTATACTCTTCTGCACACTAGAAGGCGGACGTTGGTATAAAAATGGACCGTGTGTTGATTTGAAACGGCGCAAGGGGCAAAAAAACAGCAAACGCCACGGTTATTTGCGGAGGAAGCCGGATAACTGTTTATTCACAGGGGATAAAGAAGAGGATCGCAGGACACCACGGTAAGACAGATTGTTTATTTAAACACTTTTGAGTTTGAAACCTAATGGTGGTTGTGCGACATAAAGCTAGAGAAGACACGTAAACACAGACTTTCTGTTGTTGACAGACGCTCATCTTGAGCCTGTCATGAACTGGCCCGACATCTTCCTTCATAACAATATAATCAAGGGTTTGTGCTACATACAATCATAACTCTAGTTAGTTAATGTGTCTCAACCTAGTGAGCTGCCTAACTAAGAAGCATCAGGAACAATATTTTCCCCGAAAATTTATTTCACTGGGTTTTGAGAGACAGCCGGGTTGTTTCTCTATTGTTTAGTTTCCCCCTTTCCAGCAGAACACCGGAAACTGATTGTGCCCCCATGCCTAATTAGCATTTATACAATAGTGTTCAACCCAGAGTCCTATAAAAGTGCTCCACACTACACGAAGTCCACATGAAAGGTTTTAGTGGTGTGAAAGGTGTGCTTCAACTGCATAAAGACATTATAGACTTAAGTGCACTCAGTGAGTGGAAGGAAGAACATTACTGGGTACCATTTAAGTACAATAATAGCACATTAGTGCATGTGTAATCAATACATGATATTTATCATGCAATGTTAGTAGACCATAAGTAGGAGGAGGGGGTCAAAGACCTCATCAATACTTAGTAAAGCTGTAGTTCTCAATCCTGGTCGCTGCACATTGTGGATGACACACGCAGTTCAGGACTTTGAGCATCTATTTGTGAGGTGAATAAATCAAAGGGTTAGTCCACCCAAAAACGAAAATTCTGCCTCACTAACTAACTCTTTAAATATAGTAGACATATAAAATGTGCAGTATGATCAGGATTAAGACCTACTGTTGTCGGTTTATGGGTTGGTTAGCAGCTGAAGATTTCCCTTAGATCTCCTTTCTTTAAACAGGAAATGCGAAATAGACTTCTCCATCCCATAGACCCCCACCACCCTGTAATCATGCTGTTGGAAGCACTGGTGGTCATCCACAGAGCTCAGATGACATGTGCTTTTCCTTCATGTATTTTCAAGTCTTCATTACAGTAACCAGAAAGTTTTCTGTGCTGCTAAAAGCTTTGAAACGCAGATGACACTGAAGTACATGTTGCTAGTCTCCCGCGGTGTGATTGAGTCACTGTCTGTGCAGGGGTGTCTGTTGAAGCATTATATTTTAATCTGAGCGTCTCTTCCAGAGTTGTTGTCTGAGCTGTGTTTGTCAGGAACTGCTGTGTCTGTCATTGTGCTGTCCATGTCAAATATAAGTGGAGCAACGGATCACAAAACTCATGGTTCGGATCATTTACGATTTTTGAATCACGGATCGGATCATTTTTCGGGTCAGCAAAACTGACCTAATAATGTTTAATTTTAACAACTGGTGCATAGAACCAACTACCTGCCCTTAATTTCTTTTTTTGATAATCCCTTACACTCAAAAGGTACATCACACTACTGAAGAAACAATGAGTTGGTACTTCAGTTTCATCAAGACTGTAAAGACAATGTAAAATTGAAAAACAGTATTTGCTTTCTTAATGCATGTTATACTTTTACAAACAATGTTGTCTTGATTTGTACAAGGAAAATTGAAAATCTTTTGCCCCCCCCAACCATCTGACTCCATTGTCATTCCCCAATGGATTAAACCAAGTCCCACCCACTTTTTCCATATTTAATATCACATTTAATTCAGAAACTCATTAATTTTCAGGAGTAAAATAGGTTTCAATCTGCATTTAATGTTGACTTTATGGACTCACCCATGTCTTAAATAGAATTTCATGTGGTTTCTATTTGTTTGCATGAGTGTAAAGGCCCCAATATACTTATGGCAGAGTTCTTTTTCTTTTTTTGCTTTGAGGTAAAAAGAAGTTTGAAATACGTGAGTAGCAATATACCGTTAGCGAACATCCTGACACCGCCCACATTGCTAACTAAGAGGTGTTAATATGTACTGCACGTTTTCCTTTTAATAAAATAAACACAACAAAAATGACAGTGATGAGAAATCGGTAAAGATAGCATCTGATCAAAGCGGTGTGGATGGTTGGCATGAGCTCTGCAATTCGGCACTCCTGTAAAGTCATGACACATTTCCACTTTATACAATAGATTATTTAAAAGCAAGCAGCTTTACAGCATTAAAGGGTTAGTTCACCCAAACTTAATAATTAGCCCATGATTTACTCACCCTCAAGCCATCCTAGGTGTGTATGACATGTATTAAAAAAATGTCCTGGCTCTTCCAAGCTTTATAATGGCAGTGAATTGTTGCTCTGTTTTTGAAGTCCATAAAAGTGCATCTATATCCATCATAACTGCTCCACACGGCTCCGGGGGGTTAATAAAGGCCTTCTGAAGCGATGTGTTTGTGTAAGGAAAATATCCATATTTAAAACTTTATAAAGTAAAATGTCTAACTTCCGGCGGAGCGTCTTCTGTATTCAACTTACGGAAAAAGTGGAGAGCCCACGCCTCTCGCAGTTCGAAATGCTTACGCCACGTCTGACGACATTGCACACCAGTTACAGTCGTCAGATGTAGCGTGAGCATTTTGAACTGCGAGAAGCTAGTAAAAACATGAACACACGTCGAAAATTAAGTTATTCTAATTGAAAAAGACAGACACTTAAAGGGTTAGTTCACCCAAAAATGATATAAGAAATGTCCTGGCTCTTCCAAGCTTTATAATGGCAATGAATTGTTGCCTCATTTATGAACTCCTTAAAAGTGCATCTATCCATCATATAACTGCTCCACAATACCTCCGATTGTATTCGTCTGAAAGAAGAATGTCATATACACCTAGGGTGACTAGAGGGTGAGTAAATCATGGGCTAATTTTCATTTTTGGGTGAACTATCCCTTTAAGTGTCAGTGTCTTTTTCAATTAGAATTACAACTTAATTTTCTACTATAAAGCAGCTCTCTGGTGTGTTCATGTTTTTACTAGCGGATGTCCGACCTTGATGGATTGAACAGAAAAAATGTGGAGAAGATCCACATCAAAGAAGAGCCACACCTACCTATTACATCATCACCACAGACGAATGTTAGTTAGATGGTGTTTACCAGCCAGAGCCAAATTTTTCTGGAAAGTTTCAATCTGTTGAAACAAACTTCAATTTTTGTCTGATTTTGTTCTAAATGACGTCACACCAGGGGCCGGTTGCATAAACCGTTAAGACTAGTCTTACAAGTTAGACATACATTTTTGTTCTTTAAGACTTCATAATTTTTTTTAAATCAGTTACATAAAAACATAGACTGGCCTAATTTGATACGAAAAGTAAGACTGAATGTCACTTGCCTAACTGCTAGGCTCATAGATCTTAAGACACTGTCTTAACATAATGGCTTAGTTTATGCAACTGGCCCCAGTTCGTTCTTCGATTTTGCTTGAAGTATATCGGGGCCTAAGTCTTCAGGTCTAGACCTCAGACTGACAGCCTATTGGGTTGTTAAAGCACAGTTTAGTATGTGAGATCATGGTGTTTCAGATTTAATTTAGTTGATTTAACACACATTTCATAACAATTTAGTATTTTGTGATTTTTATAGTTCTGAAACAGACTCAATGAAGTCATTGCAGAGAATTGGTTGAATTATACGTGTTCTTGTAAAAGCTTGAGCCTCAGGAGCCTGTGAGAACATCAAGATAATGCAAGAATCTCAAAAAATTGCATGTCTTTACCTGTCTGATAAGCGAACATATGTGAGAGTTTCCAATATGTCTGTGTTTACGAGTGTTTTTTTGATTACAGTTTAGATGAGCTGCATCAAGATCAGATTTGCGTATTGATTATCATTACCAGAGCTTAGGAGATCAAATGACTTTGACTTTGCTGGTGCTATTAATTTCTGTACGTACTTTTTATAGAAACATTTAAATAATAGCATTTAACATTTTTCCTTACATTTACAGTATAAGAAGTTACAGAAACTTGTTGCTTCTATAATTGTCTTTTTTTAAGCCTTAATTGTCAAATCTGAACATTTCACAACATCTTGAATTCCGTTTTTTTTTATTAATCAAAGAACAAACTATCAGATGAATTAGTTATAAAAATAGTTAATTGCTGCACAGTTTAGCCCAATTTAGTTTTTCACTCCCTTAAACCTTCTACTTTTTTACATTTATTTAAAGGTCCTGTTCTTCGTGATCCCATTTTTCAAACTTTAGTTAGTGTGTAATGTTGCTGTTAGAGCATAAATAATACCTGTAAAATGATAAAGCTCAAAGTTCAATGCCAAGCGAGATATTTTATTTGACAGAAGTTCCCTTTCAAAGCCTATAGCGAACGGCTGGTTTGGACTACATCCCTGTACACCCCGTTATGGTAAGAGGCGTGACCTTTCCGAGCAATGTGCGCTAAGCTGCTGTCGAATCACTACACGGGAACCGCTGGCACAATCAGAACTCGTTACGTGTTTCTGAAGGAGGGACTTCATAGAATAAGGAAATCATCAAGTCGTTTTTAGGTCAGTGAAAACAGTGGTATACAGATAAGTAAATTGTGTGAAAAATACTGTGTTTTTTTACACGTGAAACATGAACACATGTTATATTGCACACTGTAAACACAATCAAAGCTTCAAAAACACTGGAAAAACGGGACCTTTAACGCTATTTACTATAACTTTACATTTACACTGTGCATGATGTGTGAATTTGAAATGCATATGCAAATGAGATGGAGTCCATCAGGGTGTTCTTTACATTTTGATCAGACTGTGTACATTTATGTATTGTGTTTGGGTGTGAATTAACCAGATGTGGGATGCATTGAATGTAATGGTTGGGTTTTCTTTTCAATAGTTGGCAATTCAAACAGCGTGAACAAACCGTATTGGATGCATTAACATGAAGATGAAAAAAGAAGGAACGAAACATCTGATTTTGAAACTACATCATCCAACCAGTACAGATTACGGCATCTTCTTTAATAATGTGCTGCACAGAGTCTCACAACTTCTAACTGGGTCACAGACTTCTGAGTCTTTTATAATGTGCTGCAGATGCCAGATTGTGGCATATAAACCAAGCCAGAGAAGAGATGAGAGGAATTCACAAGTTTAGAGTGGATTTTTGACTTTTCACACTTGGTTCAATTTCTGAAACCACTTTCACCACTTTTTTTTTTTTTTTACCCCAATTTGGTGAATTAGTGTTTTTATTTTATCATTATTAATATTTTTGTTGTTCTTTTTTTTTTCATCCCCTTAACCCTCGTCGCTGTCTGCCTCAGATTATAGTCGTTTTCAGTGCACATTAAAACCACATTCTTAACGTCATATGAACAAACCGTGTATCATTAGAAAGATTAAAGGCTCCAGCTTCAATAATTGACCACGGTTAATGATACAATTTGGTTGCAGTGACAGTTATTTCTTGATTTATGTCAGGAGTGTAAAATAATAAATCGGTAACTTACGATATTTTGAATAGAATAAAAAAAAACATATCCAGTCACGTCTGCTGCAGTTTATTTGGGTTCACATAGCTCCTCTAAACTTGTCTGGCTATCACCAGACTAAGCTAAATTTAAGATTGGACATTGGTCTGGGGAGTCTGCTCTGTATTTTCTACTGCACAAGAGGTGTGATAAACGAGCATAATTCAAATGACTCTGTACATAATTGGATAGTCCTTCAACCAATCAGACCACAAGAGGCGTGATCAACGAGCCATCGCTTCTCTATCCGTCATCGCGTTAAACCCGCCAATAGTGGATAAGCCAGTCTGTGATTGGTTCCCGCAAAAGTGTGACAGAAACAGGATAAATTAATGTACAGTTTTCCAGACTGAGCTGCAGGGCAAAATCAAATCGCCGGCAGATCAGGCTGCCGGGTTTACCCAGTCTACCACTAAACAGCTTTTGTTAGGTATTTTAGTCAATAAGTGTGCATATTTGGAGAAATATTGATGTATTCTCACGTTTGAATACCACGAATGATACCATGACGAATGATACCATATCTATTTATTTCCCACTGAATTATGCAATCTGAATAGTTAAAACGGCGTACTCAGAGCGATATCTTGTCTCTCCTCTTCCGGATTTTGCGTGAGTTATGACTCGGCACACGCTTAATCCGTGTTGGCTTGTCAATAATTATACGTGGCCATAGTTCCTGTCCTTCTGGATGACGCTGTCCTGTACACTTCCTCGTTCTGAGCTACGTTGTGGATTTTTTTTTTAAGTCAAGTCAAGTCAACTTTATTTATATAGCGCTTTTAACAATGTAGATTGTTTCAAAGCAGCTTTACAGTGTTAAACAGGAAAATAATGCAGCATAATTTTATTCAGCTGTATAGCCATTCTGGAAAAATTTCAAGTATCATACAGTGACAGTGTGGGCTTTAGATCAATAATTTGATCAGTAATTTAGTTTAAATGGTTAATTTAGTTTATTATTTAGATGTATTTCGATGTTTAGTTGAAAAATGTAGTGTCCCCAACTGAGCACGCCAAGCCAGAGGCAACAGTGGCAAGGAAACCAAAACCCCATTAGGTGACCTAATGGAGAAAAATAAACCTTGGGAGAAACCAGGCTCAGTCGGGGTGCCAGTTCTCCTCTGGCCAATTAACAAACAGTGTATTATTATTATTATTCTGGCAGTTTTACAGCTCGGCGGTCATAATAGATCAGAATATTCGAGGGACCGGGGGCAACATGCTGGAGACGGGTTTATTGAGGATGATGTTGATTAAATAATTATTAAAGTGCAATATTCGAATGATCGGAGTCAACACGCCGGAGACGGGTTTATTGAGATGCCGTGTCGATGAGGCAGTTGCAGGGGGAGTCTAATCACGGTCTCTGCAGACACTTCGGGGTCCTGTGTTGGTCTTCTCTGGGCGCAGGTCCACCATCTGATCTGGATACGGCCCGGATCCAGCTGACTGCAGTAAACCTCGGGATAAAACAGAGAGACTAACATTAGCGTAGATGCCATTCTTCTGATGATGTAACGAGTACATCAGGTGTTATGGGAAGTGTTCCCGGTTCCGGCTGACCTAGTTAATGCAGCCTAACAATCATTTCATTGAAAAAGTGTTTTATATGTATGCCACAGTAAAGAGATGTGTTTTTAGTCTAGATTTAAACTGACAGAGTGTGTCTGCTTCCCGAACAATGTTAGGAAGACTGTTCCAGAGTTTAGGTGCTAAATAGGAAAACGATCGACCGCCTGCAGTTGATTTGGATATTCTCGGTATGATCAACTGGCCAGAATTTTGAGACCGCAGTAGACGTGATGGAGTATAATATGTTAAGAGCTCGCTCAAGTATTGGGGAGCTAAACCATTTAGTGCTTTGTAAGTAATAAGTAAGATTTTAAAATTTATGCAATGTTTAATAGGCAGCCAGTGCAGTGTTGACAGAACTGGGCTAATATGGTCATACTTCCTGGTTCTAGTAAGAACTCGAGCTGCTGCGTTTTGGACCAGCTGGAGTTTATTTATTAAGCGAGCAGGGCAACCACCCAGTAGAGCATTACAATAATCTAACCTTGAGGTCATGAACGCATGAACTAACTGTTCAGCATTTTGCATTGAGAGCATGTGCCGTAATTTAGATATATTTTTAAGATGGTAGAAAGCAGTTTTACAGATGCTAGAAACGTGGCTTTCAAACGAAAGATTGGTATCAAAGAGCACACCCAGGTTCCTCACTGACGACGAGGACTTGACAGAACAGCCATCAAGTGTTAGACAGTATTCTAGGTTACTACTTGTGGAGCTTTTTTGTCCAATAATTAAAAATTCATTTTTTTCTGAATTGAGTTGCAGGAAATTACCAGTCATCCAATGTTTTATATCAGCTATGCATTCCGTTAATCTTGTGAATTGGTAAGTTTCTTTAGGGCGTGAAGAAATATAGAGCTGAGTATCGTCAGCATAACAATGAAAACTAACGCCATGCTTCCTAATGATATCTCCCAGTGGTAGCATGTACAGGGTGAAGAGTAGCGGTCCTAGCACTGAGCCTTGTGGTACTCCATACTGAACTTGCGATCGGTGTGATATATCTTCATTTACTACTACAAACTGATAACGGTCGCATAGGTATGATTTAAACCATGATAATGCAATTCCACTAATACCTACATAATTTTCGAGTCTATTCAAAAGAATGTTGTGGTCGATGGTATCAAATGCAGCGCTAAGATCGAGTAACACTAATAGAGAGATACAGCCACGATCGGATGATAAGAGCAAATCATTTGTAACTCTGACGAGAGCAGTCTCAGTGCTATGATACGGTCTAAATCCTGACTGGAAATCCTCACAGATACCATTTCTTTCTAAAAAGGAACATAATTGTGAAGACACTGCCTTTTCAAGTATTTTTGACAGAAAGGGTAGATTTGAGATTGGTCTATAATTGAATAAATCTGAAGGATCAAGTTGCGGTTTTTTAATAAGTGGTTTAATAATAGCCAACTTAAAAGTTTTCGGTACATATCCTAATGACAAAGATGAATTAATGATATTAAGAAGAGGACCTCTGGTAGCATCTCTTTTAATAGCCTAGTTGGTATAGGGTCGAGCATACATGTTGTCGATTTTGATGATTTAACGAGTTTAGCCAATTCTTCTTCTCCTATGGCAGTGAATGAGTGTAATTTTTCCTCAGTGACACTACAATGCTCTGTCTGATGTGATGCTGTATTAGACGGCTGCATGGTTAAATTTTTTTTCCTAATATTATCAATCTTACATGTGAAGAAGTTCATAAAGTCATTACTGCTGTGCTGTTTACAATCATCAGAAGTTGAAGCTTTATTTTTGGTTAATTTAGCCACTGTATCGAATAAATACCTTGGGTTGTGTTTGTTTTCTTCCAAGAGAGTTGAGAAATAAGCAGATCTAGCAGTTTTTACAGCCTTTCTGTATGTGATCATGTGCTCTTTCCACGAATTACGAAATACCTCTAATTTTGTTTTCTTCCAGCTGCGCTCCATTTTTCTGGCTGCTGTTTTAAGGGCCCGGGTGTGCTCGTTGTACCGCGGCGTTGGACTATTTTCTTTAATCTTCTTTAAGCGCAGAGGAGCAACTGTGTCTAAAGTACTGCAAAAGAGAGAGTCAATAGTTTCTGTTGCAACATCGAGTTCTTCTATACTATCTGGGATGCTGAGCAGATGATACTGATGAGGGAGATTATTTAAAAAGCAATCTTTAGTAGCGGCAGTGATTGTCCTGCCATTTTTAAAGCGAGGGGGCGGCTTTGCAACCTTAGCTAAATTAAGTATACATGATACTAAGTAATGATCTGAGATGTCATCGCTCTGCTGCAGAATTTCAATGGTATCAACATTTATTCCATGTGACAATATTAGGTCTAAAGTATGATTATGGCGATGAGTGGCTCCTGACACGTGTTGCCTAACTCCAATAGAGTTTAGTGTGTCTTTAAATGCTAATCCCAATACGTCTTTTCCGTTGTCTACATGGATATTAAAATCACCAACAATTAGTACTTTATCTACAGCCAGTACTAACTCTGATTGAAAATCAGCAAATTCTTTGATAAAGTCTGTATTATGCCCAGGTGGCCTGTATACAGTAGCTAACACAAATGTTGAACGGGTTTTATCATGTACACTACATAGCGTTACATAAAGCACCAAAACTTCGAAGGAATTATATTTGAAACTAGACTTCTGAGTAATACTGAAGATATTATTATAAATTACAGCAACCCCTCCCCCTTTACCTTTCAGACGCGGCTCATGTTTATAACAATAATCTTGGGGGGTGGACTCATTTAAGGTAATGTAGTCGTCAGGTTTTAGCCAGGTTTCTGTCAAACAGAGCACATCTAGATTATTATCTGTAATAATATCATTAACAATAAGCGCTTTTGGGGAAAGGGATCTAATATTCAGCAACCCAAGCTTTATCAATTGTTCATCTGTATTATATATTTTGTTTATTTGTTGGACGTCAATTAAATTTTTACTGTTGAATGGTTTTGATGTTTTTTTGTATTTACTAATTCGGGGAACAGACACAGTCTCTATATGATAATATCTAGGTGAAAGAGTCTCTATGTGCTGGGATTTATCTGACTCCGGTAACGTGAGACAGCTAGCAGACGGTCGGTTTAGCCAGTTTGTCTGCTTCCTGACCTGGGCCCTAGTGAGTCAAGGTTTAGCTCTAAGACTATGTGCCAGATTACTAGAGAGAAGAGCGGCACCACCCCAAGAGGGATGGATGCCATCCTTCTTCAACAGGTCAGGTCTGCCTGGACTTTTCATGACTTACAGGGGTCATGAATTGAGAAATCAACTTTCCCTTCAGCTTTTGATATATAAAAGGTCATGGTCATATAAGAATATCCTGTAAGTTTCAGAGCTGAAAACTAACTTGTTAGTCAAAGAAAAGCTTTTATTGACACCAGGCCAAAGCTTTTATTGACACCAGGCTCAGCAAACGCTCGATCTGGGAATGTGCCTCCCTTTGACGTGTGTGAGTGTGGTGAAACACCGCCTTTACCGAAGAAGATGAACGCCTGATTCTGTAGCCCCGCCCACCGATTTGTGTATGGCATGTTATAGATAAATAATAGGCCTTCTAAACCAGATCGAACTTCCAAGCGATAAACATGCTGCATAAGCTTCTTTCTGATTCCAGTATTATGAATTCATGGATGAACTTTATTTTGAATGAATATCCAGCTCACGTGGGTAAGATGCGCGTTTGTTCCTTCATTTCACCACGGATTAGTTTGTAAACAAGAGACTGGATTTGCAGAAAGGATGAGATGACATGAATGAATGAATGAATGAAGCAAGCAACACACTAATGTGAGTAAAACATGTTTGGATGAGAGATAAATCATTGTGTTTGTTTGATAAAGACCTTTTGCGAGGCCTGCTGTGGGTGAATCATTCCGGTTTCCGTTTTCCCACACGCTTTCAAAACAACTCCTCACATGTACTCACGGGGGAGTCGAAGCTCATTATAATATGCAAAGCTTATCCAATCATAGCAATGGGCGTTTACTTCCAAGTGTTCAGTGCGGCACGCCCATCAAAACGAGCGTTGAGCGGCTCTCCAAGAGAGAGGCTCAAAACCAGGGTAAAAAGTAGCCTATTACTTATTCATTATGATGGTTTTGAATGTAAAAACCACGCGAGCATCATAAGTTGACCTCAGACAACAGTGTAATATATACTTTTTACATATTTTTTTTATGACCCCTTTAAATTTTAATTTGACAGCCCTATAGCAGTCATTACTCCAGTGTCACATGATTCTTCATTAGGGATGAAACGGTATGGAAATTTCACATCACGATTATAGTGACCCAAATTATCACGGTTATCTATGGAAGGATATCGCGGACAATTTTCAAAAGGAATTGCAAATGGTATTTGCAATTGCGTTTTCAATTTGTGGACGCATAATATGTGACACAATCCAAACGCAATTGCAAATCGCGCATTACCATTTGCATTTTCGTTTAGGCAAACGCACAATGACTGCCAAATTTCAAATGGAAAAGCAAAGTCTGTTTGCAATTGCATTTCCAATGTCTTGCAAGTTATGACCCTGCCATTTTGGAATAGCAATAGAAAATCACCTATTTGCTCTTTCATTTCCTTCGTGTCCTGCCACAACCTGCACAAAATTCAAATGGAATCGCAATCCCCTTTGCGTTTGCATTTCCGATGCCTAACACAGTCAACTGTCAATCAGGCTTGAGGGCGGGGTTTATTGATGTAGTCGGAAAGTAGGCCACGCCCTCAAGTGGTGGAAAACGGGGGATTTGGCTATTTTTGTAATAAAAAACAAGTTTAAACTCTTTAGTTCAAACAAAGTCAAAATGCAGAACTGATTGTATGTTCACCTGCAACCAGAAAAAAAACAGCAAATAAGAAAAGTGACATGACTGCATTCGGTAGGCTATAGCCTATATCAGACGAATATCATCATATTGCACCCGACACAGTAAATTATCATGATGAGTTAAAATCAGAAAATCTATAGAAACTTGACATGATGTGAGTTGTGTGTTGTCCATACGATTCTGTGCTCAAGAGCCAAGCGATCAAAAAAGAAAAGAAAATTAGTGACATTCAATCGCAGTTCATGTTCGCTTCGTAGCCTACCTCCTCTGATGATCTGATTTTCTTCTTCATTTCATTTTATTCAACATTATTATTTTCATCATATGTAGCCTATTCCTATTCATTGAACTATATTTGTATCTTTATTTTGACATTTAACAGATTTGACAGAACAGCTCAACAACAGAACCTGGATTCACACAAATTTTCACGCACCTGCAGCGTTTCTGACAACAGAGAAAAACTGAAATAATATATAATAAAGTAATATAAATAAAAAGCATAAAATAAATAAATACCAAATAGCCTATTTCTCACTTATTCTAAATAATTAATACATTAAGATGACAAAACGAAAAACTACTAAATCAGATTGAATCTTATAAAGAACCGGCATTTTTTTCTCATCAGATTAATTTAAAATTTTTCACTTTGAGGTCCGGTTATAAATTTGTGTGTGTGCAGTGCACGCACACAGTGCTTACATCTACTGTGTTTATGTGAATACTCGACTTGGCATTTTGATATAGCCTATTTCTGTGTTTATTTGGCCGTTTGGGCACGCTTGTCCGTGTTGCGCTCGGAACACGCGCACAGCATCCTGTCAGTAATTCAGTTGTCTTTCGTGACTTATCGCGCTTTTATTATTTATTTTCGTCAACTGAAATCTACACGGATTATCATAAATACAACACATTTATTTATCACAAGGATCTCCGCGGCAAAACCGAAAGTAGGCCTACCAGCTGGTGAAATCTTTCAAAATGTCTTTTTGCCCCAGGTTCAATAAAAGGATAGGCCTATTTTAAAAGATTATAGGCCTATATTATATATTGAACTGATTTTTAAACCGAATTTAGCATATTTTGCTTTAACCATGCAGCAAAAAAATTAAATAAAAATAAAAACCTTAAAAAAATAAATAAATAAATTTATATACACATTTTAAACCGTTTAACTGTATATTAATCTGTCAAAATTCTTACTTTTGGTCAACGGTTAAAGCATCCCTATCTTAATTGCTTCTTGACAATTTGCTTGCAACCAGAGCAGTCTTCTTTTGGTTTCTTTTTGTTTGGTTGGCAGGTGATAAATAGTCTATTTCCAGGTATTTGGCTTTGTTTGAAGTGCAAAAAACTACACAGTAGTTTTATGACTTTTTTGTTGTTTTTGCTAAATAGACACATTGGATATTTCTCCCCATGTTCTTAGGAATGAATAATGATGAAAAAGTCCTTGGTTTTCTACCACTTGAGGGCGTGGCCTACTTTCCGACTACATCAATAAACCCCGCCCTCAAGCCTGATTGACAGTTGACTGTGTTAGGCATCGGAAATGCAAACGCAAAGGGGATTGCGATTCCATTTGAATTTTGTGCAGGTTGTGGCAGGACACGAAGGAAATGAAAGAGCAAATAGGTGATTTTCTATTGCTATTCCAAAATGGCAGGGTCATAACTTGCAAGACATTGGAAATGCAATTGCAAACAGACTTTGCTTTTCCATTTGAAATTTGGCAGTCATTGTGCGTTTGCGTAAACGAAAATGCAAATGGTAATGCGCGATTTGCAATTGCGTTTGGATTGTGTCACATATTATGCGTCCACAAATTGAAAACGCAATTGCAAATACCATTTGCAATTCCTTTTGAAAATTGTCCGCGATATCCTTCCATAGTTATCAGTATTATCACGGTTTTCTTCAAATGAGACAAATGTGTTCAAAAAGAACAGATGCACACACTTAAAACATTTCAACAAGTTTTGTTTGAAAATCAATAAACAAATAAATCAAGCAGCTCTATGTACTTTTTTAAGTTAGATTCTATTCTATGGGATTTCCTTCCTTATAATGGCCGTTGTCAATAGCAACGCATAACGCATAAATAATAATCATTTGGTGTAAATTTAATATCTAATATTGTCTCTGTAAATATATTCTCAAGCAAATTCTCATCAGTATTCTATCAGCTATGACGCATGTAAATCTAGCATATTTTGTGTATGAGCCTAAACAGTATCCTAGTGAAATAATGCATATCCATATTTTCATATGATTTGAGTTTATTTTATTACATTTCAGATTTGGTCCTTTTAGAAGGCTGAACAATCCCCCGAGTGTTGTCACTGCCTTCTGCCATTTCATTTCTGCCTTCTCATTCAAAAAACAGCGTTGCGCACTGCACCTGCACCTGCACCAGACTGACGCTGACTGGACAGGATTTACAGCGCGTTTTCAAAATCGTTATAATTACGAGTGGTTTTAATGATAATTAATTTTTAAGCGATATTACTAACCTCAGTACATTTTATCGTGGTTTATCGTGAAACCGGTAATCGTTCCATCCCTATTCTTCATAAACACAATCCTTGAGATCCTATCATTCTGATATGCTTATTTGGATTAAAAAAACTGAAATCTTAGTAACATTAATATCTCTAATGAAACTTTTGATCATTTTAATGCGTACTTGCGAAATAAAAGTATTAATTTCTTTAAAAATCCTTACTGGCCCCAAACTTTTGAACAGTATTGTATGCATTCATGTTGTTCTTTTTTTCCTCTTGGTTATCTGTACATTGGTTGGTGGTAAACTATACTAGGAGTAATCAGGTGCACACAGGTTCCATATTTAACTTGTATATATAAGTTAAATATGGAACCTGTGTGCATTTTTAATAATAGCCTAGTGTTTTGGAGAAGAAAAACCAGTTGCTGAATATTTGCACTGAGATAACGTCATTAGGTGACTCATGAGTTGGAACAGATGTTGTCTTAGAAGAAAGTATGTCCTTGATTCCAATCAATCACTCATAACTCAGGTTACATTAAGGTCACTATCTTTCTCAAACAAAAGGTGACTTTTCTCACCTAAAGCCATTTTTACTGACTCTGAACCGGTTCAAGAAACGGAAAGGAAACAGTAAATGAACAACAATTGAACGAGAATGAATTTAATAATTCTGAACACAAACGCTTGTTTGAAATGACCATTAATTTGTTAACATGGTTATTTTATAGTTCTGTTTAATATTTTAATTTGGTTCAACCAATCATGTATTCGAATAGTACAGCTACAGCATATGCAAATGTGATGTTGATGCATTATTCAACATGACTGAAATGCCCACGCACGGTTGGCAATTTTTATTGTCACTGCTCTTCTTCTTCTTCTTCTTCTTTTATTAAATGACAACACAGCCAAGCTGGTGGAACTTGTTTTCAGTACAGCTCTTTGTACAGGTTCCAGCATTACATTAAACAATAAACATATAAACAGTAACAAAAAAAACTAAAAAAAAGGTCTTTGTCTTAAAGGGCACATAATACACACAGTTTCTGCCAATCTCATGTTAATCTTGAGTACCTATAAAGTAGTATTGCATCCTTCATATCTCCGAAGAGTCTCTTCGGTTCTATCAGATTTATAAAAGACAAATACAGCTCCTGGAGGCGTCCAGTGGGCGGAGCCAAAGAGTAACAGGGCACTTATTTGCTGATTGCCAACAAAACACAGACATTTGATGCAGTTTTACTTACCACCTACGATTTAGACTCATGACCGTGAGCGTTGGGACCACTCCATCTTTCAGTTTCAAACAATCTGCACATCCAGCGTCGAACTGGGCCTTGTTTATTAAACATTCGCCACTGAAATGCCGGGAACACACTTACACAACTCTGTTGCTACCTCAGAAAAAAAACAAACTGCATCCACTGTTCCCTTAACACTAGGTTCTTTGGGAAGCTCAACAAGGTTATCTTTTCCTCACAAACAAAAACACACTTCTTTGGTGACATTGTTGAGTTCGTGGTCTAAAAACAAAATGACAAATCTTTCTCAAGCAAGTCCTGTGCAGTCCCTAACCCAAACGAATCACGTTACCATTGTCAGTTACTTTTTTTTTTAGATGGATCACGACTAAGAAAATCATGTGTCAGTGTTTCCCCTATGTCAAGTCTGTCTGCAAAATTGAAGGTTACACGGCAGAAGTAGTCTGTCCATCGGTTCAATAGTGTTGTTTTTGTGATGTTGCAGATGAACATAATACAACATGATTGCTTATTCAGCATTCATGCATAGTTACCAGTTCTCTTTTTATTTTTCTCTGTCTCAGGAGCCAGTCATGCCTGCCAGTGTGCGTACTGGGACCATGAAGGACTCGGAGGTGTCTGAGCTCTTCTACAGGGATGATCCCGAGAAGCTCTTCACTGATCTCCGGGAAATCGGTCATGGCAGCTTTGGAGCGGTGTATTTTGTGAGCAAGCCCTGCCAATATTTACCCATGGATGTGTTTTAAGGGTGTAACGGTTCAAATTACTCACGGTTCAGTTTTTATCACGGTTTAAGGGTCACAGTTTTAGGATATTAGGATAGCTTTCAAATAAAAATAAAGAAAATAAGAACAAATAATCAAACTACAAGCAACAGCACACACACATACAATGGAGCATAGATGCATATAAAATAAACAGTGCTTTTCAGGTGTCTAACAGTACTTTATTCAATATCTGTACTTGAAAACTAATCATATGTAAAACAACATTGCATATTATAATCTTCACTGTATAAATTAAATTAAGATTTATCATTATTGAAGTTACAAAGCTATTCATTTAAGAGCAGTGAGTGGTTTCTGTAATGTGTTGTTTGATTTAAAGGGATACTTCACCGCTGGAAAGATGAATGTGTATTTAAATTGGGTCATTTTTGTAGTAGAACTGTGAAATTATTTTTGAAGTTGGTGCCTTCTAGACTGAGAAAAGCCAGAAAATGTATTTTTGGCTCATATGGATGAAAGACAACAACTCCCAGAATGCACTTGCTTCACTGCCCTGTGAGGCCACTCCCATGGTCCCACCGGTTACATCACTTGCCCACCATGGCACCACCCCACCATCGTTTTGATTTTTATAGTAATAAAATAATTTAGTTCAGTTAGAGAACAGACACTACAATTAAAAACTGAACGTGTCTGCTCAATACAGTAAAAGTGCCTATTTAAGTGAGTTTGTCATTTTACTGTACTGTTTTTTTGTTTTTCATTAAGAATAATAGGCTAATGAACCCACAATTCAAGCAACCCACCCCGGAATTGGCTCTAATTCAAAACCGAAACTAAAATGAGCACGGCTGCCCAGCATTCATTCACGGCCACATTGTCATTTGAATATACTACCGGGTTTCTACTGATACAAAGCTTAATCCTTAAACGCTGAAGTAATCCTTTAACATTAAAAACACAGACAGCAGGAATAGGCTTCTTTCCCTTTTAGACATAATGCACGGATCCACTACCTACTACACACTCAACTATTTTTCTTGACTGTTTACGTTTTACTTAAGACATAACCTACTATATTTGCTAGGATACTCACCAAGACGGGCATGTTGGCATATTTTTTTTGTGTGAATTTGTCCGTTCAAGCCCATGAATTAAGAGAACTCAATATTTGTGCGCTATCTGTGATGTGCCGTGTGCACACAAATCTTCTCTTGCATGTTTACAAGGCAAGGCTTAAAGTTAGTTCACCCACAAACCCACACCCTCATGTCGTTCCGACCCCGTTTTCAGAACACAAATGAAGATATTTTTGATGAAATCCGCGAGCTCTCTGACCCTTCCAAAGACAACATTTTCAAGGACCAGAAAGGTGTTAAAATAGTCCATATGACTTCAGTTGTTCAACCTTAATTTTATGAAGCAACGAGAATACTTTTTGTTCGCAAAAAACAAACAATTTCTTCAGGTCTGTGTCAGTCCTACGCTGTTCATGTAGTAAATACAGTACAGCGCTTCCGAGTTAAGTCAGAGCTACGCCGGCCTACCATTGGCTGATGCCGTTCACGTGAGCACCACAACGCATGCGTGTGATGCTGACCCAGGAGCTGGCCAACGTAAACGGCGTAGGAGACTGACGCAGACGTGAAGAAATTGTTTAATAAAGTCATTATTTTTGTTGCTTCATAAAATTAAGGGCGAACCACTGGAGTCACATGGACTATTTTAACAATGTTTTTAATACTTTTCTGGACCTTGAAAGCGGTATTTAAATTCATGTCTGTGGAGGGGTCAGAGAGCTCTCGGATTTCATCAAAAATATCTTCATTTGTGTTCCGATGGTGAACGAAGGTCTTGCGGGTTTAGAACGACATGAGGGTGAGGAATTAATGACAGAATTTTCATTTTTGGGTGAACTAACCCTATAAATGAGTTTAGTTTAAACACAAATAGCAATGTGTGCTGTTCAGGTCTCGCCTGTGCTTGCACGCTATCAACACCCGCGTGATGATGGCATAAATTACTGGGTCATGTTCGAGCATATGGCACTGGCATACAAGAGTGACTGTTTTGTCAGTTCTTTTTGATTATTGCTGTTGTAATGTATTGGGAAGCCAGAATGTGTATCCATCGACTGAAAACGTACATTAGCTTAACTCTGTTTGTGTGTTTTGCGCATTATTTTCAACAAACCATATTGTAGATGCGTTGTGAGATTTTAGAGTGAACCGTGGTGCAAGTGAGTGGAGAGCGTTGCGGTTCGATTGAATTATTTATAATTTTTTTGCAGGGAAGAGCCGTTACACCCCTAATGTGTTTGTACGTGTGTATTTTAAGGCTCTATATGACCGTATTTTTTCTCTCAGGCTCATGATGTACGTTCCAATGAGGTTGTGGCCATCAAGAAGATGTCGTTCAGTGGCAAGCAGTCCAATGAGGTGAGAATCAAAATTCAACTTGTATCTCAACAGTATTGAATCAAATCAGTTGATACTCTTTCACGGAATCAAACCACAATTGTGCTACTCTTTGGTGTGTTCTCTCTCTTGGCCCACAGAAATGGCAGGACATCATAAAGGAGGTGAAGTTCTTGCAGAAGCTCAGACACCCCAATACCATCGAATACAAAGGGTGCTACCTCAGAGAGCACACAGCATGGGTAAGTGCATATGCATATGCATATGCGTGTGAGCGAAGTGTTTGTCTGACGTGTGCTAATGTTGTCTGTCTCTCCTGTTAGCTGGTGATGGAATACTGTCTAGGATCAGCCTCTGATCTTTTAGAGGGTGAGTAGTTCATGTTTACCCTTCCTCGTGTCCTCCCTTCTTTTCAAATGAAGCGGTTTTGCTCTCCCTCAGCTGCCCTGTCTGACATTAGAGGTGTCCATTTGTTTTTGCTGTGCTGCATTTGTACCATCATCAGTTCATAGAGAAACATGCAGGTGTAAATATTGTAATCATCAGATTTCTGGATTGTGTTATTTTCCCACAGCAAAGCATTTTCATTTTTCTTTTTATCCCACAGTGCATAAAAAGCCTCTGCAGGAGGTGGAAATAGCTGCTATTACCCACGGTGCACTTCAGGGTCTCGCCTACCTTCACTCGCATAACATGATACACAGGTGAGACCGCTGACCCTTTCCTTGAATTTCTTTTCTTATCTTTACACCTGCCCGCTTTGAGATTTTCATTCGGCTGTTCTTTTGTAGTTCCATCTAAGTGTTTTACTCCATTGTCAATATATATTTATTTTCAGTGCTGAAAGGTGCACAGATCCTTATTTCTTTTCTTTTTGCAGAGATGTGAAGGCAGGTAATATTCTGCTAACTGAGCCCGGTCAGGTGAAGCTTGGAGATTTTGGCTCCGCCTCAATCGTTTCTCCTGCCAACTCTTTTGTGGGTACACCTTACTGGTAAGTTGTAAATACAGTTGATTATTTGGTTAAAGGCACATTATGTAAGTTTTGCAGCTAGAGGTCCTGTTTTCAAAACAATAACTGCGGCGTAGCTTGATGATGGCCCATTAATGAGCATGGAATCATGGGAGTTGTTGTCTTCACCTCCACAGCTGATGGAAAGCAATCGGACTGGACTGGACTGGCAGAAATCATGTTCATGGTTGAGCTAATGTATTAAAGTGTTCTTAACGTTACTGAGGTATGAAGCAGGGCGGGCCGAAAGCCTTGGAGCTTTTATTATGCTTCTATGCCGCAGTCGGCCACTGTCGCTGCTTTTGTCGTTTGTTTATTTTACGATTTAAAGTTATGTTAAACGTTTGCCAGTTCCCGCCTCCTCCTTCCCTGATCTGTTACAGCTACTTTTGATCACTTAAATTCACATTATTTTATTTCATTCTAATGAAACAGCTGCACATGCTGAATTTCTACTCATACAGGTCACTTTATTTGACAAATTAAAATAATTGGTGTAATGCAGCGCTGTTTTACTTGGTCAAAACAATCATACTAAAAATACATTTGAGTGTGTTGAAAATTGTTATAATGTTACACGTGCGTTCGTTTGGTTGCTGGTATGAGACGCACTGTATGTTGCACACTGCAGTAAGCTAGATCAGTATTAGAATATCATATTAATAAAAGCTGTATGACTTGTGTTGCTAATGGCATGTAATTCATTTTAAAATATTTTGTATGGTGGAGAAAATGCTGTATTACTGTTACTCCAAATAAAGCTTTTTCGGATTATGCTATGTTAGCCACTTGACAGAATAGCGTTGTCTCTGAGACATGGTACAAACATGTTACTCACGTTAAATCAAGAAACAGGAAATCAAGGGTAAAGCAAATATGACATCAGTCTGGACAGGACACTGTCCACTGCAATGACACTGGCCATTTCACTGGTTAAACTTGTATATTTCTCTGGATTTTAAACATTGTTGGAAACATATGGGATAATGTAAGCAGTAAGCACATAAGTCAACAAAATATATAACATCGTTCCAGTGTTTTGGATATTTTAATCCAAAAATCATACATATATTGTGCCTTTAAACTGCCTATGTTTTATGATTTTATTTTATTAGATTTTCTCGCCTGAAGTTGTAATTAGTCAGGATTTCTTTCACTAAATGAGCACATGAGAGTAGTTTTAGCATCTTTATGCACCGATATAACAACTCACTACTGTTCAGAAGTTTGGGGTCAGCACGATTTAAAAAAAATAAATTAATACTTTTATTCAACAAAGCACACAACTCCTTTTACATTGTCACAAAAAACTCTATTTCAAATAAATGCTGTTTTTTAAATGTTATCATCAAAGAATCCTAAAAAAGTGTTACAGACTATACCGATAATAACTATATTAGCATTTACACACCAGCAGACACACGTCATCAGCCACTTTAAATAAACTTGTAAATTTGTTTAAGTCGGGGTGGATTCTGATGGATTCTAGCCGTCAATGTTTTTTTTTTTTTTAATCGCTCATCAGCTGAAAAAAAAAAATATTCTGACAGTGATTCCAACGATATTGTTCCACTGTGCCATTATCGTTATAGTTGTGGTGTGGACTGCTATATTCTCATAGAATTAGAATGATTATTAAAACTTTATAGTTATTATCATTGGTGTAAATGGCACTTTATTTTCAAATTATATTCCCCGATATTAATGTCTTTACTATATTTTAAATTGGTCACCCCAAACTTTTGTTATAAACTAATATTTACTTTATTTTTACGAAGACATTTTAATATGACAAACACCTCAGAGACTTTGAGACACATTTTGAGATTTGTTTTTTGACAACATAAAACTTAGAATCAGAGTTTTGAACTGAATCACTGAACTAATTTAATTGCATTAGTTTACATAGATGAATCAACCCTGCCACTTCTTACACAATTGTTTCTGCTAAAATGTAAATCTCAGATACTATTAAAATGTTTGAACACTCTCATACTGTCAATTCATGACAGAGATTGCAAAACAGCATTGTGAATGTTGCAATAATTGCCACATAAAAAGCAAATTAAAATTATTGTAACATTCACAATGTCGGCCATAAGATTTGCCTTTTGTCAATAAATGGTCTACGTGAACTGAGAGGAAACCGTATTGTGACTATTAAAGTGTGTCTGTGCAGTAGATTGTGCTTTTATTTCTTTCAAGGAAGCAAAGAAAGTAGTGTTTACCATGATCCGTTCCCTCTTGTGTTTAGGATGGCCCCAGAAGTGATCCTAGCCATGGACGAGGGGCAGTACGACGGGAAGGTGGACGTCTGGTCTCTCGGCATCACCTGCATCGAACTAGGTTTGTGATGTGTTGAAACTGATCCCTGACTTCCAACTGACCCCAGGCCTTTATGGGTATTAAGAGGGTTTATTTAGGCCAGCGTTTTTCGGTGCTTGCCATTCTGTGTTGGCTCTTCGTCTCCTGCAAGGGAAAGGGATTTGGGTTTTAGTGTCTAAGCTGCTTTGGGTTGTAAGCTAACTTATACTCCTCTTTCTCTTGGTCTCACCCACTGTTTGCGTCTCCCTCAAACTCCTAGCATTTTCATTTATTCAGTCATTTATTTATTTAGTCTCGGTTTATTTCATCGTAGCACTAATTATGGTCTCATCCTTTTAATCTGACTTAATTCTCTTTTTTGTGTGTGCGCGCTTGCACTGGTTTTAAATTTCTGTTTGTCTCTCTGTCTAGCTGAAAGGAAGCCTCCCTTGTTCAATATGAATGCTATGAGTGCCTTATACCACATTGCGCAAAACGAAAGCCCTGTCCTGGCGTCAAACCACTGGTGAGAACTTTGGTCTACTTTTTTTTTTCTCTTGTTCCTTCATTGTCTTCTCTTAACTGTTTGTTTTTGCATTTCATCTCTGTTTGGTTTTGCATTATGTCTCTCTTGCATTTGCAATTAGTTTATTCGTTTTTCCGTTTTACAGTGTGTTGGTAAGTAACTCTAAGTATAATACTAGAATTTAGTAGTTTTACACAACATTAGCAGCATAATATGAATTGAAATATAGTAATTTATTACCATAATGAAATAATAAATCATTCATTATCAATGTGTCCATGGACTATGTACCTGCTGTAAGGAAAGAGGGAATGTTTTCTGATTCTGAGAAAAAATTAGAAGATAACGTGTTACGTCAAGTTGAAACTGCTCTCTCTCCCTCTCTGCTGAGACCATTATTCAAAGCTTGTGGATGCCATGAGGAGATACAGAATGAGAAGTCATGTATTGGTGTCTGTCACATGAGTTTTTTAGGCACTGTCTGTTTCAATGCTCTCTCATTTATAATCAGGTCTAAAACCAGCCGTCAGTCAAAGTAAAACTATATGATGTGTTTGATTACTAGCCTGAAAAATAAAGCAACATAATCAATTACTTTTGTACAACTCTGTTGACTGGAAGTTGCTTACTGGAAGTCTTCCACACAGACTTTCGAAATGGCCAATTTAAAATAAGTTTGAAATGACTGCTTTTATTTTTATTGCAGTGTCATTCTCCTTTATCCATATCAGTTTCTTTTTTATGTTTTCTGTGTATGCGCATGTTTAACTTTACTTTTCTATCTCCGCCCTATTTGAATGCAGGTCGGACTACTTCCGTAACTTTGTGGACTCTTGTCTTCAAAAGATCCCTCAGGACAGGCCTACCTCAGATGTGCTGCTCAATGTGAGACTAGACACACTCTCTGACTCTTCATTCATTCATTCTTTCATTCACATTTTCTCTCCCCCTCTCGTCCCTTGTTCTAGCTAGGCCTGTCATTACATACTCTTTTCGTGATTAGTTTGAAATAACTGCTATTATTGTGCACACTTATGTTTCACTGGAATATAGAAATGCCTTGATGAAGTGTCAAAGAAAAAAGATTTAATTGCAAAATCCATGAGAGAGTCTTTATCACAAATGGGTTAGCGAGTTGTGGAATTTTTTTTTTTGTGCAATTTAAACCACTAGCTGCTAGGCAACCATTTTCACCGCTGGGGTAAAATGTATTAAACCAATCAGGGTCCCACTTTATATTAGGTGTCTTTAACTACTATGTACTTGCATCAAAAAATAAGTACAAAGTACGTATTGTGTTCACATTGTATTGTTAAACACTTTTGCTGATATTGAGGTGGGAAAGTTAGGGACAGGTGTGGTGGTATGGGTAAGTTTAAGGGTAGGTGTGGTGTCAACAGTGTAATTAAAAATGTAATTACAGAAGTTACAGATGTAATTACAGGCAGGCAATTTGTTTAAATGTAAGTACAGTGTAAAAACATGCATGTACACAATAAGTGCATTGTATCAAATGATTAATTCAAATGTAAGTACATAGCAGTTAAGGCCACCTAATGTAAAGTGGGACCAAAATCAGTGTTGTTAATGTGTTACATGTAAACCGTTTTATCTATCAAAGAGCTTTTAATAACATTTGATCAGCATATTCTTAAGCCAATAAAATCATGATTTGTACGTGTTAAAAAAAGTATACACTACTTAAACTGTGCTATTAATAGCTCACACTGGATTCCTGATGAATCACATTTTAAGCTGTATGCGTATTAAGCTTATTCTGCATGTGAAAAAATGGACAATTAAATCATTGATAGCAATTATTTGTATGACTGTAACTGGTTATTTCACATAATTCTAGCTCATCCATGTTTACACACTGAGATTGGTCATGAAGCTCATCTATACAGCTCTGTGATTCACACAATGGATTCTCTTCGCAGCACCATTTCCTATGTCGAGAGCGCCCCCATTCTGTTGTGATGGATCTGATCACGCGCACCAAAGATGCTGTGCGAGAGCTGGACAACCTTCAGTACAGGAAGATGAAGAAGATCCTGTTTCAGGAAACCCTCAACGGCCCCACACAGGAAGGAGGAGAGGAGGAAGAGGTACATCCAGAGGCTTGTCAACCTTTGTCTTTCTCTTCTTTGATCCTTCTATCTAGTTCAGCCCATTCTCTGCTCTTTTGTTATATTGTTCTACACTACAGACAATTGGAAAAGATCATGGCATGTTTTGTTTTGTGTGTGTAGGAAGCAGAGCAGTACCTCCTGCAGACAGGCACGGTGAACAGTATGGAGAGCTCTCAGTCTGTGCCTTCCATGTCCATCAGCGCCAGCTCCCAGAGTTCCTCAGTCAACAGCCTTGCCGATGGCTCGGACGACAGTGCTGAGATGGCCATGATGCAGGAGGGAGAACAGACTGTCACCTCTAACAGTTCCATTATACACCGCCCCACTGTACGTGATTAAAGCCGGAGAGCACACAATTTTTCAAATGTTGTCCTTTCCTCGACTAATTTGTTTTTGTTTATCAGACGCGTGATAATATTTACGACGACCCATATCAGCCGGAGATGGAGTCGCAGCAGCAGCAGCAGCCGTCATCGGCCGCTCGGAGGAGGGTGCACAGAAACCGAGATCATTTTGCCACCATCCGCACAGCCTCTCTGGTGAGCATCTGACTGGCCTGTAGTCCTTTTTTTCTAGATCTGAAGTTGGGATAGACAACCTTCTCTCTCCCTTTCTTTCCAGGTGACCCGTCAGATTCAGGAGCATGAACAGGGCTCGGCTCTGAGGGAGCAGATGTCCGGGTACAAACGCATGAGGAGGCAGCACCAGAAACAGCTGCTGGCTCTGGAGAACAAACTCAAGTCTGAAATGGATGAACATCAGCTCAGACTGGACAAAGAGCTGGAGACCCAGAGAAACAACTTTGGAAGTGAAGCAGACAAGCTGAGTAAGAAACATCAGGCCATCCTGGAAAAAGAGGTGAGGGATTTAAGAAAAATGATAATGATTATTAGGTGTTTTGTGATCCCTCCTTGTCTTATGTGCAAGAATGGGACTTTTAAAGAGCAGATATTTAAATTTCACTACCAGAAGTTAAAACTGTTTGTGAATTAAATTGTTTTAGTGAAACATTAATACTACTAAAAGTAAAAAATTAAAAGAAAAAAAGATACAAAAAATACTCTACAGTTCAAAAGTTTGGGGTTGTAAGAGAGTCTCTTATTCTTAACAAGGCTGCATTTATTTTATATAAAAAAATAACAGTAATATATATTGTGACTTAATGAAATGTATTATTTAAAGGGGTGGCAAAACACATTCTTTTGAAGGCTTGATTGTGTTTGTGGGGTGCACTGTAACACGTGTTCATGCTTCGTTTTTACAAATAATTCATTATTTTTCATATATTTGACCTTTATTCTACACTGCTCTGTCCCTCCTTGTAAAACGGTCTGATGCTTTCCGGGTTGTATAAAGCCAGTCCCTCAAAAATACGCAGTGGGCTCTGATTGGTTAGCTGGCCCAGTGTGTTGTGATTCGCTAACCGCCTAGTGTACGTTTGTCGGAAACGTCACGCCCCTTCCCTGGAGGCTGTGCTTTGGTCAGTATTAAAAAGAATGGCGTCAATAAACCATACCAATCTGAGCCCGAATCAGAACCAGAACATTTTAGTGAAGATGATCGAGCATAATCTGTTCAACCTGTTCAGTCCTCAAGAGTAAAGACTGCGGATCTATAGTGATCGCTACTGAATGGCACTGTTACTTTTGTATTTTTATAGCCAAATATCTGTCCCAAAACGAACACTAAACATTGGCTTTGCTAGTAGCCAAATCACACACAGAACCATGTTTAGCATGCCTGTAGATAAATAATACATAAAAGCTCTAATCAAAGAATCATTTACACTAATGCCAAGTTCGCTGTTAGTGTTTGTAACGATAGGTGTTCGTCGGATAACTTTAAGTATGAATGAGCATTTAACAGACTGGTTTGCAGAACAGTGTTGTCATCTGTTTACTTCCTTGCTACAACCTATTACAGGAAAACACATCAATGAAAAATAAATCAGACTTACAGGTTGTGGCCCGTAAACAGCTTCTGTTTGTAAATCCAGCTTTCAGGACAAGCCGTTGTGCATATCCTGTACTGAACTCGCGAAAATTGTGGAAGCTAATTCCTCCGTGAAATGTGCTGCGGGAGCCGCGAGCCCGTCGTGCATCCACGCACTGGCATGTGTCTCGCGCAGCTGACGTGTGTGAATTCGGCATTGAACTCGCGACGATTGTGGGAGTTTTCCACTCCGTGAAATGTGCAGTGGGAGCCGCGAGCCCGTCGTGCATGAACCGCGGCTCATGAATTGCAAATACAGATGATTATTGTCCATTATGTCACATTTTCCAGTCTTCTCCTCCGACCCTGTCTGTCTCGTGCTTTATGATGGGCAGCATATATCTGAGACCTGTTCCCCTCCGTCTCAAACACACGTGCATATAACATGCTGTATGTTAAATGCTCTGCAACGCACCCGTCCCACAAGGAAGGCTGAACAAAGCAAGTACCCCAGACCTGCAATCCGGATGAAAATAACAGCGTTTCGTCGGCATTCCAGCAACACCACTCCAGCCTAACTATACCACAACAGCGCCGCGATACAAAATGGCCTCACCCCCCCTTATTTAATATTCTCGGAGGAGGGGTTTATGTAAATATTGAGCCTGTTGATGTCACCAACCCTGGAGGAATGTCTGTAGTCGCCTGCTGGCCGTTTGCTGTAGTCCTTAGAAACTGATTTCTTTAAAAGCAAATATCTCCCTTTGCTTTAAACTTTGAACGTTGTAACTTTGCAGATGTTGTTTATGCTCACGCAGCAACATTACACGCTAGCTAAAGTTAGAATAGTGAAATCGTGGTTTACCACCCCTTTAAAATTATTTCTATTTAAATATTTTTTTTTATTTCTGTAATGGCAAAGCTGATTTTTGTGTTCTGGTAACATTTATTTTGTCATATTTTGATGGAAATGGTGATAAAAAAAAATTCTGTATTAATATTATGTCTTTACTGTCCCTCTTGATCATTTAAAACAAAATCATACTGACCCCAAAACTTTGAACATTTGTGTATGTATTTTTATGTGTATTATTTGTGTTGCTTATACATATTTATCTGGTGTGTTTTTTTTTTTTTTTTTTCAGATTAAAGCTGCGCAGACGGAAGAGAAGAAATTTCAGCAGCACATTTTGAACCAGCAGAAGAAAGAACTCAACAGCCTGCTGGATTCCCAGAAACGACAGTACAGGCAACGCAAGGAGCAGCTAAAGGAGGTAGACTCTGTCAAAGAGTAGACTCCTCTCAGAGTTTCATGTTTATGAATTCATTATTTAAATAGTCTTTGGATTTGCTCCATATTTATCAGCCTCATTACCTGTCTTTAAATTGTTACAAACCTCCCCGTTTTTTCTAGGGGTAGGAGAGGATGTAACAATTATTGTAAATTAAAATAAATAATAATGATAAATGTAACGAAAAAGACTGACAGTCACCTCAATTCCCTGAAGCAAATAACTCTATCTGACGAGGGTAGCATTAAATAACCTATACAAAAGAAAAACAAATAAACAACAAAGTCTTACCTCGCTCCCTGTCTAACATTAACATAAGCAAAATTCCCTACGGCTTCCAAATTCAAACACAATATTTACACAAATTAATAACGGTAACATAAGAGAAGAACATGCACGGCACTCACACTCTCTCACAGCTAGTGGGTACACAACTCATTCACAAAGTTGAGAGAAAAAGACCATCCTCGGTTGTGCATGAGAGAATTCACTAAAATATCACAATTCTAGATCAGGGGAAAGTGTGAATTGCGTCACTGTCAGCACTCCAGCATTGCTTCTCCACTCTATTATACTGCCTGGGATCTCTGTGAGAGAGTGAGAGAGAGCGCAAGTACGTAGCACATAACACGCCAAATAAGTAGTATCACTCTCCCCAAATCACACGCATATTACAAATACGTCCACAGAGCGTAACACTTGCTTTTGCCACCCTAAAATCCTTCTCCATGGCAACAGGAGCTGAATGAGAACCAGTCCACGCCGAAGCGAGAGAAGCAGGAATGGCTGGTGAGGCAGAAGGAGTGTATGCAGCAGATCCAGGCTGAGGAAGAGGCCTCTTTACTGCGGCGACAAAGGCAGTATTACGAGCTGCAGTGCAGGCAGTATAAGAGGAAAATGCTGCTCGCGAGACACAATCTGGAGCAGGACCTGCTTAGAGAGGTGAGAATGACATGAGTTTTTGAGTGACACTTTTAACAATTTTTTTTTTATTATCTATTAATCTCTTTCTATGCATAATCCATCCTTTTTTGCCTTTATTTGCTCCCTGTAGGACCTGAATAAGCGTCAAACCCAGAAGGATCTGGAGTGCGCTATGTTGTTGAGACATCATGAGTCCACTCAGGAGCTGGAGTTCAGGCAGCTGGCACTGGTTCAGCGTACTCGGGCCGACCTGATTCGAACGCAGCACCAGAGCGAACTGGCCAACCAGATGGAGTATAATAAGCGTCGAGAGCAGGAACTCTGTCAGAAACACGCTGTGGAGGTCCGCCAGCAACCTAAAAGCTTAAAGGTGGGGACAGCTTTTTTTATGTGCATGGTGAGGTGCTCACCAGGTTTGGACAAAAATGAAGAATCCCATTTAATTTATGAGTAGGGTTTTGAACATCCTGTGGTATTTTGAATCTCAATGAACTACAAAATGGACAAGAACAGATTATTTCCTAGTTATAATTTTTTTAAGGTAATTATTCATTATATTTCCCATCTTATAAGAGGTAAATTAGAGCATTTTGGGATTTTAAGTGTTAAAATATATAACATTTTAAAGTGTGTGTGTGTGTGTGAGAGATTATAAATAAATATGTTTATGGGCTATTTAAATGTAAATAGTACTGCAGGAATTTTCTTTGATTTCATTTTGTCGTCCCATTTTGATTTTACTTTCTTCAAATGATTAGAATAATAGTGCATCATGTTTGCTACATAAATTCAAATTGAACTCTGATCATCAGATCATTCTGAATCCAGTTCCTAATGCCACATAACTCTGTTGTACACTAACTGATGTTTAAGAAAATACTGTATTGTTCAGAATATAAGATGACTTTTTCTTGGAAATACATCTGAAAAAATGGGGTCGTCTTATATTCAGGGTCTAAAATTTTACATGTCAATAATACACCCGCAACAATAGTAAAACGTGTAAAACGAGTGTTGCCCCCCTAGGACTGAAGCGGCCCCTGGCGTAAACTACCGGTACTTTACAGTGCCAAATAATGTTGAAATCAAAACAGAGCTGTTTAAAAGTCGGGCAAGTGAACTGAGGAGAGGTTATGATGCAAACATTAAGCTCATGGTGATAAACGCAGTGCAGTCAAACAACTCTCATTAAATGGTTGGTTCACCCAAAAATGAAAATTACCCCATGATTTTCTCACCCTCAAGCCATCCTAATTGTATATGACATTCTTCTTCCGAACGAATACAATCAGAGTTATATTAAATGTCCTGGCATTTCCAAGCTTTATAAAATTTGAAGCCCAAAAAAGTGTATCCATCCATTATAAAAGTGCTCCACATGGCTCCAGGGGGTTAATAAAGGCCTTCTGATCTTTTAAAGGGTTAGTTCACCCAAAAATGAAAATTCTGTCATTAATTACTTACCCTCATGTTGTGCGACACCCGTAAGACAAATGAAGATATTTTAGTTGAAATCCGATGGCTCTGAAAGGCCTCCATTGGCACAATGCACGGTTCACTCTCAAGACCCTTAAAAGATACTAAAGACGTCGTTACAAGGTCCATCTCACTACAGTGGTTCTACAATAACTTTATGAAGCGACGAGAATAGTTTTTGTGCGCAAAAAAAACCTAAATAACGACTTATATAGTGATGACCGATTTCAAAACAATGCATCATGAAGCTTCGAAGCGTTATGAATCAGTGAGTCGATTCAGCAGTTTGAATCGCCAAAGTCACATGATTTCAGCAGTTTGGCGGTTTGACACGCGATCCGAATCGATTCGACTCGCTGATTCATAACGCTTCGAAGCTTCATGATGCATTATTTTGAAATCGGTCATCACTATATAAGTCGTTTTTAGGAGGTTTTTTGTGCACAAAAACTATTCTCGTCGATTCATAAAATTATTGTAGAACCACTGTAGTGAGATGGGCTTTGTAACGACGTCTTTAGTACCTTTTATGGGTCTTGAGTGTGTAAAGCATATTGTGCCAATGGAGGCCTTTCTGAGCCATCGGATTTCAACTAAAATATCTTCATTTGAGTCCGGCGGTTGATGAACGGCGGTCTTACGGGTGTCGAACGACATGAGGGTAAGTAATTAATGACAGAATTTTCATTTTTGGGTGAACTAATCCTTTAAGCAGCCAAGAAATGTGGTGCGACAGAGTGTAATGTTAGAAGATGACGAGCCCAAAAAGACAGACTTAAAAATGCTAAGAAAAGCTTACCACTGTCCTAAAAGTGTCCACTTCGAGGAAACTGACAGGCAAGTGTATCAGTACGTAGCCCGAAAAAAGAAATGAGGGGCTGCCCATAACCAGAGCCGTCATCCAGCTGAAGGCGCTGGACATTTCTAAAGAGCTGAACTTACCCACCAGCGAGGCCCATCATTTCTTATTCCGGCTACGTACTGACGCACTTGCCTGTCAATATCATCGTAGCGGCCACTTTAATGCGCCTCAAGAATGATGCAGCGTTATGTAAAGACTGTAAAAAAAAACATTCATATCCCCCCGGATCAGATAGGTAATAGGTAAGGGTCGAATATGTGATAAATTTGAAGACAAAAACAAAGTATCTGAAGGTACACATACTCAACAGATGAATGTGAGATGTTTGTTTGAATGTTAACTTGAGTGATCAAATATGTTTCTTTTTTTGTTTTTGTTCTTTCAGACAAAAGAGCTCCAGATCAAACGTCAGTTCCAAGACACCTGTAAGATTCAGACACGGCAATACAAAGCCCTGCGGAACCACCTGCTGGAGACCACCCCCAAATCAGAGCATAAAACCGTACTGAAGAGACTTAAAGAGGAGCAGACGCGTAAACTGGCCATCTTGGCCGAACAGTACGACCATTCCATCAAAGACATGCTGTCCACACAGGCTGTGAGTAAGGCAAGGAGAGACCATCTTTTAATGCTTTTGTTTCTCTTTTACTAGTGCATACTTTCTGAATGATGTGCAGTAACCATAATAATGCATGTATACATTCACATGCATGGTGCAATCTCAACAAAACTGGACAAGAACATTGACTTTGAGGAATATAACAGCAAATGTTCTTGACTGGTTTTGTGAGGTTTGCCTACTTATGACCTAAATGGACCTTATTAGACCCAAATCTCTTCATTGGCTGCTTCTCTACTGATATCGCACCTTTTTGTTTTCACAACAGTTGCGATTAGATGAGACACAGGAGGACGAGTACCGGGCCCTGCGCATGCAGCTGCAGCAGGAATTGGAGCTGCTAAACGCCTATCAGAGCAAAATAAAGATGCACACAGACACACAACACGAGAGGGAGGCCAAAGACCTGGAGCAGAGAGTGTCTATACGGAGAGCTCTCCTTGAGCAGAGGGTGAGAGAGAGAGAGAGAGAGAGAGAGAGAGAGAGAGAGAAGTGGAGTGAATATTAGTGAATTAATCGTTTATGATGGCTCTGTTCTAAAACCTAATGAGCTGCTGTAATATTTACACTACCTTTCAAAAGTTTGGGATCTGTTAGAACTTTTTAAGAAGGATGCATTAAATTTGACCTTATGAAGACATTTTATAATGTAACAAAAGATTCCTATTTCAAATAAATGCTGTTTCGAACATTCTATAAAATAATTCTGAAAAAAGTTTCAAGGTGATAAGAAATGTTACTTGAGCACCAAATCAGTATATTAGAGTGATTTCTGATGGATCATGTGACACTGAAGACTGGAGAAATTAGGCTGAAAATACAGCTTTGGCATCACAGCTTTTTTAAAACATTAGAATAGTGAATAGTGCAAAAACATGTGTATCATATTGACGTCTAAAAAAGCATCCTAACTAAAAATTGACCTTTTAAGTGACTGATTTGAACTCCTTATTCAAATAGTGCAAAGACACCAGAAACTCAACTCACAATTGACCGTTCGCAAAGTCTGGCGCTCTCACACCACACACGTTCTCACGTAGAGAAAATACACAGCGGAGCAAAGAGGACACTGACAACACGCAGACAGCAAAGCAAGATACTTTTGATATGAACACTAAAAGAAATGTTGTTTCACCGACGTTAATCTACCAACGTTTTGTCGGACAAAACGGCAGATTCAACTATTTGATTGGTCAGATCGCCTGTCAATCAAACTTGCAGCGAAGGGTGAATTAATTTCTGACACTATGGTACTATGCATCAAAAGGCATCCCATGTCAATTCTAATTTTTCTCTGTTTGTCACGCTTTTGTTGTTTTCTCAGATCGAGGAGGAGATGTTGTCTCTGCAGAACGAGCGTTCTGAGCGAATCCGGGCTCTGCTCGAGCACCAAGCTCGAGAAATCGAGTCCTTTGACTCGGAGAGCATGCGTCTGGGCTTCAGTAACATGGCTTTGAGTGGAATCCCTGCTGAGGCTTACAATCAGGGTTACCCCAACCCTCCTTCCTCTGGCCCTGGGGGCTGGCCGTCCCGTCCTGTGCCTCGTTCAGGCAGTCAGTGGAGCCATGGCGTCCAAAACTCAGCGGCGCCACCCTCCTGGCGAAGCCAGAACAGTACGGCCGGGTTCAGCCGAGGGGAGCAAATCTCCAGCCGGGAGAGAGATCGAGAGAGGGATTTAGATGGAATGGGTGCCCGTGGTTTTCCAGGCTCTCGCTCCTCCGCCTCGTCTGCATCGTCGTCGTCGTCTTCGCATCATCACCTCCGCTACATACCGCAGCATTACCACCACCAGAGTACGCCACACCTGTACCGCGACAGCCGAGAGAGGGAGTGGGGAGGTGGTGGTGGTGGTGGCGGCGGAGGAGGAGGAGGAAGTGGTCACCACTCCTCTTCATCCTCCTCTCATGGCCACTCGCACCACATTTCTTCCCATGCCTCTTCCCAATCCCTTGCGCTCCTCCCTCCACCACCTCCTCCTCCACCCATCTCCCTTTCCTCATGTTCTCCCCAATCCTCCTCCTCCTCTTCCTCCTCTCAGAGTGGCTATGGTGGAAGGGGCGAGAGCCTGGCTGTGAGGGGCCCCAGCCTGATGGCTTTGAGAAACAGTCCAGGCCCTCTTCGGAGAACCGCCTCAGGCGGAGGTGCTGGTGGGTCGGGTGGGGATGGAGGTTTGAGTCGGAGTACATCAGTGACGTCGCACATCTCCAACGGATCCCACCTCTCCTACTCGTAGAAAATCAGGCAGCAAGTTCAGAACATTTTGCGGGCTTTAGCAGGGGAGAAAAGCCCTTCACGTAGCTTGTTTAGGAGGCGAGGAGGAGAAACCGCGTTTAGATGGTCACACCTTTACTTACAAGAAGATAGATCTCAGGGTTTCCAAGGGATAGTGATTCGAGAGGGCTCAGGGTTTAGATCGGGAACAGAAAAGATGAGATGTACTGTTACAGGAGCAGAAAGCTATACTGTTGAAGTGTGTGGGAGGGAAAGGAGGAAAATGACGTGGTGCCAATGCTGTAGATTGGGCTCATCCTCGACTAGTCCTAGTTTTATTTTATTTTTAAATGGTCAGACAGACCCATTGAATTCTGCTCTTTCATGTCCAGGTATTTTCTTGCACGTCTAAAGATTTAAGATTTGAATTTTTTACAGATATTATTTTATGTTTAGACCTGGATCATATTAAGCTGAATTCATTTAGTGCAATTCAATTCAAGGGTTTTATTTTTTAAAAGAATAGTTTGCCAAAAGTGAAAAATCTATCATTATTTACTCTCTCTCATGTTGTTACAAAACTCTAAAAAGCTTTTTTTTTCTCTTCATAAAACACAAGAGGATTTTTGGAGGATCTTTAAGCAGCACTTTTCTATGCAACAAGAGTTCCCAGAATTTCAGAGTCTTCTGAATCCATTTGAATGCTTTCTTTGAGCTGATCAAATTGGATTTTCATGCGTCAGAACCAAATGTAGTTCAGCATTATATGGAAAAAAGCTGCTTTAAAGAGAAAGTTTACCCCAAAAATGAAAACTCACTTGCATGTCGCTTCAAACCTGTATGACTTTCTTTCTTCTGTGGAACATAATAGAAGATATTTTGATAAATGTCTAAGTGTTAATGTCCATACGTAGAAAGTCTGTTAACAAACGTTCTTCAAGAAAGAAAAAAAGTCAGGACTGACATGACAGAATTAAAATTTTTAGGTGAACTACCTCTTTAAGCTCTTTCTAATATTCATTTGTGTTTTGCAGATAAATGGCAAAATACAGGTTTGAAATGACATGAAGGGTGAGTGAATAATGGAAGAATTCTCTTGAGTTTGAGCCTCCAGAGGATGAGTCCTACTTTTGGATTTTACTGCTAACGGGAGCAGAGCGAGCGAGTCGAATGCAATAGAAGGTGCTGTAGCATGTGCAGAAACGTGTTGCATGGAGACGATGCGTAAACTGAGGAACTAAAGGGGTGATAAAACTGATTTTTTGTGTAATTATGTAGATAGTACTAAAACAATACTAAAAGAACATCTATCAGTGGTGGGTTTTAAACTGTACATTTGTATTCGAGTCAAGGACGGGAGGCAGTTTTTTGTTTTATTTTGTAATGATTTTTTGTATTCTGTATTCTTTTGTTTATTTTCGTGAACAATGCCACATGTCATACTGCCATCTAGAGGCTCAGCTGACCTAAAGCAACTCCGCCCACTGTCCTTATAAGGGCAAGCTGCCATTTAAGTTGCATTTGGTTTAAACTGGGCTGTAATTCAGTGTCTGTTTTTAGCATAGGTGTGATAAGATTACTTTAACAAAGAGATTGAACCTGGCTGGGTGAATAAGCCATCTCCTTGACTCTATAAATGCACACTGTGTAAATATGATGTACATGTCAATAAGAGAGAGCTGGGTTACAAGTTTCTGTGCATGAGACTGATGTACAGGGACCATTTGTATACAAACATACACAATAGACGTTTATATGACTTTGAGTATATATGTGTATAATACATCTCCTGTGGAAGGTTTGACAGGGAAAGTCGTCCGATTGTTTCCCGTTCAACACTTTTGATCTATATTGTACTTATACAACGTGTGTGTATATACAAGCACTAACTCTTAATTAGGGTAATAATAATTTTGCTATGTGAATTGGAAAGTGGGACATAAAAAAAAATAGATACTGTCATTATTACTACACCTACTACTGCCGCTGTAATATTTGTGTTGTACACTAATTTTTCTTTTTACAATGTTTTCCTTTTCTTTTTTTGAAATACCTTTTTTTTTGTTAAATCAATGCTTACCACTAGGTGGGAAATGTTGGCAGTGTCATAGTGAGCATTTTGAGTCTCGTTTTAGATTAAAAAATAAAAAAGGACTACCTATCCCAGCATTCCTTGTTACATCTCAGGGTAGGAGTCTGTTGTGCAGTGCGTTGTCAGGAGATTAGTATTTTAGAGCCAGTATTAAACTTGTACAGAACATTTTAAGAGATTTTAGCTGTATAGAACATTTCTAGGCGACTGTAAAGTGTCTCAAACACCCCCCACCCCCCTCTGACCCAGCAGGCTTTTCTCCCTCCATCTTATTTTCTGGAATGCATTACTTTTGTTTTTGCATACAAAATGTGTATGTACAAAAACGGACACAAGCTGTTTACATTGACAACCAAAATCTCCAGCATACCCATAAGAACGTAGTGAAAGATGAAGCCTGATTTTGCCAGTGATGTTATAATTTTTTTCCTTTCGGAAAAAAACACGAAATCTTTTGTGCTCCCACACTGCCAGCTCTCTTTAGACACCAGCGTTCACTCGGACTCGGATTCTCCCTCGGCCTCCTGAACCAAGGAGACGTGCAGTACCTCACTTCCCTGTGCCTGGCCAATCACTTCTCGCTCCGTTCTCAGTGTTCCCTTCACATTGCCCCCCTGCCCATCACCACATTCCCTTATGTCCTTCCTTGCTTGGTTACTAACATCTATGGACAGAAGAGGAGAAAACAAATCCTCAGCCCATCTGTAACTCTGGGCTATCATGTAATGTGTTTACAGCAACACATGCTGGATTCTTATTAGTGTATCCTCTTTTAGGGGGTGTTTCAGTATCTGGTGGTAGAAACTTGAGGTAAATATATGAAATTACTGTCATCATCCTGCAGTGTTTGAAGGACTGGAGCTATAAGGGTGCAAAGACAACTGCGCTTGCAGATGTGTGGAAAAGTGTGTGTAGCCTGCGCTGAAATGTATTGCAAAATTGTAATGTGTGAAAGGCTGAAGGAGAGCATGGTTGTTCAGGGAGCTCAGAAAAAAGGCCAAACTACATTCAGGTGAAATGATTACAGGAGAACTCTTTAACACATGGGCTATAGAACTTGTACAGAAAATGATTAACAAGTCATTAAAAAGGATACAAACAAAATGACCTTTCCTGTGTGATCTGTCGGACCATACATTTGTTTTCTAGCCTGCATCTGCCATGCACCGACACCCTGGTGATGCTGAAGGTAGAAAAAAAGACCGTTTCCATAGAGACAGAGGCCATACTAGGTGGAAATTACTGGTTGCTTATGAAAAGCACATGTTTGTTCTGGTGTCTGGCTATTTTTAGTCCTAGTCAGAAAATTGATGGGATATTTTGCGGTGTATTCTGTGTATTTTTCTTCTGCTGTGTTCTTCTCTAAAGGGCATTGCGATTAGATTTTCATCTAAAAATAGCTAAACAACAGATACAGTTAGTACAAGATAATTTTCAGGTTAGAAATTCTTCAGCAGATGTCTTAAGAGTCTGGAGATGTGCCTAACAGTGTAAGAATGACCTTTTTTTTTTTTAGCATGTACACTCTGTTCTGTAGTGGTTATGGTTTTATTTTTAGTGACAAATCTAGCCTTTCCAGAACATTGCAGAGTGCCTTTTATGTGAAAACAGTAAGAACGTGTTTCTAGTGTGTCCTTTTTAGTAAGCATAAACTATATTTTGTCAAATTAAACAATGACTGACATTTAGTAATAAAGCAGCATTGGATTACGTGTAGACTTTACTTGATTGTAATTGGTCACATAATTGAGTGATAGTACTGGGGATATTTTAAAGCGAAATAAATCCCATATTTCTATAAAGAAGTGCTCCATATCCTGACTTATTTAGGCTTTTCTCCCTCCATATTTTGTACAAAATTACCGACTGACTGTACATTGTCCCTAATATGATTATATTTCGGCAGCAACTCTGTTAATAGCCAAGACTCAAAATACCGGTAGTGCACTTTGTATGGATAGACAGACACACAGCTGATTTGGGGTCAGCTGTGGCACGTGATGCTTTTGGTGACATCGAGGATAGAGCGCGTGCCAATTAAAGGGGAGGATTCCTTTGACGGCGTGCGCGCGTACAGGAAACATGACGTCAAGCGCCACGCTCAGATACAGAAGAGGGAGGGAAATAGAAACATAGGAGAGACATTTCAGGGAGCTCCGTCCAAATTGAAACGCTCGTTACCATGGCCGAAGAAAATATCTTCATGTTCGTCCCGAATTTGATCGGTGAGTCAAACGAGCGAGTTATCGAAAGCGGATCGTCAGCACGCGGCAGAGTCCTGCGCACATTTAACGGCGGCTGCCTGACAAATAATAGTTATTCGTTAAAAACAAGTGTAACGTTATATAGAGGTCACAGTTTTGTTTAAAGATGCGTAGAGTCTGAACGACTGTACTAGCGTCCAGCCTGCATGATTGTTGTTTTACAGCGGTTGTTTTGACTTCCTGCGGATGTTTGACATGATGCTATGCTGTCACTGTAATCCATTAAGACTAGAGTGAAGCTCGTTTATAACAGCACATCCACCCACTAATACTGTCAATGTAATATAAAAGATTTATAGTCGGCATACAATACAAATTCACCCTATTTTATACATGCATGTTGAAGATCTTATTGTGAACCATTTAATCCGTGCACTTTAAACTCTGCCCCTTCAAACTTGCATATCTGCCTCCACTTTTGAGTGCAAGGTCCACATCCCAAAATCAATAATCAATATAACTTGCCCTCCCTCTTGCAGACATCATCTCTTCTCTGGTGACATGTTTTATTGCACGATGGCGGGATGTCACTTTATATTACAGCAATAGCAAACCACAACGATCCCAACAAATCCCACCCCATTTTTTTTCTCGAAGATAGATAGATAGATAGATAGATAGATAGATAGATAGATAGATAGATAGATAGATAGATAGATAGATAGATAGATAGATAGATAGATAGATAGATAGATGGAGACAAATAGAAAGATAGAGATAGATAGATATAGAGACCGAAAGAAAGAAAGAGATAGACAGACAGACAGACAGACAGACAGACAGACAGACAGTTCGAGAAGCCGTTTCACTATACATCACAATAGGGAGGAAAAGAGTATAGCCACTTCCGTTTCATGCCGACTTTAATATGTAGTTCCCGTGTTAGCATGTACACTCTCTTTTCATATGCTTTTTTAAAAATCTTTTCCACGCTTTCAATAGGATATGCCCGTATTGTACTGGCACTGGTATCCTTCTTCTTGATGCCCTGCTGCCCGGGCCCGGCTGTGTTTTGTTACCTACTGAGTGCCCTGTTGGATGCCTTCGATGGACATGCAGCCCGTGCTCTTAATCAAGGTAGTGATCTTCAGCTTTGTGTTCTACATGTATTCCTCTTTCTGTGCTTGGCTCAGTCTTTGTACCCATCCCTGCCTCTTCCCTTAGGTACAAAGTTTGGTGCCATGCTGGACATGTTGACTGACCGTTGTGCCACCATGTGTTTGCTGGTGAATCTGGCACTGCTGTACCCATCCTACACTTTCCTGTTTCAGCTCAGCATGTGTCTAGACGTGGCCAGCCACTGGCTGCACCTGCACAGGTGTGTGAAATAACATATCTTTTGTCCAATAAAGTACTGCAGGCTAGCCTGGATGCCAGCCGAACTTAGCCCTGCCCACTTCATTTGAGGTCGGGAAGTTCAATCTGGACTTGATCCATTGTTGAGCAACTATGCTCGAACCAGAGCTGTTCTGACCAATCCAATTGTCAGGGTTAGGGTTGGGAATCGTGAGAAATTTTCCGGTTCCGGTTCCGGTTTCGGTTCCGCCTAACGATTCCGGTTCCGATTCCGGTTCCATTAAAATTATTACACAAATAGTGGTAAAGGAAAAAGGCACAATACGCAACTCAAACAATCCATTTTGTGTTTATTACTTGCTCTAAAATTAATTTACAGGTTGGCAATGTCAAAAAAGTCCTGTACTGTACATATGTTACAGTATTAATTAAGCCATTCTTGCAACACATTGTTTTTCAAATGAACACCTCTGAAATTGTCTTATTACATTTTATCTCTCTGTCTCTGAATAAAACCAAGTTATAAATTATATTTATTAGTTATATTTATTAATTAGTTGTATATTAATTTAATAGTAATTCAGTTATTCAGTGAACTTGTAAATAATAAATTGCAATTCAGCATTACAAAGGTAATTGTGCCTAAACGCTTACCTAAACCATGGTGACTCAACGGTTGACATACATATACATATATATATATATATACATATACATATATATATATATATATATATATATATATATGCCTTACACTATAAATCTGGTATAAGCCCTGAGGCACTTTGTGCTGTAGCAAATGTTTTGTCAAATTGCTAGTGCAGCCTCCTTTGCATGTTATTAACTTTTCACATTTTGCTTCATTATCATTCATTCTTTGGAAATGAATCCATACTTGTGACTTTCTCTTCGCCATGCTGGTGGTCAACGAGAAAATATCTGACGCAAAACCGTAAATGTGTAGCGCGAGGGCTTTCAGTGCTGAACTGCTGCACTCCTGGAAGCGGCAGGCAACGTAATTAATATTCATGATGAGGTGAGCCAGGGTTGCCAGGTTTTCACAACAAAACCCGCACAATTGCACAATCGCTTCAACCCGCGGACATGAAACACAGCCCGCGGCAACAGTGGAAAGCGGGAAAACCACGGACTTGGCAACACTGGCTGTCACTCGCTATGAAAGGATACGCTTCCAGCGCTTCGCACACACATTGCACCAGAACCGTTTTCGGAACCGAAACATAGGAATTTCGCGCGGTTCTGGTATTTTTCAAAAATCAGTTTCGGTTCTGAATAAGAACCGGTTCTCGGTTCCCAACCCTAGTCAGGGTGGGCTTTATACGATGATGGACAGATGATCAACAGTAACGTAATCATCCATGTCACCAAAGAGCGCTTGGGTTGAATTCATTCGAATCCTAAACGGTGAATTTGTTCGTATATGCATTCACCTTCACTATTTCTCTCAAAAATTATGATTGTGTTGGTAAGTACTCCGTGTATCCTTCCATTCTTTTTTACAACACTGGCAAAGAGCGTTTACACTTATCTTCTTCTTCCAATGTGCGTGCAGTTGAGTTCTGTTGACAACTATGTGTTGCTCAGCATGCGTCACTTACTCCGTTGCTCTGATTGGTTGTAGATCTATCCAATTGAGTGCAGAGGCATTTTCTTTCCTGGTTCGGTTGAAACACGCCCCCATCCCAATGGAGCAGTGTCAGACTCATATTCTGACTAGAATCTGAGTATAGCCCCGTTTCCACCGAAATTACCCAGAACAATTTGTCCCAGGAACTCTTTCCCTCAGACCTGCTGCTGTCTGCGTTTCCATAGCGGTCTAAAGTACCGTGAAGATTAGTCCGGTGACGTAGGACTGCGTGGAACTTTCCAGAGCCCACTGGATTTCATCCTCCGCAAATACACTTAATAAAGCCTGAACCTCGTCGTCGGTACATCGGTCGTATTTTTTAAACTCCATTGTTGATTTGAATAGCAAACAACTTTTACTGCGCGCACCGTCCGCAACAGACTTTCAGTTGAAATAAAATGCTGCGTGAGCTCAACCAATCAGCATGTTTAGCGCCCAAGTCACACCCCTGGAAGTTCCTGAACTTTGAAAAAGTACTACCTTGCGAGCAGGGCCGTTTTGAGGGGGAAATCTTTACCCGGAACTTTATTTAGACCCCGGTTCCTGCGGTCGAAACACCGTCAGGCTAGCTGCAGGCATGAGTCCTAAAAAAGTATGCATTTTTGAACTTCTGGTTCCATTGTCCCAAGGTTAATGTGTTTTGCTTGAAATAAACTCTGTGGTTTACACAAGCTCAAGATATTTTCACGTTTTATACGACATAAAAAACAGTAATACCCCACACGTGATTTAAAAAAAAAGCTTTTACATGTCGTGAAAAGTGCAGTTGCTAACAAATTGCTCATTGGGGCTACAGAGGTTGTCGGGGACGTTAAAGGTGCAGTATGTAAATTGTAGCGCCATCTAGCAGTGAGATTGCAAATTGCAACCGCCCACCGCTCACCCCTCCCTTTCGAAAGCACATAGAGAAGCTATGGTGGCCGAGACAGAACAAAGATGTCATCGTCGGAGACAGTAGAAAGTAGCTAGAGCTCTATAGAGCAGTTTGTCCATTTAGGGCTACTGTAGAAACATGACGAAGCAAAATGGTGACTTCACTGTAAGGGGACCAGCGGTGTGTGTGTGTGTAGCTAGAAATGGCTCATTCTAAGGTAATAAAAACATAATTCATTATGTAAGGTCATTATACACCACTGAAAACATAGTTATGTATATTATATTGCATTTCTGTCAATAGATCCTCCTAAATTTTACATAGTGCACCTTTTAAATGTTGCTGAACAGGAAAATGCATCTACTTAACCCCCAATTTCCACCAGCTGCGTTACGGCTGCGGAACGGCTCCGCTGCGTGACAGCTCCGTGTTCCGTCGTCCGTCAATACCCACCAGGTCCGGATTTGTTGCGGAACGGCTGCGGTCATGACTGACAGCTGACGTCACGAGGCCCCATGTAATCTCGCGAATTCTGGTGTGATCGCGCGATATTTAACCTGTATAGCTATATAACTCCTCATTACGAGTACATAACTAGCTATTTGCTTTCTTTCTTTATTTCTTGGACAAAAATAGTGACTTACCATCCACACCAATCACTTCTGCTATAGTTTTCCACGCCGCATCCTTTTTAATGTTGTCCTTATAAAAAGGATGTGAGGGGTCATAGATGATGGGTTGATTCTGTACCTCAATAATCAGCATTTCTTCATCCATCGTGTCAAAGGGGTTAAAACAAGCCTGTCTCCACCCATTATGACGTTTTCAAGGTGTAGTGTAGGGAAAAATGAGCGCGGTGTATTTTATTTTGAAAATTAAACGGATCTTTTATTTTGTTTCTGGCTGTTCTGTTTTGTCACTCGACTTCCTGTCCTGCGTACTCTGCCCTGTAGTGCTGCGGAGCGCTCCGGCATCCGGCAAAAATAGAAGCTCTGCGTATTTGATGCGGAGGGCTGCGGATCGCCGGAGTCGGAACGCAGCTGTAACGCATTCAGTGGAAATACACTCATTGACTTTAATGGAAACCTATTGACTCCGCCGCCGTGACGGAGCCGTAACGCAGCCGGTGGAAATTGGGGGTAATAGTCGGCTTTTACAGCCTTGTTGTGTTTATAATCACGTTCTTTCAAACTTTTCTAACTCAAACTTTTCAGCTTGTAGATTATAAATTAAAACTGAGAGTTGTCGGACATTTAATGGTGACATTGAAGTTGTCTTGTAGTTTGTTTATAGCTATACGTTAGCTTTTTACTTCTGGCGATTGTATTTAGGCTTAAAAATAAAATAAAATGTGTTAATTTGTAAAGATTATCATGATGATGAAAATGTGTAAGAATCATAAACTTTTGTTGGACACAGAGCTTATTTTACACAATTATTGCAATTATCCAAAAATCAATGGAAAAAAAATCCTGTTTTGTTGAGGGAACCAGGGTGGTGCTAACATCCGTATTGGCTTACAAAATTAGCCTACATTATTCCTGCAGACTCTATGATCATGCGCGCACACACACAGCTAAATTAATTTGTCAATTCACATTTTAGTGGTTAATTCTGTTCTGTACACACACACACACACAGTTCAGTCATTTAAGGGAATGAAAACCGCATTTACCGAATTCTACACAATGGGTACAGAACCAAACTGAACAACTATTTGATGTGCTTACATGTGCATCAGAGATGTGTCTGTCTTCTGTATGCGCGATGCCAGAAAACCACAGGGAAAGAGGTACGAGCCTTGACTCATTCATATTGAAGAACAAGCCCATAATAAACCTAAATAAATTCAAATGCTTTATATTGGAAATAAGATCAAAACAATCTGCAGTTTATTATTTATATTAATAATTATTATTAATTCCATAATAAACTGGATTGCTTTAAGCCAGGCCCAAACAACAAGGTCAAAAATGCTTATAATAAGATGTAACGACTGAGACAAATCAGACACAATTATTTTTTAAATTTAACAAATAATCTTTAAAACCATCTCCCCAAAATACCACTAAGAAGGGCCTCAGTTACCATGGACTTTCCTTCATTAATTTATAGAAAAATTGATCTATAAAGGAACATGCACCCCAGGACATTGTGTGTATGATTAGTACTGTCTCAGGTAGTGTTGTTGTGTGGTATTTTTGTTTTATGCATATTCTATGCTAGAACCAACGTTTGATGTAACCTCACCTATACCATGTTTGGGCTCTATAAATTTGTACTTTGAAGATTAAAATGATCGTGTATATGATGTGTCGATAGCTACGCAACGCAACATATTAGTATTACACGAATCTTCAATAGTTTCTTCATTGGCAACCAATCCGGCTGCACATGCAAATGAGCACACTTGAAACAAAGAGCCATAAAATCTGCAACAGAGGAATCTTCCCGCTTGGAAGATTTGGCCTTTCTCATTGGTCAAGACAGCCCTTTGTCTGGATATCACCAGACTAAGCTAAATTTAAGATTGGACATTGGTCTGGGGAGTCTGCTCTTTATTTTTTACTGCACAAAAGGTGTGATAAACGAGCATAATTCAAATGACTCTGTACGCAATTGGATAGTCCTTCAAACAATCAGACCACAAGAGGCGTGATCAACGGGCATCAATCCATCGGTTCGTCATCGTGATAAACCTGCCAATAACGTGCCAGGTGGATAAGCCAGTCTGTGATTGGTTCCCGCAAAAGTTTGACAGAAGCAGTAGAAATGAATGTACAGGTTTCCAGCCTTAGCTGCAGGGCGAAATCAAATCGCTGGCAGATCAGGCTGGGTTTACAACTCTAAGAGGTGTGACTTCTTCCAGCCCTTAAAGAAAGATGCACAAATCCTCTCTCTTTTTACTGACGACTGACACGCGGCCTCAAAAGGGCTCGATAGCGCCACCTACAAAATCAAAATTAAGTGCAGTTTGCATTAAGTTTCTCATACAAGAATGAAATTCAGTAGACACATGTAACAGCCCAATACCTACAAAAAAGTCCCTGGAAGCAAAATCTGACAACTCAACAGAAAGTGAGATATTTAGAATTTTCTCTGCAAAATGTTTGCAGTTTTTGTTATTTCCAGACTTACTTGAACAAACTCCTCCTAGAGATTTTATCAAATAAACATCATATTTGGTCAGTCTAATCTAAACAAGCAGGAACTTGCTGTAACTCAGGCGTTCTATGTCCGATCTGCCCCAAACTTCACATGTTGAATAAGAGACCTGGCCTAAAGACATCTACATGGCAATATTCCGTTATAGCAATAGAGCCACCCACTAGCAACAGAAAGTGATGTGTTTAACACTGTGATTTTAACACTTAGCTGAGTGCTAAAGCATGCTATTATCACCATGAAACAGGAAATTGTTGTAACTCAACTGTCTGCCTCAAACTTCACATGTTTGATGAGTGCCCTTGCCTGAAGACATCTACTCACCGAAATTTAGCTATAGTCATAGCACCACCAGCTGGTAGCAGGAAGTGTGGCAAATACAAATGACTGACGCAGTCCTCCTATACTTAAATGCATATTGCCCAGCAGCTCTGTTTTCCTAAAGCCACCGGGTGGCGGTGAAACGGGTGCGAGAGCCCTTTCATCGCTGCTTGCAGCTTTAATTATTAATATATCCCCTTTGAGCTAACTTACTACAAAGAGGACATGGCAACACTTCAAGAGAACGCTCTGCAAAGCAGCCTTCAAACGTAAATAAAACACCGCCTCTGGCAACGGTGGTTTGGTTCAAATTAAAGTCTGGTTGGTTAAAGTCTTTAATAGCTGTAATATTATTTTGGTCAAACATAGTATATACCAAATGCGTTAGAAACCAGGACGTTGCTATGGTTACCAATGTGTCAATCATTGCTAATTTGGGAGTGAGTTGTGTTCCGTCAAAGTCCCTTTAAAACGAGTCATTTCACTCAGCAGCCATCTTTGAAACTCCTCTCAGACATGCAAGTGCAGCTCCCATCTCTTTAAACATCTAATTCTCCAAAAATGTTCGCCAAGCTTACGATTAAATTTCTTTTTTGAAATCACCAATGAAATCTGACAACAAATGTATTTTTATAAATGTGGTTTTTAAATGCTCGAATCATAACAAAAAACTGCATTTTCAGGCTGGACCAAGCTAATGTACATGCGCAGTCATAAGCGCGCATCTCAGGGCACTGACTGTTTCTATAGGAAGCGATGACTTTACCAATCGCCGATTGGCTCTTATTTAGAAAGTGGGACTGATTCTGCCATTTTGCACGTTGCACTTTCTCCCATTCATAGTAATACGAATGCACCGTCTTTCTATATATATATATATATATATATATAGTTCCGTACACACACACAAAACAATCATTTAGGGGATTACCTCCTGTATTTAAGCGTGGTTGTCACTCCTGAAACTTTACAGTGTGTATGCGGCCAATAACACCACCTGATATATGCATGCATAAAGCAGTTGATTCAAGACTGTACTTGGAGTCCTAGTTATTTATGTTTACAGATTATCTCACCCCAAACTGGTACACGCCATTCATCAGAGGCAGATCCTGGCATAGGCTATAGTCATTTTGTCTAGACTGGCACTGATTGCTTGTGCAACCCCCGCACAGAGCTCTCTGACGCACGCTACACTGTCTAATTGCTTATTTGCTATCTGCTTTCATGCCAGTGAAATTGGCAAATGAAATGCGCCCCCATTATTAATATAATACTACTAACAAACAATGGCAGTTTTATTGTATAATAAATATATCTCTCACATTTATTGGAAGAATTTGCAGTTGTACAAAAATGTCCTTTTTCAAATTGCCTGGAAAAATCACCATGCGATCGTAAACATTTTTTTTTGCGATTTATATATGGGAGTTTTTTGCGAAATTGACGCATTTCCATTGGTCGTATTTTCGATTCGCAATTTTACTTTGTGCAATTTGAAGGGTAATGAAAACGCGGCTAATGACATCATACCCGTGTTACCCTCGATTTCCGATTTCTATTTATTTTGTAGAAACCATGGAAACAACAAAAATGCTTTAGTATATTATGTGTTTTATTAGACAGATGAGCAACTCTTTGGATACATTCATCGACAGAAAACTAATTTTTATTGTTTAAATCTTGTTTTCTTGATTTACCATGAGTGCCATGTTTTACCACGGCTTATATCGATCTAGCTTACTGCAAGTGTGTAACAAGTGTTTAAAAAAGTAGCCGGCGAGTGAACACACAGAGTAGCATTATAACATAACTTTCAACACTCTCGAATGCATCTAATATAATAAAACAGCGCTGCGTTACCCCATATACACATGAGTGGAAGAAGCGGAAGCGGTCGTCAGCAGCATAAAATAAGCTCTGTTGCTCTCGAGCCGTGTGTGCCACTTGTCTCTCATTAGTAGTTACTCCAGCGGCCTGGTTGCGCTCCAACGGCTCTCAGCCCCACTTTGCTTCATACTACAGTAACGTTGATAAATCCATGAATTTGCTGGATGATCTAATGTATTGTACTCCCATGATTCTGCGAAATCAAGTCATTAAGCTACAACTTTGTTTTGAATAAGCGACCTCTAGCTGCGAAAATTACATACCGGTATTAAGTAACTAAAGGGTTACTTCAGTGATTAGCATTAAGCTTTGTATCAGTAGAAACCCGGTAGTATATTCAACTTTTCAATGAATTCCTATGAAAGTTAAGCTTCCATAGGCATGATCTGGACACGTGCTGAGAATGACTGCCGCGCTTACCTCAGCTCTTCGCTCTCGTGATGAATGAAATCTGACCCCTGTTGTGTCCGTGACGTGACTTTCGTTCGGCTCACTCACACTTTATTGAAAAGACGCGTTCAGTTTTTAATAGTAGTGTTTATTCTCTAACTGAACTAAATTACTTTATTCCTTTGAAAATCAAAACAACGGTGGGGGTGGTGCAATGGTGGGCAAGTGATAACCAGTAGCCCTGGCTTTGGGAGTGGCCTTGTTGAGCAGAGCAGCGAAGCAAGTTTATTCTGGGAGTTATTGTCTTTCATCCACATGAGACAAAAATAAATGTTCTGTCTTTTCTCAGTCTAGAAGGCACCAAATTGAAAAATAATTTCTCATTTCTACTACATAAATGACCCAGTTTAAATACACATTCATCTTCCCAGCACTGAAGATGAATGTTACCTTTAAGTAATTTATTAGATTGAAAAATGCATACACGCCAATATCAGAATATTGGATAAATTCGTTCAAATAGTCAGAAATGATATACATTATCTATCTTCTCTTAAGAGTACCAAATGGATCTCCACTGACCATTAGAATTGTTTTATTTATTTATTTTTTGCATTTTATAGTAAATGTACCTGCATAAATCATTGTTAAAGTCTTCTCTATTTTGTAAATGCATTTAAATGATCTTACTGACTGTGAATGATTCATCCATGTAAATGTTTTCTTTTTTGACCTTAATCAAAAGAAAGAATGATTTTATTTTAATTATCAAAATCAATAACTAACACGTATAGATTATGTAATGCATTTCAGAATATTAGAATATGAATGTAGATGCAAATAGTCAAAAACAAAAAACCTTCATGGATCTCCACAAACCCCTAGAATCCAGAATCTAGAATATTATTTAAAGGTGCACTATGTAACTTTTCCGTCTGCTAGAGGTTGCTTGGTAAAAAAAAAGGCGCAGTTTGATGACGCCACGTTTGAGCGCAGAATATTGGGACATGTGGTCTTCACCTCACAGCCGGTGGAAAAGAATCAGGATAAGAAATCACGTTCACGGATGTGATTATTAACGTTACTGTAGTATGAAGCGGAACAGGACCGAGTGTTGTGGGAGCTGAGCAAGGCCGCTGGAGTGATTGTTAATAAGAAGAGCGCAACACGCCTCACGAGCAGCGGGACTTTTATTATGCCACAGTTGCCAGCGCCACTTCCGCTTTTCCGGTCATGAGTATGAGGCAACGCCGCTCTGTTTATCATATTAGATACATCTGAGTGTGTTGAGAATGAAGTTGTTAGTTCGGCGGCTGCTATGACACTTGTTGCACACTGCAGTGAGAGTAAAGCGTTTCTGCAAAAATAAAACCGGAAACCGAGGGAACGCAGATATGACGCCATTGACAGGCGACTCCCTCACACGTCCCGGTTCCTTGGTTAAAATGGCAATATCTCACTTTTTTACAAATTATTGGAAACATTTGGGATATTGTTAGTACTCAACTAAACAAAATATATAACTGTTTTTTGGATATTTTACTGAATTTTTGTTTACATAGTGCACCTTTAAAATATATTGCATTTAATTTAAGTGCCTCTGTGACCTACATAAATCGTGTTAGTAATATGGGTGTGTCTTTTTTTTTATCCAGTTCCATGATGAAGGGAGCCACCAGTCACAAGACCATTGACCTCTCTGGCAACCCCATCTTACGACTCTACTACACATCCAGGGTAACATGCTCACTCACACTATTCATTCACACAGTCAGGAAGACAGGAACTTCCATCAAAAGCCTAATTAGTTGTTCTTAAAGTATGCATATCTAGTGAAGACGTTCACATGTACTGGCTGTCCTGACATCAGTGTTTTTCCACAGCCGGTGCTGTTTTTCATGTGTATGGGGAATGAACTGTTCTACTGTCTGCTTTACATAATGTACTACATCGAGGAGCCGCAGGGTGAGTCTCGGCAGGCTCTTTCTGACTGTCTTGCTTCATGATTTCACTGTTGTCCCTCTTTCCTTTTGCCAGTTGTATTAATTGAAGTGGTGTTGAATTCATATGTACACACTACAGCAATGTTGAAGGACACAGATGACATTTTACTGAAAAATCGCTTGCATCACATGTTTTTGAATGACGTCTCTCTCTCTTTCTGTCCAGTGTGGCTGCAATGGCTGCTGGGAGTTTGCGGCGTGGTCTGTCTGCTGAAGTCTGGCATAAGTCTCCTGCACCTCATCACCGCCTCCCACAACATGGCTGCTATCGACGTGGCTGACCGTGAGAGAGAGCGGAGCAAAGCACAGTGAGGGATGAGAGTAGACCGAAACCAAGAGATGACGGCAGAGCGCAGATGATGAGCAGACGAAGCCAGTACGGATGAGATAATGGAAATCAATCATGGGACCTTGCAAAGCCTCACTGAGCATATATATATATTTATTTGAATATAGATTATCAATGGTATGAAATACCGGCCTATAAGTTTTATCCCTATTCCTGTAGTTGTAATAGTTTCCCATTGCTGTTGATGGAACTAGTTGCACTATGAGTGTACCATATTTATGTCATATTTGGGGTGTCATATTTTTAATGGTTTTATTTGTTAATGCATCATTTTAGTGGGATTTAGAATAGCTCCACTGTTTAAAAGCAACATTTCCAAACACCGATGAAAAGACAGGCACATTCCACACTTCAACTGAAAGCCACTCGAGTGTTACTGTATTTGCTGTTTGTTTTATCATTAGTTGTTAGGTATTTAATTATTATTGAGCTGAACTGTCTATATATGAGCCTGTTTTTTTTTTGTTTTTTTTCATTGTTAGACTATTCGTTGCAGGTCTATCAAAGAACATGTATCATCTGTTTGAATATTAGTTCAAAGAGTGTTGAAGCCATTATTATATTAGACAAGAGGCTCTGGTGTCATTTTGTCCATAGCCTTCTGAATGTATTGTTGGGTTGCGGTAGACATACTATTTTAGAGCTGTTGTTCTAAATGATCAGAATTATGAGAGTTATATGATCGGGAGGAAAGTCCTTTTGTACTGTAACAGGTGATTTGACAATAAAGTTATCCTGACCCCAAGATGCAGTTGTTAATTCTTTATTTTTCAAGTTGTTACTGATGATATTAATGCCAAACACAAAACCGTCCCCTAATTTTACTGTAGTTTCCTTTTGTTGAGAAGAACATTTAATTAATTTAATGGTGTGGGTTTATTTTCATGACAACAATAATGTATAAAAACAGCCTTATGCTGCTGGTGAAATGTTGTGCAGAAGTTGCGTTAACGTTAAAGGAACGTTCTCTCTGAACAACCACGCACAGCCTAAAATAAACGTTCTATTTCCGTTCAAAATTTCGTCGAAAGGCATTTTTCCACCAGAGAGAAAATTGTACTGGGAACCAAAAAAAAAGTTAGTTGGGAGTGAATCTGAAATATATGTTTAATCCCATTGGGCGCGTACAATTATTATCGGCAGTGATCTAGAGCCGCTTATTATTTACAGCAGCTGCGTCTGCGTACGTCTTTACCTTTAAGGACCTGCGACATTTTTCCCCCCATACGAACATCCAGTTGTCTACCAGCGCTAATCTTTGTGTTGTAGACTAAGGTTTTAGAGAAGAATGCGAATGGTTTCTTTTAACTGATCTCGATGTTTATGGTGTAATTTGCGTCGGCCGAACTCAAACGCCGGAGGGGCGCGAGAGGACGACACCGCGCTCGAGAGCATCGCGTGGAGGAGGGGACGAAGACACACAGGGGGTGTTCACTCAAAATATACTATCCCTTTAAAACAAGGGGGACACGGCGGTGGGGGAGAGATAGCGGGGCAGAGAAGACGGGATAAAAAAAGAAAAGGAAGAAAGAGCGAGGGTGGGAGGGTGAGAGTATTGCAGGAAAAAAAAGGAAAAAATGTCATCCTCTCGATTGAAATGCCGAGGCGGAGCCATGGACGAGGACCGGTAAAGCGCTCGCCAGACACGAATGAGATTTAACGCAACGCCGAGGCTCGCGCAGATGCCGCTCGGGGCCTGGATGGAGAATCTTGTAATAAAAAAATTGATGGAAATATTTTTACCAACGCCATGCTACCGCTGAGAGCAAATGAAACATTAAACTGCCATTTTAACTGTATTATCTTTGCATGAATTATTGCACAGCGGTCTAATTAACAAGAAAACATTAAATGCAGAAATTCATTTTGTATAATATTTTAAGCATGATAGGCCACTGTTATTTGACAATGTGGTGTTAAAAACGGGTACTATGACTGACAGCTGTCATTTCTTAATGTTTTTAGTATTTTGAAATAACGTAACGTATATTAATTTCTGAGTGTCAGAGTAATATGCATTCACTTTTTAAATTTCAGTAACGTCTTTTTACATATGGTAGCTTTACATTTTTAATAGAAAGCATACACGTGATAAAGTAGTGGAAGAAGTCGTTCATTGTGGGGAAAAATTACTAGTTAATACAGCATCTGTACTGGTCTACACGTCATGATGGATGCAGCTTGGAGCAATTTCCTCTTTCAGGTAAGACGATGATTATATGTCATAATGTTGATAGCTATGTTCTTATTTGATTAACATTCATGTCATAATAGTTAGCATTTGCCCATAATGGAACCGGTTTACTTTGATTCACAAGTTAAGGCAAAAGAAAAGAATGTTTAAAATCTGTGATTTTGCCCCTTCTCACAGCAAACTCCGCCTTCACAGTCCCAAACTGACGGGACCCTCCAATCAGATCTTCTCCCGGAGCTCACCGATGCCGCTCAGGACCCGCCCCCTGAGCACATTGCCCCGCCCCCATCCACGGTGGACACAGCGGCGCTGAATGAGGAGCCTGTACCGGGTGAGGGAGGGGCAAAAGAGGACGGTGGGAAGGGAGAGAACGAGGTTAGGCTGTTTGTAGTTGTGGCATTAGTTGGAGAATAATGTAAATGGGCAAGAATGCTGATGGATCCATTTATTTGCGTAAGGTTGGAATATTATTTAGGATGCCTGCACTTTTTCTCTCTCCTACATTTGGGTTACAGAAGTATAAACACTTTTTATTTTCTCCATAAGGAAATTAATTCTGAACAATAACATATAAACCTCTAAAGACAGACCTACTGTGAGATTGTTAATCCATGGTATTTTTAAATAATTGTGTTTAACAGTGGAATTCCTGGTGAAAATCTACATTATTCATGATGAGTACAGAAATGTACACCAATCAGAGAATCGAAAAAAGCAACACGCTCCAAAATAGCTCTTTAGCTCCGCCCACTCCCATAAAGCACTGCGAATGACTTGAGTCGATCTCACAACGCTCTCAAAATACTGACATGTTTTTATATATGCATATGTTGTAATAAACTTCAAATATTTTTTTTTTATACATATAATCAACATATGTAAATTAATAGTTTTATTATATTTCCCCATCGTTTTTAATTCGATTATGCTGTTGCTTCATGGGATTGAAGTTCTTTCCTTACAAAATCTTTTTTTGTAGTGTTGTGATTCACCTCGTAGCTGATTGGCTTGGTTTATGGCTTAGAACTCTTTAACAAAGACTATTTTATATAAAAATGAATGGAAAAAAATTATTCCGGAACCAGTGCTGCTGAAAAAGGGGGGTTGACACTTGCACTCTATATCTGAAGAGAGATTTGCCATTCAGAGAAGTTGCTGTTGCCATGGAAACAGCAACCAGGTTAAAACAGAACCAATGTCTTTATTGTCAACTAAAACTATTACAAATCTGTAAATAAAATAAAGATGAATATAAAAATTGCATTCTTGGGAGTAAAATTTGCATTCTAGGGAGTAAAATATTCATACTGGGGGACAAAAATCATTCTAGGGGGTAAAAACGAGTTCTAGGGGGTAAAAATTGCATTCTTGGGAGTCAAAATTGCATTCTGGGGGAAAATATTTAATTCTACGTGGTAAAATCGAGTTCTAGGGGGTAAAAATTGCATTCTTGGGAGTAAAATTTGCATTCTAGGGAGTAAAAATTTAGTTTTGGGGGACAAAAATCATTCTAGGGGGTAAAAACGAGTTCTAGGGGGTAAAAACGAGTTCTAGGGGGTAATAAATGCATTCTTGGGAGTAAGATTTGCATTCTGGTGGAAAACATTTAATTCTAGGGGGTAAAATTGAGTTCTAGGGGGTAAAAATTGCATTCTTGGGAGTAAAATTTGCATTCTAGGGAGTAAAAATTTCATTTTGGGGGACAAAAATCATTCTAGGGGGTAAAAACGAGTTCTAGAGGGTAAAAAATGCATTCTTGGGAGTAAGATTTGCATTCTGGGGGAAAACATTTAATTATAGGGGGTAAAAACGAGTTCCAGGGGGTAAAAAATGCATTCTTGGAGTAAGATTTGCATTCTGGGGGAAAAAAATTTATTCTAGGGGGTAAAATCGAGTTCTAGGGGTAAAAATTGGGAGGTGGGGGTGGAATTCATTCTAGATTCCAAACATTTTTACCCCCCAGAACACAATTTTTACCGGGGAACCCCGCTGAACGCGATTGGGCTAGTTTTGGCCCGTGATTGGGCGGGTTTTGTTACGTAAATCTGGCAACCCTGTCTAGTATCGTTGTCTTTCTCCAGTTTTTTACAACCTTTTCTACTTCAAATCAGAGGTTTTTATGATGTGATTCATGCTGAAGCTGTTTGGTTTGGTTCTAGTCTTAGAAGTCTGTTCTGCAAATCTTTTCTAATCCATTTGGTGAAAAAAAATCTAAAAGCAACAGAATGATAAAATACATAGATAAAGCATTTTTTGCACTTTAGTTTGATGCATTAGTGCTAAAAAATGTCCAGTTTTTGTCAGTAAGCGGAGAGAAAGAAACTGGAGAATGAAATTGCCCATGTGATTTCACATCTTATCGTAATTACTGCCTCCAAGCTCTTAAGTAGGAACTTTGAATAGAGCATAGTATGTTTTTGAGTTCCATCCTAATCCTAGCCTAGCCTGTTTACCAAAAATATGCTGCGTCCCAATTTGCATACTATCCGTACTAAATAGTGTTCGAAAATAGAATTAGTATGTCCCAAATCGTAGTATGTTGAAAAGAGTATTCCAAAGATTCCCGGATGGTTTACTATTTACGGTCAGAATTCGAAGTGCAGATCGACGCACACTCTAACGGCTGATATTGTCCACAACCCATTGCGAGTTGGACGAGGATTCGATTAGAACTACAAACACGGATAAAAAAGTGTTAAAAAAACTACAAACATGATGGGTGTGCCAGTCCGACCGTTAAGTAGAGAGGTTAAGATAAAGGGGTTTGAGTGATCAATTATCAGTATTTAACCTGACGAAAAGATATTTATTATGTAATCCACATTATATTTTACCTGAAGCAGCATTTTGAACTTTTGTAGTGATACATTTGGCCATTAACTTTTAAATGCATCATTATATTAAAACTGCAAACACATGAGGGGAGTCTCTGCATTAATGACCCACAAATGGCAGATCAACGTGCTACTACATTTCTCTCCAATACGGAAGGAAATGAAACTGAATGTGGAGGATTAACTAAGGGGACGTAACTAAGCGACAGAGTCCGTTATAGATGTCCCAAAGCTTGCATACTCTTCTGCTACACACTCAAAAGTATGTACTTTTTCTTCACAAAAAGAGTGCATACTTGTAGGTCGTAGTATAAGTAGGCGAATTGGGACGCAGCGATAGACTACACCTGTGTATGCATACTTAAAGTGTCCTTTTACCGTCTTTCTCTTTCCTAGTGAAGCCAGTAATGCGACCAGCCCGGCCTGCACACATCTGCTCCATATGTAATAAGCAGTTTAAGAACAGTTACAACCTGCGGCGTCACCAGTCTGTCCACACTGGAGTCAAGATGAAGGACAGAGCCGCTAGAGAGAAAATAGACGGAGGGAAGGCTGGAGCACGATTGGAGAGGCAGACCATCCCCCTTTCTCTCCTCCAGCTGTCTATACCTGCCTCCATACCCATGGCAGTCGACCCCATGGCCCATCCTTCCCCAATCGGCAATCAGCAGGTAGAAACAGTTGCTGTCTCTATCGCCCCAGCAACGGTTGCCATGACAGTGAACCAGCCCCTCCCTACTGCAGTGGTGGTTACTGGGACAATGGTGCAGGTCGGGTTGGTTTGTGTCTTTTGGTTAATACTTTGCATACCTTTGCTGCACTTCCATTGTTGTTGCTTTGACTTTTCCCCTTATGCCTTGAATCTCATTGTATCTCTTTATCTCATTGCTAACTATTAGGCACTTTTCATCAATTAACAAATAGGGCCTTAAAAAAAAAAGTGAAACAAGGTGCTTAACAATTAGAAACGGTTGATCGTCAAACACAATAGGTCAAGCCAAATGTTCTATGAGCTGTTTTATTTTCCATTCATTTTATATGAGGTTTGCTATTATTGCAACCAGTTTCAGTTTTTCCAGCCTTTAGGGTTGAATGACTAATTTTATTCTAGATAGATTAATAGTTTACCTATCATGTCTCACAACACAAACATGTGACATTTATGACTCTCAATAGTAATAGGACACTAATGTGTGTACTATTCATGGAAAGTGCCATTTAACATTATTTCTCTCCTGTGATGAACTAAAATAGTCGGTTTCAAACGTTCTAACTCCCAGTTCCCAAGACTCTGCCAAAATCAGGCTAACGCGTCAGCAGTTGTGTAAGATGGTCTCATACCTGCTCTCACCTCATTTGTTGAACACTTTACAGTCAGTTGGTTAGTAGGTCAGCAAACATTGTGCTTGTTGTACCCAGAAAACACTGAAAGATTTGCTGTGGCTCTAAACACAAAAAGAAAATCTCAAACTCTGTTTTACTGTTTTTCAGGCTGCACCAAATAGCAACATCAATGATAACCTAAGTAATCCCACCCCGATTCAAATATCTATCCCAATAACAAACCCATTACCCATCAATCCAACTCCCAATCCTAATCCCAACCCCAATCCAGTCAGGAAGAACCATGCTTGTGAGGCATGCGGGAAGGCGTTCAGGGACGTGTACCATCTTAACCGGCATCGGTTGTCCCATTCGGATGAGAAGCCGTACTCCTGTCCAATCTGCCAACAGCGGTTTAAGAGAAAGGACCGAATGAGTTATCATGTCCGTTCACACCAGGGAGGAGTGGAGAAACCGTACGTGTGTCCGCACTGCGCCAAGGGCTTCTCACGGTAAGAGATAAAGCTTTGCTCAACTGCACGCTAGTTGCATTAACAAACATACTTCATCCATCAGTGAGCTGATATTGTGAGAACATGCATTTTTAATGATTTCTATAAACACATGCAGACTAGGTATAAACAAGAACAGACTGTTTATCAGGCCATTCCACAGCAGGTTTCAACAGTGAGCATTATACTGCAGTTCTGAAAGTGGTCGAGGACTCTGAGTGTTGTAATTTAACTGAAAGCTATGGAGAGATGCCCTAATTACTAATTTGAGACTGAAAATGGGTTAGGGATGAGGGATAAATGACCTCCTGTCTGTATTTATCAATCTATCTCATATATTTTGACACACATGTACATCCATATGCAGAGCTATTTAATAAGTTGAGCCAATAGTACTTTTTTTTTTTTTTTTAGCCTGGTCTCATTTTCACTGGCCCTGAGGCCTATATGAAGTTGATTGAAAAGTGAGGGCAAAGACACTTGAGAAATCTTAAATATTTATTATTTAACATGAAATATTTAATATAATGTTAAATAATAAATATATTAGATTTCTAAATCTATAAAATGGATTTCTGGAGTCTTGGGGAAAAAAACATTATTTCTGAGGGTCATGGAACACTGAAGACTGGAGTAATGATGCTGAAAAATCAATCACAGGAAGAAATTATGTTTATAATATATTAAAATAGAAAACATTTATTTAGAATTTTCACAATATTACTGTTTTGCTGTATTTTTCAAGCGTTGGTGAAAAATCGTACTAACCCCAAACTTAAAGGGCCCTATTTTAACGATCTGAGCGCATGGTTTGAAGCACATGGTGCAGGTGCATTTAGGGCGTGTCCAAAGCCACTTTTGCTCGCTTAATGAAAGAAAAATGGTCAGCGCGCCAGGCGCATGGTCCAAAAGGGTTGTACCTAATTTCGTAATGAGTCATGGGTGTGTTTTGGGCGTAACGTGCAATAAACCAATCAAAGTCTCATCTCCCATTCCCTTTAAAAGCCAGTTGCGCTTGCACCATGGTGGATTGCTATATACATAGCAGAAAGCGGAAAGACTGAACGCTTTTCCAGAGAGGAATCCTTTTATTTTTAATATTTAAAAATGTTTGTGTGCTGCTGCGCATCCCTGTGTGTGTAATAAGCAGAATGTACGCACTTTGTACACCCACCTATAGGCGCAAATTACTAACGCCCTTTAAATAACAAAAAATACTGCGCCTTTAGACCAGGTTTTTGTTGATAAATGGCGCAGTCGGTTTCAGTTGCCTCAAATTAGCAACGCGCCAACAATGCGCCTGAACCAAGCGGCAACCTCTCGTGGTCTCTCTTGAAGCCAACACAGAAGTGACTTAAACTGCAATTTATTGACTGGCCTCTAGAGACAGGCTCCAAAAGGGAGCAGAATCTCATTGAGCTCCATGTTAAAATGCCCAACTTTACAGCAGAAAAAAACATGTTTAAGTCTGGTACAAATTGTGTTTTTGGTCTATACGGCTAATTTTTCCCTTCATGACAACTGTGAGGGGGTGAATTTTTTTATAACTCATTGGTTTACATTATATAAAACATTAAAGTACTGCATAATTATGGGCGTGGCCACTTTGAGTGACAGATGGATAGCGGTTTGTCTGCTGTCTGTTAGTCATCACGTCACCTCAGCTCCAGCCATGTCCCGCCTCTTTGCCCAGTTTCAGGGAGTGACGTGTGGTGATGACGCGCTGCTAAGATGACAATGACCGACTTTACGCTTCAAAACTGCTCTTCAGAATCCTATGGGTGACGTCGCGGACACTGCATATTTTTTACAGTCTATGGCCTGAACACACCTCGTTTTTTTAGACCAGCACGCCCATGGGCGAACAGATGGGCGCAAGTGCATTTGCTATTTAAAGGGTCATGAAACCCTAAACCAAATTTTCTGAGATTTTAACATCATAGAAGTCAATGTTATCATCCATTCGTTTTGAATGTTGGAGAAAACTAGTAAATTTTAAAAAAAAATTTGCGCTATATTCAACTTCTGGGTTTAAATTCATCTTTGTACCAATGTCACAGGATGTTCATCAGTCTGCGTGTCCTTATCCTATGAGAAGACGACTCGCTTAATTATTCATGAGTCTGCGTGTCCTTATCCTATGAGAAGATGCCTCGCTTAATACAGCAGCACGCGTTGATTGACAGGCGCTTCAAAGAGTGAGGTTGCATTCAGTAAGTGAGAGATGCATTAATGGATCAAAAACGAGTGTTTGTTTTTGCTTTGTAAGAGTTTCTGCGTCGCATAAGTTCTCTTCAGTAGATCTCGAGTCTTCGAAACAAGCGCGTTGTGACTGTGTCGGGCTGAAACTAGCGAAAAACACTGGTGTATGATAGGGCCCAAAATCTACATATTGATAGTATATACTACATTATATTATATATAATGAATTATAATATATTGTTTTTATGTATAACTATAGTTCCTGCATTTCATCTGATAAAACGCAGCGCTGGCAACTCTGAAGTCACTGTACACTGTTCCCACTGTACGCAAATGCTGATAAAAAAAGATTTACTTTTAAATGCAAGTTGATTTGGGTAAAAGCGTCAGCTACATGAGTATATGTAAATAATTAATGAAAACAACTGTACAACCGATGTCTTCATGCTGTTTTAAAGGAGCCCTGATGCTACAGACAGAGGTAGATCTCTGCTGACTCTCCTCTAGTTCACATGGAGATGAAGTGCAGAATGCACACAAATGCTCAAGGGCCTCTGCTGGTTACTGTGGTTTTGTGTGTATTGTATTCTTTGGTTGAGCCCTCTCTCTGTCTCCTCCAGGCCTGACCATCTTAACAGTCATGTGCGACAGGTGCACTCCACAGAAAGACCCTTCAAATGTCCGGTAATACAACTCTAATCTTCTAGTCTCTCTGTCTTCCTCTCTCTATTTATCTTTCTCTTACTCTTTATCACTGTCTTTAACTTCATCTTGCATGCTCCGTGAATTGCCTTTGATTACCTCTAAAACTAATTTTAAGAGGGTAAAACAAAGAAAAGTGTTCTGTTTAAATCTTTCTATTTATCAAATAATCCTGAAAAAAACTATGTATTTGTTTGATCTCCTATTATCATTTATTATTATCATCTATTTATTGAACAAAACACTTTTGTGAATGTGTATCTTTAATTATACTGTAATATAAACTGTTCAAAAGTTTGAGGTCAGTTACATTTTTTTATGTTTTTAAAAGAAGTCTCTTATTTTCACCAAGGCTACATTTATTTGACCAGTTATACAGTAAAAACAGTTTTATTGTAAATAATATTTAAAAATTCTACAATTTAAAAGAACAGTCAGTAAGATTTTTTGGGAAAGAAATTAATACTTTTATTTAGCCAAGATGCATTCAATTGATCAGAAGTATAATTATATATATATTTGTCATTTATTTTTTTTATTTAATTTTGTATTATTATTATTATTTTTATTTATTTATTTTTTTTACAAAGGATTCATTCATTAAAACTGCAACAATATATCACAGTTTCCACAAAAATATTAAAGGGATAGTTCACCCAAAAATGAAAATTAGCCCATGATTTACTTACCCTCAAGTCATCCTAGATGTATATGACAATCTTCTTTCAGACGAACACAATCAGAGTTAAATTCAACTTTACCTCAATAATTCGCAATAACATACGAGTACAGCGATTTTAATTGCATTAAAATGGCATGTAAACACCTTAATCACAATATTGCTGCTCTGACCAAAGTGTGCATGTGCACGGACGTATACTTCATGAATGAACTCTGTGACATTATTCGGAAGTTTTCTCTTCTCCAAATCACTAAGCTCTGTCAACACAACTCGCTGCGCAGTCTCTGCTCCTTATCTTCCTTCAGACAGGGAGAAGAACGTGACGACACCGTAGGTAAAACCGGTGTTGTGCCAAATTATTACCCCCCTTGTTACTCCTAAACCTACCAATACTAAGAGGGTAGTAATCTTGCTGGGGGTCAGAATTCGACATGTTCATCGCAGGGACGATTAATATCCCGTACGTCCATAAAAATTAATTTTGTTTTTGATGTGAGTAGATTAAAACAGCCGGTAACATGCATAATGTATGCCTATCTGAGTGTGGTATAACTTATTTAGCGAATAATCAGAATAATAAAAATTGCATGTAAACTGAGTGAAGGGTTCTGCTTGTGTCATGTAAAATTAAACAAATTAAACATTAAGAACTTACTCAAATTATTAGAAATAATCGCATTGTTGGTGCACATGTAAACATAGTCATTTTTTCTTAAGCACCAAATCTTGCACCAACACTGAAGACTGGAGTAATGATGCTGAAAATTCAGCTTTGCATCACAGGAATAATAAATTACATTTATAAATACAATTATTATTATTATTTTTTTGTAAAAATAATTTACAATATCACTATTTTTATTGTATTTTTGATCAAATAAATGCAGCCTAGGAAAGCCTTGGACCAGAATATTCTTTTAAATCATCAACCTCAGGCCATTTTATTGCAGTATTGCAGAGCTCTTGCATTTGCTTTTCTGCTCATATGTGTGAAGACGTGTATGTGGGCTGCAGCCATATGTGTCTGGCAGTGTGTGAGTCGAGGATGAGTCATGATGTGCGTGATGAAGGCTGATAGGGATAGAGCTGGAATACCTTAATGAAGATTGTGTTTGATGAACCGTGTTCTTTGTTTGTGCAGACCTGCGAATCCGCGTTTGCCACTAAAGACCGGTTACGAGCTCATATGATCAGACACGAGGACAAGGTTCCCTGCCACATCTGTGGCAAACTTCTCTCCCCTGCTTACATCACAGATCACATGAGGGTCCACAACCAATCACAGCATCACGTCTGCCACCTCTGCAACCGCAGTGAGTTTCATTGATTATTTAATTTGTGGCTACCTTTTATTATTTTCTATTTATTCAACAAAACACTTTTGTGAATGCGTATCTTTAAATATGATGTAATATACACTGCTGTTAAAAAGTTTGGGGTCAGTAACATTTTTAAAGAAGTCTCTTATTCTCTCTAAGGCTGCATTTATTTGATCATAACATCAGAAAACAGCAATTTAAACGAACCGTTTTCTATTTGAATATACGTTTAATTGTAATATGTTCCTGTGACGCAAAGCTGAATTTTAAATTATTTCAGTCTTCAGTGTCACACGGTCCTATAGAAATGATTATAATATTCTGATTTGCTGCTCAAGAAACTTTAATTATTATTATCAATGTTGAAAACTGTTTTGCTGCTTAATATTTTTGTGGAAGCTGTGATACGTTTAGGATTCTTTTCTGAACTGAAGGTTCAAAAGAGCAGGATTTATTTGAAATAAATCTTTTGTAATTTTATTAAATTCTCAAATTTACTAAAGTCACTTTTGTCAATGCCCTTGCTGAATAAAAGTATGAATTTATTTGGAGAAAAAAAATCTTACTGACCTCAAACTTTTAAATGGTAGTGCACACATCAGAAACTGAAGTCAGATATAAACTCAGTAACTGGTTTGACAAGTTCACCAAATTTATTCTGAATTTGTTTGATTTTAGTGAGTGTCTTTTTATTACAAACAACTCATTTGTGCAAGTTTTTGCATGCAGCCAGTGACATCGCAAAAGAAAGACATGCTGACTATCTATTGTCTTTGGATTATTTCAGGATTTTTATCTCATCACATTTAATTCAGACATTAACTTCTGTTAATTCATAATTTAATACATAATATTTTACTATGGCTTTGTAGATTGAATCATGTGGCTTCTTACTCTTTGGCTCAAATGACTCTTATGATCTGATCCTTTTAATGAATCTAAAAAGATCTCCAATTGCTCCATCATCAAAAAATTCATAGTTTGGGCACTGTTGTTCATTTTTAGAAAGAGTACTTTTATAATGTACCTGTCATGGGTCTGTGCAGGCAGGAAGACAGAGACAGGTAATACGGTTCCCAAACGTAGTTTAATTACAAATACAGACATGCAAACAGGCAATAGCACAATAACATACCGGTGACCAGACAATGGCTGCGTCCGAAACCTGGAAAATGCTGCCTTCGGAGGACACATTTCAAGGCAGGAAGGCATCAAGGCACGTCCGAATCTAGTGTTAGCTTCACTTCCTGTCTCCTGAGACACCTTCATCTGATCGATTTTCGAAGGCAGCATATTAGTATCCTTCGCTGCCTGTGCTTTCCATTTTGTGACAGTTGAGCTGGGGAAAAACGATGGCATCCGAAAGTTGCGTTTGCTGGTCAGTTTGTGTGTAAATGTACGTTTTTTATCAACATTTTCCACTTCTGATATCATTTCTAGCGAGAAATTACTAATGCAGTAATTAAAATAGTTCTCACCAAAGCTCTCTCTATTTTGCTGTAGATCATTAAACGGTTACACTTCCTAAGAAGTCTGTCCGAAATTAGTTTTGTGAGGTGCCTTCATGCACAAACACTGCCTTACAAGCCCGAATGTCCATGAACAAAACCAAACAGAATAGTGCCAGTGCCAAGTTAGAAGGTTCCCTGTATAATTTATAGCACTGAGAATGTGACAAGAGACGGCAATTATATTTTTGATCAAAATCATCCTTGTTTTAACTTAGGTTTCACCACACTGACGTACTTGCGCGTCCACGCTCAGAAGCACCACGGGCAAGAGTGGAAGGAGAGTGGGGTCGGCCGTGGCTCAGGCCCAGGTGGGGTGCTGTTATGCCAGCTGTGTGGGGTACACTGTAAGACGCCCACACAGCTGCAAGGTCACATGGCCACGCACGCCAACCAAACGGACCCCAACATTCCTTGCCCCATCGGCAGCAGCAGCAGTTCAGTGCCGACAGTGGACACAGCCACTCCTGTTTCCAGCTCTCCGGTCACAGTTGGGCTGCTGGTGACTGACTGCTCCAGCATTGCTCCTCAGAGCCACAGCTAGCCAACAGCACACCACGAGGAGGGAGGGAGGGCGGGTGGGGTGGATGAAGCAGGGTTAACGGGTGGGGTGGGGTGGGTGGGGAGAAAAATGCACAAGAGGATGGGCCTAAGCTGGACAGGTGAGCAAAGGAACTGGATTGATATATCAAATATTCACAATATATTTGCAATGGTTTTGCTGCCATATAATTAAATGCAAATTTAATTGGCCATTCGTTTTCCTAAAAACTGATTCCATGATCTCTGCTTGTCTTTTGATTAGTGTATATTTAATATTCGTATTAAGTTTGTTTCATTTCTGTGCATCAGTTCAAGCTGCCATTTAAATGAATCAATTCAAAAGTCTTGTTCAGTGGTTCATTTGTGTTGGCATTCGAAAATGTTCACGGAAATCCCCATCTGGCATTTTACAACAAAATCTGAGTCTGTGTTCATTGGATAAACAATTCAGTAAAAACAGCAATATTGTGAAATATTATTAGCATCTAAAATGTTCTATTCCGTTTGAATATATTTTAAAATGTAATTTATTCCTGCGATGTAAAGCTGAATTTTCAGCATCATTATTCCAGTCTTCAATGTCACATGATCCTTCAGAATTATGCTGATTTGCTGCTCAAAAAAACATTTATCATCATTATGAATGTTGAAAATAGTTGTGCTGATTAATACGTTTGTGTAAATCATGGAAATAGAAATCTTTGTAACATTATAAATGCCTTTACTGTGACTTTTGATCAATTTTGGTCAAAATGGTGGTCCAAAAAAAAGCCACGGCAGAGCAAATTCATAAATATTTAGATATCTTTTTTTAACTATATGTTAAATTATTATAAATCTGTTTTTGTAATTTATATTGTCTACCTTTTTGATGTAATTTGTTAATTAATAGAGACATGTGATTGTATGCAAATCAGCATTACCAATCAAACCTCAATGTTTTCTCACTCCAGGCTGCCATGGAAATGCCAACACAAAGATTGCCATGGAAACCTACCCGTTACCCCTCCCGTCCACCTCAAGTCTGCCACTGTGGTCGACATGAACGACTCTCCTCAAAATAAGTGTGACTTTTGAACGAACACAAGAAACATGACCCGCTTCAGATTCACTTTTATGTGCAGACCGAGCAGCAAGTCTCACTGGATTGCTTTTCCTTCGTATTCTTTGATCTGGTCTGATGGGTACAGTCTAAAGGTGTTTTGAAGAAGAGCCTGTCAAGATCCTATAGACATGTCGCTACATTTTCCTGCAAAGTCCCATTGGAGAGATCACCGGTTTTAAATGTAGGCTGTTATTAAGTGCTGTCCCAGTTCATTATTTAAAAAAATCCAATGTTGAGGAATGTAGAACACTGAGAGGAAGTGACACATTATACTGTACATCCCAACCATTCCCTTATATTATACTGGCTCATGATCTTAAAGTTCAGGAACAGATACATTTTATAAATGAATTCCATCATAAATGATCTTGACACAAATGACAACATTTAAGGGGATCAAATATAGTGCCATTTCCTCTCATTTAAACGTGGTCACAAGGAAAAAATATTTATATTTGCAATGTACATAGTATACGTGAAAACTAAAAGTGTGTCTATTGTTCATTGCCTCTTTTGATAATTTTCTCATTGATCTTGATTCTTGTTTTTTGGGACTAGAGACATTTAAAAAAAAAATGTAACAATGTTGATTATATTGAATAAGATCTGTAACCTATGTTTCCAATTCTGTTTGTGTTGATGCTTGTTTAACGCCAATATGTGTTGGTGTCGCTGTGCTCTTATCCTAAATAATCTCTGTATAATGAACATGCACCTAATTATACTGAATTTAACTATCATGTCATGTGTATCTTCATTTATCCATTTGAATCACAGTTGCTATAGTGATAGAAATGGAAAATTGATTCTTTTGAAAAGAAAAGGATGTTTTTTTTTCTACGAATACAATACAGTGTTATCAGATATCTTAGGAAAACGATCTAATATAAAATAAATATAGCAAAAAAACATAGCTAGTTTTTAAAACATCAAATGCCTGTCCCACCTTGGAGAATATAATGGGTCATATTATAATATTTCATATGTTTAGCTTCAGTTTTTACTTTTAAGGTGCTTTATTAGAATGACAAATATTCATATTGTCAAAGCCTTTGCAGCATTGCTGTTTAAAATACAATATAAAAGGTGAAAAATTAAAATCAACATAATTTAAGAAAACAAATATAAATTTTATATATATTTTTTATTACTTAAATGATTAAATATATTGGGACCTAGCATGGCAGGAAAACATGCAAATATAATTTCCCAGTGTCTCAAATGATGGTAAACCAATAATATTTTCTGAAGGTTAAGCACCTGCTATCAACGATCTTTGAAAAAAAGAAAGAAAAATTAAAAGGGCTTAAAAGTTTCCGGCTCTATAATGTGTACTCTACTCCATTCGTGTAAGACGCAGTGAGTGTATCACTGACACAAGACAAGAGTGAACCCTCGCATTGTTTACACCGGTGGTCCTCCCCTCCCCCATACACTCATCCCTCCTTTCTTTCACTCCATCCCCCTCTCTCAACTCCTCCTTCTCCCTCACTACCGCTATTTCCAACAGCTGATTTCCAGATCAGAGAGAGAGGAACACGGCGAGACAGTTCAGGTTTGGGATCAGCAGCAGAAGGATTGAAAGCGAGTAGAAATGCAGGGAGAGCGGTGCGATCCGCAGCATCCGTCATGAAGATTTGAGCTCCGCCGCCGCTGCCATCAGCTCCGAGAGGTTAGCCGCTGTGCTAAAGCTAACTTTACAAACAACTGTAGCCAATAAACCTACATTATCAGCCTTCATCACGAGCTACAGCTCGCGTTTCCCTTTCTGTATGCATTAGGAGGGTTTATATTCACTTTGTGATATTATGTTCGCTCTAAAGGCATCATTTGTGCATATAAACATCATATATAGGTCACGGAGCAGATTAATTAGCCAGCTAGCCAGATGTAACAGCTGGTGAGGTCGTGTTAGCTACATTATTATTAGAGTTAACTAGCTCGAAAATTGCATAAAACTAAACAAAACATATAGAAGATTGAGCTATGTGTTGGCAGGCCACGGTAGTGTGTGGAGGGGCTTACAGCAGCTTAAATATTAACCTTGTAACGAGTTGCGTGAGTGCAGTGTAGCTTGTTAGCTTGGATATATAGAGGAAAGAGCAGCTTGCGAACAAAGATGAGGAACAAACTGATGTTAACTCTCCAGACGTGTTGCAAGCACATATGTCGTTTTCTTTTCTTTTTTTTTGCAGGCTATTTAAACTGATATCGCCGATAAAGGTGCTGTCAGGCCATCGACCGAGCACATGATTAAAGTACATCAACCTTTGGCTTGCATTTGGTCTTGTTTTCTGAGTGATCTGAGTTGTTGCAATGCGGCTGCACTGCATCTGAACACTGACTCAAAGAGACAACTTGATTGTCTTGCCTAGTATTAGATTTAATGTTTAATTTATAGTTTTTAGTCATTGTAACCCAATTCATTTTGGGCTGGTTATTTGTTGAGGAAGTGACGTATGTGCCTTAATGCACTAATATACGACCGTATTGCCATCGATACTGTTCAAACAATGATGTTGAAAGGAATAGTTACATTTATATATATATATATATATATATATATATATATATATAGTACATATATATATATATATATATATATATATATATATATATATATATATATATATATATATATATATATATATATATATATATATATATATATATATATATATAGTACATATAGTACATACACTTAAGCTTAAATATATCTAAAATATTCAGTCATTATTTACACACATCGTGTCATTGCGAAGTTGTGTGCGACCATGAATGTTAAGCCCCAAAAATGACAAAAACACCATTAAAGTGATCCATACAACTTATACACTGCATTCCAAGTCTTCTGAAGGCATATGCCAACTTAGTGTGAGGAACAAGCAAAATAAGGCATCATTCACTGGGGAGGAACCCCCTGTATTTTGAATGTCATTTCCACACCATACACGAGAACTGATGTAGCAATGTTTCATATGGCAACATATCTGAAATTAATAAGATTCATGAGCACCAGTGGATGTGATGAATTTCAGTGAATAATGCCTATTTTGTTCCATTTGTATTCCATAAAAAAATAACCGGTTCAATGATAACATTTGAGGTTTTGTCACTTATAAATTTAGAATCATTTAGTAATGTGTAATTTTACTAACCCATTGACGGGAGTGTAGTTAATCAATTTAAAAGCATAGTTCACCCAAGAATGAAATTTCTGTCATTTACTCAACCTCATGTTTATCTAATGCTGACTGACTTTCCTCTGAAGAACAAAAGAGGACATTTCGAAGAATGTTGGTAACCGAACAGTTTCTGTTAGTATTTACTTCTATTGTGTGGACAAAAAATACAAAGTCACTGGGAACCAAAATTGCTTGGTTGTCAACATTCTTCAAAATATCATCTTTTGTGTTCAACTTCAGCAGAAGAAAGATGGATGGTTTTGGAACGATGTGAGGATGAGTAAATGACAGAATAACATTTTTTTGGTGGACCATCCCTTTAATGACTTTCTCACCTGTGTTTGTTCCAATGTAGGATGGCGTTCCATGGATCCACTCGGCCGACAGTGTGTGGTAACTTGTTCCCTGGATCAGATTTAGGCCACAAGTATTTTTGTGTCAACACCACGACCGGCACTACCTCAACGGGCCTCAGTGCAACACCAAATCCGACTGGACCCAACGCACCAGCTGGGACTCCCAGACACCCGGCGTCTCTCGGGGGCAGCACAGGCGGAGGGGCGGCCATCCCGCAACCTCACAGTAACCCAGCAAGTGAGGTTCCAAGCCCTGCAGAAATGGAGCCTGATCGACCTATCGGTTATGGTGCATTTGGGGTGGTCTGGTAAGTCTTGTTGTCATCCCAACACACTCATTTATGATGACTCTCTGTCCATGTAGGCACGTTTTTGAAAGAAGTGTCTTTTATATTTTAATACATTTTAAAATGTAACTATAAATCAAATTGACCCCAAACTTTTCAACAGTGGTGTATTATACATTACACACTCACATTTTCTTCAATAATGTTAACATCTGGCTACTCTGTTGCATTGCTTTTGGTAGGTCTGTGACGGACCCTCGGGATGGGCGTAAGGTGGCTCTGAAGAAAATGCCGAATGTCTTCCAGAACCTGGTCTCCTGCAAACGTGTGTTCAGGGAACTCCGGATGCTGTGTTTCTTCAAACATGACAACGTAAGTTTTGTGGGCTAAAAAGGAATTATGTGTGCATTGATCGATTGGTAAGTGGGTGTGTGTTTTTGCAGAGTTTTAGGATTTTATTGCATGTTTTTTTTGTAATGAATGATTTGCTTTGGCAGGTGCTGTCTGCCCTTGACATTCTCCAACCTCCACAAATCGACTGCTTTGAGGAGATGTATCCTTCAGACCCAGATTTCACCTAAATCTGTTCCCCTCATTATTGTTTATTTCTGTTCATGCCTATGTAATAAGGGGGTTAAGTAATTGGTGTTTCCATTAGTACTGGGTGACTGTATACCATGTTCCAACTTGTATAACGTTATACCACAGTAGATGTATTTGCATTCTGTCACTAGCTATGTTTCCATCATAAAATTGCAAATTTAACTAGCATGCAAAATTGAAATATCACATAAAACATTTCTGAATAAAGCAGGGTTCCCATTCCATGTGTTCAAGATAACAAAACCACTACTTCCTGGGAAATTGGCGCGGAATATAAAATATAAAAATGGACGTTTCTGGAATTGGGGAAGCCACTGTGGCGCTCTTTTTATCATAAATGACTTTCGTCTCGGAGCGCACAGACGAAACGCAATAAATATGGTCATGTTATCTTGCATTTGGATGCCTGGTGTTGGGGAATGCAATCTTGTGAGACGCTTCTGGGAGGTCATTATGCCAAATCGTTTTGATAACAGACTTTTGGCTCAAGCATTTTAAGAATGATCAAACCAGCATTCGGGATGCTGTTCAATGAAATTGCTCTGCCTCAACAGTGAATGTGATTAGATGACTAGGCGACTCGGCAAAGTCAAGTTTTTGTTGTACATTGAAGGATTTATTGGGTAAATATGTTTCCATTCTAGTTTGATTGTTGACAATTTGGCATGATCTTGGATTGTTTGGGTCTTCGACCCTCATCATGGACTTGCTGTCATAGCAACAGTCTCGCGAGCAGGCTTATTTCATGTAAACAAGATTAGATTGCATCTTTTTAAGCGGCATTGATACTTAAAATGTGTCCCAGCCACTGCTACTTTATTACAAGAGTTCCTTACTGAACCAGGGGCAATAATCATTTTAAATAATAATAATAATATAAAACATGTATTTGAAAATATTATAATGTTGTGTATAATACTATATAGACAGTCACTTGATAGAGATATTTATTTTTGACAGATTAATTACTTTATAATGTTATTGCAGTCTTACACATGCTGTACAGTTACTCTGAGCCGTGCATTAATTTCAGTGGTGACAGATATTATGGCTTGATGCAGCGCAGGAGACGCAGATAACTTGATCATGACCCTTGCGCTGCATTCACACGGGACGTCGGCGTTAACGCTTGACGGAGGATGTGGCTGAAGCTTGGTGCTGATGGGACCGTCATATTGACAACAGCCAATCACAATACTTGCTGCGTCTGCTCTAGGGTTGCATGAACGCTATTGGCTAGTGTCTGCTCCAGGGTATTTGCATAGGGCGATCTGATTGGATGAAGCTGCGTTGGCGCTTGAAAAGTTGAGAAAACTTCTGCCGCTTGCAACGCGAGTGAAGTGACGTGACGGAACCCACAATTCAGTTCGGCAACGCATGGCGTCACCCATTCAAAGTAAATGCGAAGGGTTAATGCCGACGCCCTGTGTGAACACAGCATCAAGAAACTTTAATGCTGTCACGTAACAAATCTGCTTCAAATTGAATTAAAAATTACATTAATTGCTAATTACAACATTAAAATAAAAATGTAAAGGGTGTAAAAACTATAAAACTATAAAATCGTGAATATAAATAATTGGGAATCATGTTTTAAAAAAAAAAACAGTGCACATTTAATTTATCTATTATAACTTTTATGTTGGTTTGGTTGTTGGTTTTTATATAAGCTGTTTCCTTATATAGGTCCAGAAATTCAAGATTCAAGATTCAAGAGTTTTATTTGTCACATACACAGTTATATACACAATATACAACTGGCAGTGAAATGTAAACAGGTCCGCTCCATGGACAGTGCAAATAACAGTTACAAGAACACAAGGGGAAATTAAAATAGAAATAGAATAAAATTAGAATAAAAAGTATTAACATAAGTAGAGTTATAAATAAATCAAGTAAGATAAAAATAGGAAATAAGATAAAAATAAAAAAATAAAATAAAAATATAAAATATAAAATAAGTGGATATGATAAGTGAGAAACTGTAGACTTAAAAATAAGTGGTTAACATAAAATATATATATATATTTATATATAGAGAAGTATGATGTGCATGCAATAGGTATAATTGCAAATCGGAGTATAATGTGCAAACAGGTTATTACAGGTTGTTACACAGTAACAATAGGAACGTAAAGTGCAGTGCAATGGCAGTATGTGGATTCGTGGGGTTTTGTGTAATTCAAATTCGTGGGGTTTTGTGTAATTTGTCAAGTTTTTTGCCAGGTGGCTTTTTAAATTATATGATGTCATTGCTGTCTTGCCGCCAGCCAATCCCTGCATTGCTGATCGTGGTTTTGAGTATCAATCCATCTGCCCTATTCAGGGAACACAGGAACGCGCAGTAATCTCAGATAACCTAATCCAGATATTTTAATCCAATCCGCAAATTCGTTTGAAGAACCAAATTAACCAGAGATCAAAAGATCTGAGATCTGTCAAATCATCTCCGATGTATTAAGCGAGGTACGAAGAACGGACCCCAGAACATACAGTGTAAAGAGTTTAGTTGTTTGCAGAGCAACTTGCTGTATTAATATAGTGAAATTTGAGAGTAGTCTTATAATACAAAGTCTTATAATTACTGTCTAGTATGTTTAACTCAAGTGTAGCATAATGTGAAGCTGTTTTTGCACTTATTAATTTATGAATATCCTTGTTTGCATCCAAAATGAACACTTCAAGTGCCAAATGCAAGTGAAAATGAGCTTTGGCGAGTAAATAAAACAGTGTTATTTGCCAGTTGGAAAACTAACCGTATTAGGAACTTTAACAGATTTATGGCTAGATTTTCTTTTCAATTCACATGGCAATGATGATATAAAATTAGTCTCAATGTACCGGTATTTTCTTTTTTGGTTAATTTTACCCATTGCTAGTTTCCCTCTTGTGTTCTCACAGTAGAAGTTGTTATTGTGGCTGTAGATGTTTTGCAGGACAGTTGTGTTCTTAACTGGGTCTGTGGTGTAGATACGTGATCACTGAGCTCATGCAGAGTGACCTACATAAAGTCATCGTTTCCCCTCAGCCTCTCACCACCGATCACATCAAGGTGTTCCTCTACCAGATACTCAGGGGTGAGTTCACATGGGCATATGTTACTTTGGGATTATTCTTTTTATTTTTATTTTGGGGATCAGAAGTATTTAATCAGGACACATGAGAGTTTGGTGTGTTTTGTGCCTGTGTTGCAGAATGGGATTATATTTGGCCTTGTAATCGGCCTGGAAAACTTTAATCTTATGTTCTGAAAATAAAATTTAACAAAGTCCTACTGAACTATTTATCTTGTTTGGGGCAATTTTGACTCATTGCTTGGAGAGTCAAATGAATCTTCTTGCTGAGACTGAATGTGTGTTAATAATGAATCTGGAGTAGGGATGACAATGCTAATATTAATGGTATTGTACTCATAAAGTATCGGATTGGAAAGACATTTTTGAAAGACGTCTTTAATGCTCACCAATGTTGCATGTATGTGATCAAAAAATACAGTGAAACAGTAATGTTGTAAAAATAGTATTACTATTACTATTTAAACATTTGTTTTCTATGTTAATATAATTTTAAAATATAATTTATTCCTGTGATGGCAAAGTTTTTGTTGTTTTTTTTACATTTTGACTGGCAAAAAGATAAATACATAAATGTAATTTCTTTACTTGAAGTGTAATAAAGTAGTAGTACTTTTTAGGGTTCTTTTTCATATGAAAAAGAGTCAGATCCTCCTTATTTTTATTGCATTTTCCCATTTCCATACCTGCCTTTCAATTTTTTTCATGACAACACTTGTTTTGTACAACCAAACTAGTGAAGACACAGCAACTTTAATAATAGCATGGGTGTCTATATTCACAAATGCATTTCTCTCAGGGCTGAAGTACCTGCACTCTGCAGGCATTCTGCACAGAGATATCAAACCAGGGAACCTGCTGGTCAACAGCAACTGTCTGCTTAAGGTAACACACTGCACATGTGCTCAAATGTAGTTAGTCAAATAATAACGGCAAAATGAGAAATGTCACCTGTCATTCTCATTTAGATTTGTGACTTTGGCCTGGCACGAGTGGAGGAGCCAGATCCTTCTCGTCACATGACCCAGGAGGTGGTGACGCAGTATTACCGTGCGCCGGAGGTTCTGATGGGATGCCAGCATTACACTTCAGCTATAGATGTCTGGTCTGTAGGGTGCATCTTTGCTGAGTTGCTGGGCCGGCGTATTCTTTTCCAGGCTCAGAGCCCCATACAACAGGTAAATTACATACTCTACCAAAAGTTTGGGAACCCGTAACATAATAAAAAAAATATTTTTTTTTTAATCTGAAAAGGAAAAAAAATCTAAATTGATCAAATGTTACAAAAGATTTGTATCAAAATCAATGCTGTTCTTTTGAACCTTCTCATTTAAAAATCCTGGGAAAAAAAGTCACGTTTACACAAAAATATCAAGCAGCACAACCGTTTTCAACATTTATAATATAAGAAATGTTTCATGAGCAGCAAATCAGTATAATATAATGATTTCTGAAGGATCATGTGACACTGAAGACAGGAGTAATGATGATGAAAATTCAGCTTTGCCATCACATGGAAAAAATTTTTTTTTTTCAAATATATTTAAATTCTAATTATTGCACAATATTACAATTTTACTGAATTGCTCATCAAATTAAAGGCACAATATGTAAGATTTATGGATTAAAATATGCAAAAACCACTAGAACATATGATATATTTTGTTGACTTGTGTACTTACATTATCCCAAACCTATCAATGACATCATACCCCAGTTACCCTCGATTTCCGTTTTATTTTCTAGAAGCCATGGAAACACTAAAGATGCTTTAGGGTGCTTTCACATCTTTAGTTCGGTTAATTTGGTCCGAACCAAGGGCAAACAATTATACATTGTAGCATTTTTCAGCTTTTTTGCTTCCTTTTCACACCACACCGATTGCGTTGGTCCGAAACCAGTTGAAACGAACCAAAATGCAGTCACATGACAACATCCACATCACTCATTGGCCATGGCGTATTTCCTAAACTGCGACTGTGCGGGCTGGTTTTGTCCCTGGCCATAATCTATTACATTGTTTGTATACACCACAATATGCAAACAATACATTTCTATAATGAAGCGCGGATGCGGCTTGAAAACAACTTTCTAATGCACTGCAAACGGCGAGCGTGCATCGCTCGTCACTTCAAGCGAAGACCGCGCTGTTCTTGTGAGTTTTCGAAAGTTGGGACCTAATATGGTCATTAGACCAAATTTCTATGAGGCTCCGCACCTCCTCACTACTCCAAGTTTGTCCGCGAGCTGCCATGCTAAAGTGCAAACTGTCAACAAACACTTCCTCATCACATAATGCAAACTACGGCAGCTGGTTTAGTCCAAAAATGATCAGTACTTTTTGAAGTTGGGTCTGTTCGAGGTCGGATCACATTCTCACCACAAACAAACCGCTCCAGAGTTAGTTTGAAAGCATACCGAGACCACCTCTTCAAGGAGGTCTCGGCACGCTTGTTTGGTCCGCTTTTGGTGCGCACCCGATTGCGATTGTTGCTTTCACACCTGACCAAACAAACCACACCAAAAGGGAAAATGAACTCTAGTACGATTCAACCGAACTAGTATATTATGTGTTTTATTAGACAGGTGAGCAACTGTTTGGATACATTCATTGACACAAAATGAATCATTGTTACACAGCTCAACACAGTTAGTCTTATTGTTCAAATCTTGTTTTCTTGATTTACCGCGAGTACCATGTTTACCACGCCTAATACCGATCTAGCTTACTCCAGTGTGCAACAAGTGTCTCATAGTAGTGCAGAGTGAACACACAGAGGAGCATTATTACATAACTTTCAAAACTCAAATGCATCTAAAATGATTAACAGCACTGCGTTACCGCACATACGCATGACCGGAAAAAGCAGAAGCGGACGTCAGCGGCATAATATAAGCTCTGCGAAATCAAGGCGTCATCAAGCTATGCCTTTGTTTTGAATAAGCGACCTCTAGCAGTGGAAAATTACATATTGTGGCTTTAAACATTCCCACCACATACTTTTAAATGGTACTGTATAATAAAGGATCATCTTTAATGTACACTAAAATCTTGCTAAAATGTAATTATTTCATGAATTAGATTTTGAAACCGTGTGAATGAAAGTGTCTCTTCACTTACTCAGTTTCCTTTCCTCTCTTTTTCACTTAGTTGGATCTGATCACTGATCTTCTCGGGACTCCTCCTCTTTCTGCCATGGCATCTGCGTGTGAAGGAGCTCGAGCGCACATTCTTAGAGGACCCCACAAACCAGTTCTGTACCCTGTCTTACAATGACTTATTAGTCTTTAAAAATGTAATGCTCAAATATATCCTCAAATCAAATACAATATTCTAACTTTAATTTGTGCTTTCTCTCCCTTAGCCGTCATTGTCTGTTCTGTACATGTTGTCGGATGGGGCAACACATGAAGCTGTTCATCTTTTGTGCCGCATGCTAGTCTTTGATCCAGTGAGTATGATGGATACATTTTGACATTTTTTTGTGGTCGTTTTTTGATAGCCTACACCTAAAATAAGAGTTAATTTTAGTCAGTAAACACTTCATAACATTCTTCCATAAATGGCTGACTCTCACAAAACTGTAGGAAGCACACAGACGAAAATTATAACATTGTTTTTCATGATAGTTAGATTCTCAATGTCTTGTTTAATATGTAATTGCAATATTTGATGTATGGTGTATGTTATGCAGATAAAGTGCTTCAATAATAAATAAATATATATATATTTATATATGTATGTATATGTGTGTAATTAGAATCTAGTTCTCCCTCATCATCATCGACTAAATATAAAATGATCTCAAAGGTGACATGTCTGGATGTCAAAATTAGATGATTAAGTACATTTCCATTCAATGTAAAAATCCTAATAGTCTGAAAATACACTACCATCCAATATATATATATATATTTTTTTAAAGAAGTCTCTTTTGCTTACATCGACTGCATTTATTTGATTATAAAATACAGTTAATTTTTTTAAAATATTATTACAATTAATACATGTTAACAAATGTATACATTAATAATTTTTAAAATTTCTGTGATGGCAAAGCTGAATTCTAATATGCTGATTTGATTTTAAAGAAACATTTCTTATTAGTGATGAAAACAGTCGTGCTACTTACTATTTGTGAGGAAACCGTGAAGCATTTTTTTGAAAGTTCAAAAGAACGGCATTTATTTGAAACAACTATTGATGGCCCGTTAATAACAATTGTAGTGAAAATGACTTTGTTGTTGTTGTTGTTCTTATTATTACTCTGTGTGTCTCCATCTATAGGCTAAGCGCATCTCGGGCAGTGATGCTCTGTCTCATCCGTATTTGGATGAGGGTCGTCTGAGGTACCACACCTGCATGTGTAAGTGCTGTTACTCAGTGCCCAGCGGGAGGGTGTACACCCGAGACTTTGAGCCGCCTGCGGATCGACCTTTTAGCCACAACTATGAGCAGAGCATGCACTCTGTCTGGCAGGGCAAAGGTGACTCTTTTTATCACTCTGGCCCTTTGTAACAATATTAACCTTCATCATCTTTTGACATGAAGGATCTATTTTGATAACCCATTTTCTCTTTTCATCACGTCAGAGCTCATCCATCGTTTTATAACAGAGCACCAGCAAGGCAAACGAGTGCCTTTGTGCATCAATCCCCAGAGTGCAGCCTTCAAAACCTTCATTAGGTCAGTAGAAGTACAAGCATTTTTTGTCAAACCTTTTTTGAATACATGCACTCAAAATGAACAATGACATGGAGATGTAATATTTACTCATTCATGTAGTTAATTTGATAGTTGCTTGGCTATAAGATTTATTGTTGTTGTATTTTTAAATACCTGGCGTATATATCAATATCTAGAGCGGGTGGTCTCTATAAAATGCACTTATTTAAAATAATATTTGTTGTTAATGTGTAAATCTATATAATAATAATATAATATTAATAATGTATTTTTGTTGATAGCCAGCAGTAAAATAAATATAAATTAATAACCATACAAAATAAATATTTGTATAAATCTTATATGTGACACGTGCTGGCAAAAGGAGTCGGAATATGCACGGGATAATTTCGAGCTAAAGAAAAAACAAGTAAAAATTATTTTTTTTTTAGGTTTTCGCAAAAATTAGTTCATTTAAGACCACGTGTAGAAATCCCAATGCTCCAAATAGCAATTAAACATCTAAAAGTATCTTTTATTTCTATGTTTTCGGAGAGGAGTTCCTTTGTTCGTGAAAGCGATCTAACTCAAGCTGACTGACAGATCTGATGCTTGCGCACTAAGGCCCTGTCCCAAATGGCACCCTAAACCCTCGCAGTCTTCCTCTGAATCTGCACTTTCACAACTTTAATGCCGCGTGGGCTGCCACTGCGTAACCCACACCAGTGCGGGCTCGGCAGAAGTGCGCATTGAGGGTGCATATCGACCTCAAAGGGGGTGCTCGCGAACACCCTAAAATGTCAAATGGGACCCCCTTCGGTCTCGTGGACTTAACGGACACGCGCACGCAGCGGCCATTCTAAGTCCACAAGACTGAAAGTGCACATGAAATGTGCCATTTGGGACAGGGCCTAAGATGCCTCTCACAGCGCGCAATCCCGTTATACACACATACACAGAATTACAGTATTTCAAAATATCTGTCACGGTGAGTATTCACACAAAGATGATCTGTTATGTCTCGTGAACGTTTGGTGATGTGAGCATTGCGACTCATTTTGTCAGCACGGGTCACATATAATGGTAGTGCTAGTAGTAGTTTTATTATATATATATATATATATATATATATATATATATATATATATATATATATATATATATATATATATATATATATATATATATATATATATATATATATATATATATATATATATATATATATATATATATATATATATATATATATATATAATGTATATGTATATGTATATGTATTATATATATATATATATATATATATATATATATATATATATATACATATAAATAAACCCATATAATGCTTTTTTGTGTTATGACCACCAAACTTCCATTTTAAAGGGTTAGTTCGCCAAAAATGAGCATTTTAATCAATTACTCACCCTCATGTCATTCCAAACAGTAAGACTTTATCTTCAAAACACAAATGAAGATATTTTGAATGATATCTGAGCTCTTTCTCTCCATTGACAGCCTACGCAACTACCACTTTGACGCTTCAAAAAGAGATTGTAAAACTAATCCATATGAATTGAGTGGTTTGAACTTCATTGGCAAGAATGGACTTCATTGGTTCTTGAGGAAGCTCAAACATGCTGCGTAACACGAGAGTGAACCTCATTGGTTCTCGCGTGTCCAGCGAGCATTCTTGAGCTTCCGATTACCACAACTGATGTGCGAGTTGATGAATGTTTATATGTGAATAAAAGCCTAAATTCAATCTGATCATCATATAAAATGATCGTATCTCTTCAGAAAATTTGGACTAAACCACTAAATTCATAATGATTCGTTTTACGATCTCTTTATGAACTTTTTTTTTTTCTCTTTATGACATGTCAATGGAGGGACCGAAATCTCTTGATTACATGTTTCGAAGATGAACAAAACTCTGGGTTTGGAACGTCATGAGGGTGAGGAAATGGGTGAACTATCAAGTCATTATTTTTCTTCTTGTGTATCAGATCCACAGCCTGGCATTCGTCAAAAGTATCGAGGAAAGAAGAGAGATGAGGGATGGGGTGGATTCTGGGAAATGTGGATCACAGGAGCAAACTTGCATTGGAGATGATTGAAGGATCACATGCTTTTGAACGCATTCTCGGCACTCTTTCCAAGTCAACATGGGGATTTCTCAGAAAAACATTTTTCCAGTTCTACTTTCACAACACTGATGAATAATGCTTCTGATGCTGCTGAGAACAGTTTTATACTGACTGTGTGCTTGAGGATTATGGGAAATTTTGGGAAGTTTTCCACAGGAAAAAAAAAAAAACAAGGAAATCTCATGGATTGTGGAATTTTGACTAAATGAGCCAACGTTAATGTTGTGCAATACAGATATCTGGAATAATGCAAATGACTAGACTGGGCTGACCATGATTTCACTAACAGATGAGATGATAGCGCTCACAAGTCCATAGCATCACCCCCGGCGGCCATCTTTAATCTGTGGTGTACCTCCAAATTCTCTCTATAGACTTCCTATCACTGTGTTCCTTTTGCGGGTTCTTGGGTTTTACTCTTAAATTTCTGGTAACCAAAAGTTCTTCTCAAGTCTTCTTTCTTTGTTACTCCTTCCTCATTCAACCGAATGCTTTCTGTTCAAAATCACTTTTTCCCTTACTGATATTATTTTCATTTTATTTCGTTTTTTGGGGGAGTTTTATTGTGCAGATTCCGTTCTAATCCCTCAATATTTCTTATGAAGCATCCTGTGCAAATGATCCTTGAGCAAATGCATTAGTTTTAGAGTTGTATTAGAATGCTGTATAGGGGTGATGGCGTCTCGTGTGCCGATGGACGTACGTGTTTATCTGTGGAACGTAGGTACTGTGCTGTTCCCGCCTAAAGCATCTTCCCAAAGGTCCCGTCTCCCCCTCTCCTAGGACCAAACGAGATTGATATCAGTATCCTGCTCTCTGATTGGGCGAGGCTCTGTAGGCAGAGAAGATGGATCGACTCTTATTTATTGTCTTTTTAATTTATTGTCTTGTCCAACTTGTTCGGTGTTAGGTGGACCAGGTGCGTGGGTTTCATGGCGGCATGAGCGAACCATCTGGTCCGTGCGTGTTTTTGAAAAAACTGCAGTTTCAAGAGTTTAGGGAATGTGCAGTGTTGTACCTTTTTTTAATATTTCATTACCTCAACTGGCCCTCGGTTCACTGGGCTTGTGTGTGTGTATAGACTGAACCCAATCATTTATCAAAAATGTACTGTAATGCAGCCGAATGACGTCAAGCGTGTGTGGAGCTGGTCCACTGGGCGCCAATCTCTCTCCGGATTGTTTCTGAATCGATCTGCTTTTCTTTTTCCTTCAGAGCAAGGGATTGTTGGGACGGTGACTAATGGGTGAGTTTTAGATGCTTGTTTGGAGAAATGCTGCTGTTTTGTGTAATACCTCCCTGACTCTTTTGTAAAAGTAACTCGTCTAGAGCTCAGGTTTCATATTCTACAATATGGACTAGACTGTAGACACTGGACGTGCATCCTGGCAGAGTTACTGTATACAGGCAGTTGGTGCTCTCTGGGTTTATTGCGGAAGGCTGAGTACTCAAATGCCCAGCACTGTAAATGTTTGCTTCCTACCAGCAGGTGGCAACAAAAGTGAGGGCACGATTGGATGCATCAAGGCTGTTCCTCATCAATAATGTCTCTCAATGCATGTGTGTATGGACTTCACTTGGATTTGCAAATTGCAGTGCATTAGGAGTTTTATTTTAGAAACTTTTTAAATGTGCTGTTGCTATTTAATTTTATTATAGGAACATGTTCTTTTTAGGTTTTTGTTTTGTTTTTATGTATTGTGACCAATTCGTTTAGGTTTTGGTTTAAAACAATTTTTTTAGTTGTTGTTTTTATGACCACTTTTGCTATTGTGTTGGTAGAAAAACTAGCAAAATAGTGACAGGAATGAAGATCAGTGGGTTGGTTTAGTCATTTTCGTCTTGCCGACTGCCAAGCAGAAAGTGAACTTTTCAAGTAAACGGTGAATTTCCTTTAGTCGTAAGATAATAGATGTTAGACATTTTTAAGATGAAACTGAAAACTTGATATTCGTGTTAATGACTATTATGGCTTTGGTAATATGATTGAACAGTTGTTTTAAGATGGTTATATCTTCTTGTTATCTGTTTTATTAGATTTTTTTTCTTTTTTTTTTTCTTCTTTTTTTTGTCTGCATTTTAGAAGAAGAAAAAAATGTTTTTGGACTTTTTGTGTTCCCAACAAATACTTGAAGTTTATAAGAAGAAAAAAAGAGAAGTGGATTAGGGTAAAATAGACATTAAAGAAACAGACACTGGAAACCTTGTCTCTGCATCTTTTTGGCTTGTCATCACAATTGTATTCCAGTTCCAGGACAGAACTATATTTCAATTATAAAGTTTTGAAGAAGTTTTATTGTTCATGTGGTTTTGCAACTATTTCGGTTAGAAATGAAAATTCTGCCTATTTTCTATATGCATATTATAGAACTTGTATTGTTAACAATTAATCATGCTTTGACCTTTTAATGTTTAACAATGTTCCCAAAGAAAAACCCTTTTACGCCACAATATAGATGAATAGATCTGTTGCTACTTTTGTTTTTTCGCAACTTTAAAATTGTGATTTTAAAAGTTCTACTAAAAAAATCTTCCGATCTTAAGTTTGGTAGTCAGTTGATCATGGCACTGTTTGTCAATGTTTGTTCAAAGAGGACCTTCTAGAAAAGATTCACATGACAAACATATAGGAAACTAGGGTTGTAACGGTATGAACATGTTTATCATATCATGCAAATTTGCTTACCTGCGATATTGCAGGTGGAAATAAATAAACCTGCGCATAAGCAAATAAAAGAAAAGATGTTTTAAAGAATGTTGGTAACCAGACAGTTGATGGGCCCTATTGACTTCCATAGTAGGAAAAAAAAATACTGGTGCTATGGAAGTCAGTGGCTATTGTCTGCTGTCTGGTTACCAACATTTTTCAAAATATCTGACAAAATTGACCATTTCAATTTTTGGGTGACCTATCCCTTTAAGGCCTTTTATATGATTTCTGAGATGCAATGGGAATTACTGTCACGAAAATAGAATTTACAGTGGGCCTATAACGCATATATCACGTAAAATGTGTGAATTGATGGATGGATGAATAAATTGACAATAGAGCTGTACAATAAATCAAATTGCGACCTTGTCTGTGAATATTAAAGTACAAAAAGACTATATAAATGTATGTAATAAGCTGTCTGGCTGAATGAGCTCTTCCGTTTCGTCTACTACAGTACATAGTCTATGCCTCAAGTACGCGTGACGCCCATGGTGTTTTCAGCACCTGCCATCTCACAATACAAGGACGTGGACACATGGCTGCTCTGAAAGAAAGCATTTTATTTCATTTTATTTGAGAAAAAAATCTATTGTCAAATACACTCTGAAATTCAAAGGTCTCACTACACCAATCATATTAAATGTTTGGTTGAAAATATGACAGAAATAGTCTGTATTATTATTGTATAATGGAATGTACTTAGGTATAATAATAATACAATTTATTTAAACATTCAGGAATATAATTTGTCCATGTTTTAATTGAGTAAATCTCTGTTGTGCAGCACAGTAGCAGAAGTTGTTACATTTTCATTTGATTCCTAAAAAGAAAAGTAAAGAGTAAAATAGATTTTGTAGGATGTTATTATTAAAACATTTAAATAAATTATTAATGATAAATACAAGTTATTTATATCTTTAATTGATTATTACATTTAATTGATTAGACATGTTTTTGATGATTGCAATTTAAAAAAAACAGAACAAATGGTTTCAAGTTTCAGAATCAAAATCTCATAGGCCTACTGTTCCAACCCTAGCTGGTCACAAGTCACCAGACTACATAAAATCCTTATGACCAAGGGCCACATGTACATGGTTCACTTGATTTTAAGTACATGCGCTTTATTTCACATGTTTTCAAGTCCCTGAAGTAACCATAAATGGAACTTCGGATACCTTGTTGTGACCATATATCTCCATATAATTTCCATATGCATATAGCCTTCCAAGAGAGAGAGAGAGAGCTGAGACTGCAGGAGTCTCCTGCACTGATATAAGAGATTACACTTAATTATCTTTGTCTTGTTTCCCAGTAAAACTATTGTTAAGACGCTGCTCATTTTGTGCAAATGAGCAGCGAGCAAAGGAGCAATCTTCCTCGCAAAATTCAGTTTATCGCTGAAGGAATTTTATATAAAAATATAAAAAGTACTAAATGCTACATTTCCTAAAATTAGCACATCCATTAAGTATTTTGGGCAAATATAATTTTTAGGTTCCAGGGCCTTAAGTATAAATATAAATATAAATGTTCCTTTCACACGCTGCTATTTATAAAAAAATATATATAATAATAAACTGTCTTGGCATATGCACACATTACTGGTGAGATTTTAGCATATCTTTCCCATCAGGAATATTACATATTATAAAAGTAGAAATATAATTATAGCTATGATGTGAAACACCCTGCCCATGCAGTTGATGCTCATTTTTGCTGCATACAAACATTCTGTCATGTCAGGAACTAAGCCCATCTTTCAACAAAAATAATATATATAATGGATTTGCTTAAGATGATAACGTTTTAAGGAAATTAAATATTTTATTATGTACTAGTATGTATCTTTATATCACAGTGATAGAGGTTTCTCCACCTGTTTTCATGTAACTAGATCAAATATTATAATTTATCAGATACGGTTAGATGGAGTAAGTCGATGTTAAACTCATAGGCAGCCTTTCATATAATCACCCAGTTTTATAAAAATCTATACACAAATGTACACTCTGTTCTGGTGTGCTGAGCAAATAATAATTATGTGCATCAGCAAAATATTGGCAATTCTGTCTTTCTAGTACGGACTGCTAAAACAATGAAAAGACGGCGGACCATAAATAGTTAATGCAGTCTCGCACTATCAGGTCACTTTGTTTTTACTCGCAATTGGTCAGATTTACTGTCAATCAAACCATAAACCAATAAACGAAGGGGAAATCTGTCGCGTTCGTCTCGTTTAGCCAATCAGCGGTTAGTTACTAAGAGTCGCGGTGCAGATTTAAAAGTAAAATTAATCTCTTGTCAACACATTTTAAGACTGAGACCAGTCGAAAAGACGTGATTCCGGAATCGAGAACGATGCACAGTAAGTTAACCCGTTTTTTCCGTTTCCGTGTAATTTTTTGTTGACTTCTCCGGTGATATTAGTTAAAGGTTATGTAAAAAGACAACGGAGACCACGGCTGTATTTAACCGCTCAGCGAGGCTCTGAGTCATGTTAGCACAGCGCTAGCCTGAAAGCTAGCGTGTGTCTTTCTCTGCTTTGCCTACATAGGAATTAGAATAACGCCATTATTTAGATAACCTTCGGCATTTGGTTCAGAATTTGCACATGTTTTGTAGTCAAATATGAGCCATTCCACCCTCCCTGCCTTCTTCGGTGCCCACTGGTTTTGTCTAATCCAAGTGAGGTGGTCAGAGAGGCAGATCCGGGGACCAAAGTGGTTGCCTGGAGACCTGCTTATCTCTCATCCATCTGGCGCAGGTATCCGCTCTCTGCCACGGATAGCCTGCATTTTCATTTAAATTAAGTCATTTGCAAGGCTAATGTTTGAGTGTGGTCATGTCTGACCACTGCAGCTTGTGATCTGCTGACTCAGCTTGAGTTATAGCTTTGTGAAGACCAGCTGGACGCGGATCAGCTCTGTTGTATGTAGGGATGCACTGGATGAAGACAGACAGCTCAGAGACAAACTTTGCATTAAAATTGTTCGTCCTTAAACACTTTTATTGCGTCTTTCTCATTGTTGTTAACATGTGTATTTTCCCCAGAAGGTGCTGCTAAACCAAAACTGTGAAGCAAGCTTTCTGGGATCAAGAGCTAAGGATACATCGACAACATCATGTCGAACGTCTCACAGATGCTTCATGGACCTTGTGATCCGATTTCTGCAAGACTGTGACAGGATTGTCCTGCCCTATAACCGACGCCGCTCAACCTTAAAGTAATAATCTCCCCTTTTTTGCTTGCCTCTCTTGCTCTTGTCCAATATGACCCTGTCCTCGTTTATGAATGTTTTAACCCATTCAGACTCAATGTATGTGTTCTCACTTCTATTACTTTTCTCTGGTGTTTTTATGCATAATACTGCTTGTTATGGTTTCCGTAATACGTTTGTGCCATCTTCACCAAAATTATCATTTTCAGTCAGACCATCCCTAACCAAAGTTGTGGAATGAATAATTTGCTCTGACCATAATGCCTGTAACAGCAATAGTCATCTAAACAAATTTAATGCGATGACATTTCAACTTTGTGTCTCTAAGGGGATATGACAAAGCTGTGGTTGGTGTGACATAGTATTATAAGAAAACACCTGAGCTGGATATTGAAAGGTTGCAGGTTTGAGCCCTGCAGAGGAATATAGCCATTCATAGGGGACATACTTGTTTCAATAACTTTATATGACTTGTTTCTTTGTTTAAACTGTTGTATGTTAACCGTAATATTTTGGAATAGTATTATTCCAGCCACTTATTTATTTATTGTTTAGTAGTTGCATGTAATCATGCATAATTTGCGGTTATTACTATAGTAATTACTTATAACATGTTTAACAAAAACACTAAACTAAAGTGTTGGGTTAGTGCTGCATCATCACAAAAGTTTTAGCCTTTCCAGTGTAAATATTCAAGCACTGGAACACATGAATAGGGAATTCGTTACTCGCGTGCTATGTGGGAAGTTTAAACATCTGAAAGACGCATTTCAGACAGCGCGCAAAGTTGAGCTCTTTCATGCCTTCCTGCGCTTGAATGGATAAATTCACTCAAAATGATGTCAAAAAATGCCTGTCTCGGCGAGTATCCTAGTAAACAGTCGGTTGTATCTCAAGTGAACGCAATCCTGCTACTTTCTGCATTTTTAATGTTAATCAAACAACAAAGGACAAAGGAAAAAAATCACTTGCTGCTTTGGAACTTTAAAAAGGATATGAAGACTATGCTATTTATTTGATTAGCCTAGTTTATTAAATTTCGTTACCTGAAAACTGTTAGACCTGCCTAAAGAGCACCGTTTATTTTATTTGTAAATTTGTTGTATTGTATTTATTTGTTCTATTGCGCTTGTAATTTGATTGTTTACTTGTCTTTAAAAATGTAGGCTAGTATATTATATTAGTTAAGCTAGTAGTTTTAGCTGTGGTATTGAAATTGGAAAAGAGGGTTGTGAATTTTCACTAGTAGGCCTATGTAAAATATATTTGGCTGGTAAATTTTCTTAAAGGATTAGTTCACTTCACAATGAAAATTTCCCCTGATAATATACTCACCCCAGTAATATATATATATATATATTATAGAAATGATGGATGTCAGAAATAATAAAAAAAAAATCATAAAAAATCTTGTAATTGATTATGATGTATGGCTCATTTGGTGTATAAATAAGACATACTGTTTTTTTTTTTAGTCTCTGGGTCTAAATGGGGTGCAGCAGAAGAGTTGCATGGCACGGGTTGAACACTTAATAATCATATCGTATCTGGGGCTCTGGGGGCGCATCCCAGTTTTAGCTATTTTTTTTTTCTTTTTTCTTTTCTTTTTTTTTATCGACCATGTGGGGTGGAAAGCGGTTCATTACTGGCTGCCGTAAGCACACACAGCCAGTGGGCCTGTCGCGTACAACCTGTTAGCTAGAGTTCTCGACAAGACTCCCTCTGCCTCGTGTGCTGCTGGACTGCTGGCGATGACAATAGGATGGATGCCGCTAGTCTGCTAGCTCTGAAGGTAGCGTTGTGAATCTGCGAGCTGCTCGCGTGCTGCTTTGCTTCTGTTTACATGAATGGAGAAAATCAGAGCGTGACCCGAGCTGACGTGGGGAATGGTGGAGGGTTTTGTAATATAGCTTGCAGCAGATTTAGAGTCTCTGAATCTGTTTAAAATGCAAAAGCATCATGTGTTGCGCTGTTATATGTTTTCATAATAGGATTTGCTTGTACTGTTCAGTCCCTTGAATTATTGACACGTTGCATGAACAGAATCGTTAGTGAACTAACGCACATTCGCTGTTATGTCTGTAACTCCCTAATTTGGCTGATATAAATTGATTTCTGTAAAATCTTTTTAGCTTTTGTGATTGACTTGCTGCAGACATGCACCCACAGTCCCAATGTTGCAATAACAGGAGTAATCCACTCCCTTTCACCTCCTCCCACAAGGTTTCCCTCACTGTACCACTGAATTACGGCCAACACCCTCCCACCCACCCTCTTTCTTTCTTCTTGCTCTTCTCTCGTCTCGCTCCCCTCCCTCTCCCTGCATTAATCTTTCTAAATCTCTTGCTTGCTAATCCTTTCTGTGGCTATTTTCGTACGGACACCCCCACCATCCCAGCTTCTTCTGCTGATATATATGTATATATAATATAGGACTCCTTACAATGCAATAATGAGACCAGTGAAGGGATGCAGTTGCATTGGAATTCTCCTGAAGATATATGGGGAATCAATCCGTGTCATGCCATTGCAATATGTACCTCATAGTCTTGTAGACCTGACTGTTGAGTTTAGTGGTAGTTAAAGTTAATATGTTGGTGTAATTGGCACAGTACGTTTTATATATGTTGCATTTATGTAGGTATATGTGTTGCTTGTTTGTCATTTTGTCTTCTGAAGTGCATTTTTGTGGTCTAATTTTCCTTTTTTACTCTCCCCATTTGTTTCATCCTTCTGTCTTTACCTTGCCCTTCTCTCTCCTTTCTTTCAGTGAACAGATTTAGGTGAGAATCAAGTTATAATGCTGAGTTTGAAACCAAATGCTAACAAAAAAACAAAAAAAAATGTTTGAAGGTTTTCAAGGTTGTTCTTATATTTATTTATACAATAGAATGTATATATGGATGTTTTAAAAACAAAAGCAAAACCCTAAAATGTGTGATATTTATTCCCTTAAGACAGACCGTGACGTTGAGCAACATTTCCCGAGATTATGCTGAGCATCCTTGCAGCTGGCTCCATATTCTTCCCCGGCCTTTTCCTGCTGTCTAAGCGAATCCTGAAACATGGTCCTGGGCTCATATGGAGCGAGAAGGATGCTGTCATTGTCTCGTCCAGGTAAATAAGGGAAGAGAAAGTGAGACGTGTTGAGCGGTCCTGTCAGGCTCAAACTACCTGCTTTTATTTACTTGTATATATTTAGCCTCACAGAACATGTATGTCAGTAAAGAATATATTCTATCCTCGTTTTGTTTATAAATGGCAGTGGCTTCATAATTGTATTTTGTTGTGTGTGTGATTTTTAATTAATATTCAGTTTAAAAAAAAATATGATAAATTGTATATATATATTATATAATAAAGGATAAATATCTGCATCAGTGAATATAGTGATATACAGTCAAACCAAAATGTATTCAGACACCTTCAACATTTTCTCACATAATCACAGTTTATTCGCTATAGTTTAGAAAATGGTAATAAAATATGACAAGAACTCAGAGTTAAACTGTCAGAACAAATTCATCTTGATAATGTCAGATAAATTTGATAGAAAGGTATGTAATGGATTACAATCAACCAATCAGGGGCCGGATTCATGAACATTATCTTAAGAAGAAAACGAAAGATGTTATTTGATTGAAAGGCGTGTATTGCTGAAGACTCGCTGAATGGAAAACACCTCAAAGCCTGTCTTTTTTCCGCTGCCTGCAGATTACCGTAGATCTCATAATAGATGTGCAGATTATTTTAATTGTGATTGGCTGGGCGGGAGTTAATAACTCGGCATCGTATTTTTAATGTGCCGTGCCATCTAAATTGTTACTTTTAAAGAGCCTGTCTCAAGATGCAGCGGTCTTTCCCATTCATTTGTGCTCTGTCTGTCTTGCGCTCTTTAGAGTGAATGCGTCCGGTATCTGTGTGTGTGTGTGTGTGTGTGTGTGTGTGTGTGTGTGTGTTGTGCTGCCTTGCTAGTTCTAACTTGAGTGAGCGCATCATATAAGCATAAATTATCAATCTGTGTCACTTTAGAGTAGTAATAAATATTATATTTAGCTAGCTGCTGTTATGTTGTAATGCTTAATATTTGAAATAACCCAATAAATTAATTAAACATCTTACATTTGGGTTTTTAAGAAGTTATTTACAATGATTTTTAAGAACATTCTTTTCGGGTATATGAACATTTCTTAAATGTTATCTTAAGAGCAATACAAAACATTCTTATTTTGTAGGTTATGCTGGTCTATCACTAAATGTAATGCTGTGAGTTTGTGGCAGAGATTATTATCATGTTTTGTGGGCATTTTTGCAAGAAACGTATCTGATTACGAACTGCTGAGTAAAGATGTTGCAGGTTATGTCTGATGCATTGATGAACTTTTCTTCTTGGCTAGAAAAGTTACTGTGAAATATACTGCTTAAATGACCCTTCCTTTAACTGGTGTTATCAAAATCTGCTATCAATGGTTTCAAATATCTCTTATGTAAGGGTGTTTGCAGTATGTTTTGGCTCTTTAAAAGCATGTGGGTTTTTTTCCTTTCTCAGGCTGGTGTCCTCTATTCAAGCCATTATGGCGTCCTCTGCCGGGTACATCATCGCCTGTTCTTGTAAAGACATCATCGAGGACCAGTGAGTATCAGCTGAAGATGTGCATTATGGCTAGATCCATAATTTTTTTTTTTTTTGTTGTTGTTTTTTCGTGGTAGTTGATTTTTATCAGCAGGAAGATTCACTATTCTAAACACAACACTGCTTTACTTTAGTGTTTGTTTGTTTTCCCATGTGCACGTGTCTCTCTCATTTGCGTATACAGCTGAGAATTCTCTAATTTCTATGGAATTGTTCCCAGATGTGTAGGAGTGCGGAAGTATTCCCTTAACTCTGAGTGTTTCTAAGAATGTGCTATTCCTCCTATGCATACTTTGTCAGAATAATCTAATTAGGCTCTTAACCTAATTAGTTTCTATCTGTAAATCCATTGTGGCACACCAAGCCAGGGGAAAGGGAGCGAGAGAGAGAGTAGACTTGCAAAATACTCTGGAAAAACTTGGTGACTTTTTATGATGGCTTTAGTCAGCGGTTTCAGTTCATAATTTAAAGCTGCATCTCAACACTCCTAAAACCCATTTGATGTGTTCACGCTGATGGTTTATGGAAAAGGGTTGGCTCTAATTTGATTTTCCTCATCTAGTTGAATTCATCTCGTTTTAAACTGTTTATCTCATTTATTTTTTGCCTCAACTTGAAGGCCCACAAGTGAATTAAGAATGGCAGTTCAAATAGGTCAAAGCAATCATGTTTCATAAATGATTTAAGCCAGGTAAACTCAATTACTCAGGCTATGTGATGTAAATGCAACATCAGGGGAACAGGAAGTCTGGGAATTAGACTAATGCTGTGTCCCCATTTACCTACTTATGCTACGCCTTAAAAGTATGTACTCTTTATGGAGTAAAAGTACATAGAGTGTGTAGCAGAAGAGTAGACCAGCTTTGGGACATACTATCATGTCATAAAATTGGATCTTTAAGGGACGCTCTGTCGCATAGCTACGCACATCCAGTCACTGACAAGATGACTGACAGGCAAGTTTACACAGTTAACATCCTTAACATTTATTTAATTTCCTTCTGTATTGGAGGGATAAGAAGTAGCATGTTGATCTTCCAGGTGTGGGTCTTTCATGGGGAGAACTCCTAATATTTTTGCATAAGGATGCATTTAAAAGTGAATGGCCAAACGGATCTTTATAAAAGTTCACATTGTTGCAGATGAAATGTAACCATTAGAGTGTGCACAGATCTGCACTTCAAAAATGTACTGGAAATACTAGACCATCTGGGGACTTTTGAAATACTCTTTTCAACATACTTTGGGACATCTTGCCCAATTTTTATTATTCGAAAGTCTGTAATATTTTTAATGTTTTTCAAAGACATCTTGTATGCTTACCAAAGCTGTATTTATTTGATCAAAATACTGTAAAAAAAGCTGGCAAGTGCCATTTTCAGCATTTTCAGTCAAATCAAGTCACCTTTATTTTTATAGCGCTTTATACAATACAGATTGTTTCAAAGCAGCTTTACAGTGATAATAGAAAAATTATTCAATGATGCAAACAGTTCGGCTGTACAGCAGCTCTAAAAGAAAATAGTGTCATTCTTTAAGGGCTGAAGTCAGTTCAGTGTTGATTCAGTTCTGCTGAAAAGATTATTAAATTAGTTTATATGAAGCAGTTCTGCAGAAAACAGTTATGTCGACATCCAGCTCGGTTCACTTCTCATCCTATAGTGTCAGTACAGTAAAATCAATATTTTTTGGTTGAATATTAAGTGTCCCCAACTAAGCAAGCCAGAGGCGACAGGGTCAAGGAACCCCAACACCATCAGGTGGCAGAATAGAGAAAAAAACCTTGGGAGAAACCAGGCTCAGTCGGGGGCACTTCTCCTCTGGCCAATGAACGAATACAGTGTGGTTGTTGTTGTTGTTGTTATTGTTGTTTTTAGGGTGTAGGCTGCATCACAAGTCAGAAATCAAATTGTGGATCGGTAGCATTCAGATCCAATTCGGAAGATCGGATTCATAACGCCAGTATGGAGACAAAGCTGGTCATAGGTCTGTGCAGAGGATTTGTCTGGTTCTGGTAGTCTTTGCTAGGTGCAGGTCCACCATCGGATCTGGATACGGACCGAATATGGCTGACTTACAGTAGCCTCGGGATAAACAGAGAGACTAATATTAGTGTAAATGCCATTCTTCTTGTGACGTAACCAGTATATCGGGTGTTATGGGAAGTGTTCCCGGTTCTGGTTGAACTAATTTATGAAGGCTAACAATCCTTTAACGGTTGTGAATTATAGAAATGTGAGAATATAAGAGGTGAGTTTTTTTTTAAGATTGACAGAGTGTGTCTGCCTCCCGAACAATGCTAGGAAGACTGTTCCAGATTTTGGTGTTAAATAGGAAAAGAATCTAATGTCTGCTGTTGATTTTTATATTGTAGGTATTATCTGGACAGAATTTTGTGACCGCAATAGATTTGATGGAGTATAATGCGTTAAGAGCTCGATCAAGTACTGAGGAGCTAAACCATTTAGTGCTTTTGTAAGTATTTAGCAAGATTTTAAATATGCAATGTTTAATAGGGAGCCAGTGTACTGTTGACAGAACAGGTCTAATGGTCATACTTCCTGGTTCTAGTAAGAACTGGAGCTGCTGCATTTTGGACCAGCTGGAGTTTATTTATTAAATGAGCAGGGCAACCACCCAGTAGAGCATTATAATAAACCTTTTTTGCATTTGTCATTGAGAGCATATGTTGTAATTTAACTTGGGGCTGGGTGATATGGCCAAAAAAATCTGTATTTTTTTATTAAATGGCAATATACGGTATATATCTAGCTATTTTCTTTGTTTTTCTGTTTTGGATTAAAATTTGTTTTATTTATTTAAAAAAAAAAAAAATTCACATCCTGCCCAATGATGTCATACAAACAATGTTGATAATGAAGGCTATGAAAAAAAATGTTGAATGTAATGTAGGCTATGCAATATATTATGTGCAAAAGGTGTTAAAATGACATTACATTTTAACATTCTAAGAAAAAAACAAAATCAATTTAGATTTACTAAACCTAAAAATGAAAATAAAAACAAAAGCAACAGACTAATTATATTAGCCTACATTTGATTACCCCATTTATAATGGTCACTCATAAAAATACACTTACTTGTAGGTTTAAAATTCCACTATGGCACATTTATTGTCAAACAACAAATATTTTAGCAATATGTATATTTTAGTCAAGAGTTATTGTGCACCTATTCAATTGCGCTACGTCTGTTTGGTACGAATGCCCACGCCGGCACTCATTCATGGAAGCCTGAATTTTAGCTGAGATTCACTTCACGTCTTGTCTGCTATCACCAGACCAAGCTAAATTTAAGATTGGACATTGGTCTGGGGAGTCTGCTATGCATTTTCTACTGCACGAGAGGTGTGATAAACAAGCATAATTCAAATGACTCTGTACATAATTGGATAGTCCTTCAACCAATCAGACCACAAGAGGCGTGATCAACGGGCATCAATCCATCGGTTCTCTATCCGTCATCGTGTTAAACCCGCCAGTAGCGTGCCAGGTGGATAAGCCAGTCTGTGATTGGTTCCCGCAAAAGTGTAACAGAAGCAGGAAAAATGAATGTACAGGTTTCCAGACTGAGCTGCAGGGCGAAATCAAATCGCCGGCATATCAGGCTGGGTTTAGACAGTTTACTTCACGTCCTCTCCTGACAGCAAAATGGACATATTTGCATGACTTTCTAACATTTACAGATGGTGAATATACCTCTGAAATGCAAGTTATGCACTGAGGAAAGCACCACATCTCAAACGCATTAAACAGCGCAAGGATTTATCTGTCAGTCAGCATATGTATGCGTCAGAGCATCTGACAGGGCAAGCTGATTTAAACTATACGTGTTAACTATATCTTGCTAGTTAATTTGAAGCCCTTAATATAAAGCATGTCATGTTTAGGACTCCATTTTACATTTCCATATTGTTTCTAAAAAATATATTGATATACTGTACACACTCAATATACTGCCCAGCCCTAATATAAATATATTTTTAAGATGGACAAATGCGGTTTTACAGATGCTAGAAATGTTACTTTCAAATGAAAGTTTGGTATCAAAGAGCACACCCAGGTTCCTAACTGACGAGTAAGACCTGACAGAGCAGCCATCAAGTGTTCTTACTGATTCTTGGTTATTACGTGCGGAGGTGTGGCAAGCAGGACTGGGCTGAGAGCCATGGGAACGGAGTGAGGCCTGTGGCGCGAGTGCTAATGAGCGTCACCTGCACGCCACAGTGGTCTCGAGTCTCACGCAGGAGCTCCGGAAGAATAAAAGGATTGACGACTGTGCAAGACGAGAGAGGACCAGGCCTAGACTATTCAAGTTGTGTTTTTCTTTGTTTTTATGCGGCAGTCTTCCGTGAGGGGCTGACGCTTTACTTACATGTTGTTGTTGTTTGTTTATTTTGGAATCAAAGTTTGTTGAACATTTGCCGGTTCCCGCCTCCTCCTTTCCTGAGCCTTTAAATCTTGCTAAATTTGTGCTGAAACTTGGGAGGAAGGAGGGACGCGCTGTCATAGAGTACTCGCCGCTGTGGGGAATTTGCTGTACTTTCGAGTTGGATTCCAAGAATCTGCCACCAAGGACGCTCGTGAAGCTGGAGAGCTCGGTGAGGTGACGGCTATACTCACCTCCGTCAACCAAAGCATGAAGGGGCGGTTGCTGAGTGGTTGCAGATGTTGCAGTTTGCCAACGTCCGGGTCTGCATCCAGCCACCAGCATGTGGAGGAGCTGGTGCTATGGGAATGGTGCCTCGCCGCCGGATGCTGATGAGGATTCGTTGTCGCTGGGCATCAGGGAATAGTGGGGGTGAGGGGTAAGTCTGTCCACCTGAGGTATTCAGGCAACGTGGAGAAGTTCTCCCGGCTAGTTAAGGACAGAGCGGCAGTACATTTTGCAAATTGGACCAAGATTTTTTTTTCCCTCTCTCCCCTCTCTTTCCTCATCCTTCCGTCTCCTTTTCTCTCGCCTCATCTGTCCTTACCCCCAGGTGCTGCGGCCACTGTGATGGGTGGGGGAGTAGAGCGCAGTCTTGAGGGTACCCCCAGCCTGTGAGGGGAGATGGGGGGGTATGTGGCTAGCAGGGTGGGGCCGAGAGCCGTGGGAACGGAGCGAGTCTGGTAGCGCAAGTGCTAATGAGCGTCACCTGCACGTCACACCAGTCTCGAGTCTCACGGAGACCTGGATTATTTATGCGTTTCATTATGTTTATATGCAGCAGTCGTCCCTGAGGGGCTGCCGTTTTACTTTTGTTTTGTTGTTTGTTTATTTTGGAATTAAAGTTTGTTGAACGTTCGCCGGTTCATGCCTCCTCCATCCCTGAGCCTTTAAATCTTGCTACAGGAGGTTTTTTCTTCAATAAATAAAACCTCTGTTTGTTTGTTTTTTCCGATTTAAGTAGTAGACTAGTAAATCACTAGTCATCCATTTTTTTCTTTATATCATCTATGCATTCTGTTAATTTTTTTAATTAGATGAAACATACCAAAGTATGATTACGACAATGAGTCCAGGCGCATGTTGTCTAACACCAATAGAGGTTAGAATGTCTATGAATTTCAATCCCAATGCGTCTTTTTCATTATCTACATGGATATTAAAATCACCAACAATTAAGACTTTATCTTTATCAGTACTAACTTAGCCAGGGTTCTGTCAAACAGCACATCTAGGTTATGATCTGTGATCATATCATTTACAATAAGTTATTTTGTAGAAAAGGATCTAATATTCAGCAAACCCAGCTTTATTCTTTGTTCATCTGTATTATGTCTGTTTTTCTATTTGTTGAACATCAGATTTTTACCTTTTAAATAAGTTTAGGAGTTGTTTGTGTTTACTAGACATGGGCACAGTCTCTATATGATGAGAGAGTCTCTATGTGTTGGAATTTATCTGACTTCTGTGACGTTTCCAATTGTCTATGAACCCTTTATTATTCTGCGGACACCATTCAGACAGCCAGTCATTGAGTGCATTATTCAGCATAATTTCTCCAGTCTTCAGTGTCACATGATCCTTCAGAAATCATTCTAATATGCTTATTTGGTGTTCAAGAAACATTTCTTATTAATGTTGAAAACATTTGTGCTGCTTCATATTTTTGTAAATAGTTTTACTGCCTCTACAATCTGACTGGTGCTTGATTTGCTAGTCAAATTTTAAGGGAATACTTCACCCCAAAATGAAAATGTCATGATTTACTTACTCCCATATTGTTGTTGTAAACCTGTAGGAATGTTTATCTTGCATGCAACACAAAATGAGAGATTTATCAGAATCTTAGAGGGTTTTTTAAATAAAAATTTGTATACATGGTGTTATATTTTCAAGGCCAACACACCTGCCTGTAACCTTCAGGTGCAGTACTGAGCACCTTGGTCATGTTCATAGAAATATCAGGCAATAATTAATGGAAAGTTCATTTAATCTGCACAGGTTTGAAATGTTGCTTTTCTGAGCATAATATCTGCAAAATTCTTTTTTAAATCCTTATCAAATATAAAGGACGACTGGGAAATAATCATGTTAAAGTTGATCATTGACCCTGTCGCCGGTTCACCACTGTTCCTTCCTTGGAGCACTTTTTATAGATACTGACCACTGCAGACCGGGAACACAAGAGCAGCAGTTTTGGAGTTGCTGACCCAGTCATCTAGCCATCACAATTTGGCCCTTGTCAAACTCGCTCAAACCCTTACACTTGCCAATTTTTCCTGCTTCTAACACAACTTCGAGGTCAAAATGTTCACTTGCTGCCTAATATATCCCACCCACTAACAGGTGCCGTGATGAAGAGATAATCAGTGTTGTTCACTTCACCTGTCATAATGTTATGCCTGATCGGTGTGTGTATATATAGTGTGTGTGTGTAAATGTGTATGTATGTGTATATAACACTGTTTCTCAATTTATCTCGATCTTTCATCCCATATCTCTCTCTGCTCCCTCTGTCCAGGCATTGGCTTACCAGCAGCTATATCCTCTTTGCGGTCCCCTACTTCATCTATGACATCTATGCCATGTTCTTGTGCTACTGGTACAAACTTCAGGTCAAAGATCACGAGGAGGATAGCGAGGCCAAACCGATGAGGTCAGCCATCATCGGCTATCTGCGCAGAGAGTTCCTTATGGTCTTGCACCATGTCGTCATGGTTACTGTCTGTTTCCCTGTCTCAGTGGTGAGTGGAATGAGGATGGTGTGCCATTAACATATGTTTTTTCATAAACACACACATATAAAGTACTTTTTTTTTAGGTATATGATTATGCCCAGAGCCAGTCTGGCCTTATGTTTAGAGTGTTGTAACAGTTTTGGCTTCATGACTGTTTAAGAGTGATTTGATGGGATCATGCTGTGTGGGTAGGGGTGTAACGGTACACAAAACGGATGGTTCGGTACGTACCTTGATTTTAAAGTCAGCATGGGAGCAAGGGAGAGAAAACTAAATTTAAAATTGCTTTTTATTTATTTTCATTAAACGGTAGTTTACTGAACAATTTGTATCTGTCCTTAAATTAATCCAATTATAACTAAAAGTTTCTTAAAGATAATGCTGTAAACTATATAGAGAGCCCTTACATTACAAAAATATTAACAACAGAGCCCAAACTATTTTTGCACTATTCAAGCACGTAAATACTGTCTCTCTTCTTCTTCTGCATGACAAGCGAGTGTCAGAAGCGTAAAGTGCCACAGCACCGCCTTGTGTACCGGGAGCAACATCTACTGAATGTGCACGTTCACTTGGCGCATCGCCAGTGAAAATCGCTTGGGTGTGAACACTCAAGACGCGCCGAAAAACGTCACGAAAAACGCTGGCGATTATCGGGCGATATTCGTCCCGGTGTTTACAGGCCTTAAAGGTGAACTATGTAGGATTTTTGCAGTAAAATATCCAGAAACCACTAGGCCAGTGTTATATATTTTGTTCAGTTGAGTACTTAGAATATCCCAAATGTTTTAAACTATTTGTAAATCGTGAGAAAATTGCTATTTTAACCAAGGAGCCGGGACGTGTGAGCTATGCGTGTGAGGGAGTCGCCTGTCGATTGCGTCATATCTGCGTCACACTCGGTCTCCGGTTTTATTCAGTGAAACACTTTACTCTCACTGCAGTGTGAACAAGTGTCATAGCAGCCGCCGAGCGAACGTCATAACTTCCTTTTCAACACACTCAGATATATCTAATACGATAAACAGAGTTGGGTTACCTCAGACTCATGACTGGAAAAGAGGAAGTAGCGCCGGCAACCGTGTCATAATAAAAGTCCCGCCAGCGACTATGCCATAATAACAGTCCCGCTCTTCAATCGCTCCTGCGGCCTTGCTCAGCTCCACAACACTCGCTCCTGCTCTACTTCAGACTACAGTAATGTTAATAATCGCATCCATGAACATGATTTCTGCCTGAGTCCTATCCTGACTGTTTTCCACCGGCTGTGAGGTGAAGACCACATGTCCCGAGATTCTGCGCTCAAACGTGCCGTCATCAAACTACGCCTTTGTTTTGAACAGGCGACCTCTAGTGGACGGAAAAGTTACATAGTGTAGCTTTAAGAACAAAAAAGTGGACACAGGCAATTGAGACAGAGCACAACACTGAGAACTAAACCCACTAGAGGGCAGAGCCACGGCTCCCACCACACGCATTCATGCACTGCGCATAGGGTACCAAGTGCTGAGGGGGGCACCCAAAGAGGACCCATCCACAACCCCAGCCCAACCCCAATTGGCTCAGCTTTACAAAGTCGCGAATGGCACCATCGCGGGCACCATAAAGAAATTACACTCAGGACACCAATACGGCCAGCAATCAGCAACAGGAAATATAATATATAAAACTGACATTTGGATATTTGACTTAACAGTGACAAAATGTTTACTGCACACATAGGCATACTGAGTGTCAGGATCCCAAAATGTACCCATTCTTCTTGCTGATGCTTCACGTCTTATTGCCTGTATCCACTTTTGTCTCCTTAAAGACACTTTTGTCTCCTGTTTTTTGGGGGTCAACAGCTTATAAAAACTTATTTCTGTGTTTTGTAGCTTGTTTGCTATACACCCTGTCACTTAGCAGCTTTTTGTTATAAGTCCGAAATGACAATGAGGCAGCCTCATGCAATGGAGAGTTTGCTCATGATGGAGGATGGAAAAGTCAATGGAGAGCGTTGGATTGCTGGTGTGGGTGTGGTCTAAATGCACTCTGTCTCTATACAGTGTTTTGTCACGTCACATTAAAGAGAGTCCAAACGGCATTTATCGCTTAAATTTTGTGATAAAATGGACAGAATACTTGATATGTTCGTGTGGGAACTTGGATTGAAGTGTGTTCCGCATCCTATTGTTAAAAATTGAATTCGGTACCTTTCGGTACACATGTGCACGTACCAGAAGTCCTGTACCGAAACTGTTCAGTACGAATACGTGTACCGTTACACCCCTTTATGTGGGTGTCTTGAAGTGTGGCTGAGTCTAACTTGTCCTGAATGGGCCTGTGTACTTTCACCCTGTGATTATGCCCTCCATCACTCTCCATCTGTATCCATGGAGATTGTTGCTGTCGGCAGCGGTACAGCAGCCAGCACCCTGGCATTAGCTGCACTCAAATGGCAATAAGTGTTATGGACTGATAAGAGAGGAGAACCTCTGCAGCACTTTCCTCTGATAAAACCACACTACGCTTGTCTACCTCTGACAAAGGTCTGACTTTCTCTTCCTTTTTCTTTCTGTTCTTACTTTCCTTTATCTTTTCTTCATTCCCTTTCCCTTCCATTTCTGTATCCTCATACCATTCCCTTTTTGATTCTTTTTCTTTTCCCTTCCCTTCCACTCCTTTCCCTTTCTCTTTATATTTCTCTTCCTTTTCCCTTACCTTTCCTTTCCCCTTCCCACTTTCTTTTATTTGCTTTTCTCTTTTACGTTTCCTCCCCTTTCCCCTTCCTTTAAATTGTATTGTCTTTCCTGTAATTTTCTCCATTCTCCCTTTCCTCGTCCCCTTCCATTTTCCATTCCCTTCCATTATTGTGTCTTTTTTCTTTTCTTCCCTAATTTCCTTCTTTTTCTTTCTCTTTCCATTCCCATCCTTCCCTTTCCTGCTGTCCTTTTCCCCTTCCCCTTCATTTTCTCATCCTTCCCTTTCCTTTCCCTCTTTTCCTCTCTTTCTAGTTCTGGAGACACGGCAAAGGGGATTATTTCCAGGGTGTGATGTTCATGGCAGAACTCAGCACCCCGTCTGTCTGTCTGGGAAAAATTCTCATCCAGGTACTAAACACAATCACTCACATCTTTCCATCTCTTTCAGACTTTTTGTCGTGTCAACGTATCTTTCTTTTGAATGACATAGACAAGCAGATTTTCAGATTTCTCTTTCTTTTCCTTATAGTGTATGGGTAATTTCTACCAGACTGACTAATCTTAAGACATCTGATTGAATGACAGTGATCTTTCACAGACTTGTTTACTGTACCAACTCTCTTGTCTCCTTCGCTCCTTGATTGTTAAATGTGTAGTGGGGAATATTGAATCACGGTTGTTAGGGTTCATTGCTCTGCCTATTAATATTTTTCTATCTGTTAATCACTCTCTCTTTCTCTACTTCGTGCTCTCCTTTGTTTCTTTGCCTCAGTACAAGCTACAGCACACTCTCCTACATAAAGTCAATGGAGCTCTTATGCTGGTCACTTTCTTCATCTGCAGAGTTCTTCTCTTCCCCTACCTCTACTACGCCTACGGCAGGTATGATCACTATTTAACACTCTCAATCATTCAGTCTTTTAGGTCTTATATTTCTCTATCCCATCTTTCTTTTATCCTCTCTTTCTCCACTGATTCACAGTCCCTCTAATATTAACATGAAATCCTAAATCTGGAAGTTTTCTTTTTTGGTCAGACATAAATATGCATCACATTTCTCACTCATTCTCAACCCAGGATTTGTTTCAAACATGAGACATTTTCACATTTCTCCTAAATGATTGTAATAACCACCAAAGATCATGAGCCGTGTTGTTTTGAATTGATGGAATACCAGGACAAACATCATCAATCTGGATGGCATGTTCTAATTTAAAGATTCCAGCACTGATGTATTATTCAGAAGACTGAAATTTGAGCATCCTTAGACTTTCAGTAACACTTGTACTCCTAGTTACATTTCTGAGTGGTCTTTACTGGCAAACACATGGCTAAGAAGTTGTATTTGCTTGCACTAGCAAGAGGATTTTAAAAAAAAAATGTAATTTCCAAAACTGAACAAATCATGGAAAATATCTCGGGAAGGTATTGCTCTTTGAGAGTGCACTTTTTGCATTTGAAAATCCTTTAAATTACCCCCTAGTAGTTTTTGTCGGAAAAAGTCATCCAGTTTCAGAACGTGTGAAAAATCAAGTTCAGATACTGTATAGTTTGATGTTAGTTACTTGCATCATCCAAACGTGTGTGTGTGTGCGTGCGTGCGTGCGTGCGCGCGCGTGTGTTCAAACTTTTCTCGAAAGGGACTTAGAATATACTAAATACATCTAATTCCTTACACCGTGTTTACACCAGACGTGAGCGGCACTGTGCGACAAAATTAGATAGAACCCATTATAATGATGCTGTCTACACTGGATGCGGCAACAACAAATTCCTGACAGTAAACTGATGCCTTGCGTACTTCAATGACTCTATGTATGTTTTTTTTTTGTGCTCTTCTCACAGGTACGCATCCATCCCCTTCTACATGGTGCCGCTGTCCGTGCCCTGGCACTGTAACGCAGGTGCAGCTTTGCTCATGGCCCCGCAGGTTTACTGGTTTTCCCTCATCTGCAGAGGCGCCTTCCGTCTCTTCACCAGAGCCTCACGGCACAAAGCGGCCATTAGCAGCACAGACTCTGAACCGAAAACCTCCCTGCCCTCTGCTAATGGATACAGCCCAAGAGAGACTGATTCGCACTGAGAGAGGGGTAGAAATAGAGATGTAGCTGCAGGATTGTTAGGTTTAGGCCAAATAGGAAACAGAAGGCAGATTGACGGAGTTCAATGGGTGGATCTTTCTTTGACCCTGCAGTGTCGGTCAGCAGGCAAAGAAACTCAAGCTGTGTGCCCTCTCTATTCACCATCATCTTCTCTTTGAGAAGAAAAACAAGACTTCAAACCAAACCGATAATTTTTTTTCTCTAACATGCTCATCCTCTGTGTCGGAGCAGTTGGTTGGGGAAATGTCATCTGCTTTGCAGGGTTAGCGCATCATTTGTAAATTACCATGGTCATAAGCTTCAGAAAAAGGGACAGATGTGGACGAAGCAGGAACAGTATTTAAAATGAGTGATAGATGGAAGGATTGAAAGATACCTCCTGTTCGCCTCTCTTGAGTATCCGTCTCTTTGTTACAGTTGCATAGAGGATACAAAAAAGGGAACAGAAATTTCTCTGTCAATTTGTACATACATTTTTATTATTTACGTTGACCTCCAAATAGATTTTGAATTTATTTTAGATTTTTGTAGAATCTGTTTATTTTGTTATTTATTTAGTTCTATTCCTCATTAAGGGTGGATAAGTTTTTAAAGCAAAGCCGTTCACTACTAAAAGAGTGTCAACCGAAGTTGTTTGATTCAAAACAACCAATTCAGATGCATAGCCTTTTCCCAGTTATCCAGCTCTCTGTTTTTCCTTTTCCCGGTTCTCATCATAGCTGAAAACAAGATGGCAGCGGCTGCATCCAGTTAGTGAATCAGCAGCTATAAAGAAGAAGGGGGGTCATTTAAAGGATTTGGATAAAGCTGAGCTAATGCATTAGCATATCTCTGCTGCAGTACTCCAATCCTTTTAAGATCCAGATGTCGGATGAAGGGGGAAGGGGCCAAACTGCTCATTGAAACGCTGCACTTAAAAAAAAAAAAAAAATAGGCTGAAATTGGCAAGGCACTTGGACGAACCTGAGCCAGTCAGTTTGTACTTTTCCTACAGTTTTATGTGAGGGGTTTAGACTGCCTTCTCATAATGGCCCTTGCCAACCTAGTAGTAGATTCACGCCACAATATGAAGTCTATACTACCACTGATTGTAATCTGCACATTAAATGTGTAACAACTGTTCTTTCTCCACGCTGACAAGATGTTTATCCGATTCTCGAACTGTCAGCCTTTTGTTTCTGTCCGGATATTTAGGAGGTCCACTGATGACATGTTGTGTACTCACTTTTATGGTAAAAGTGTCATCAGTGTAACAACGTTGTCAAACGCCTCCCTCACAAACAGGACTGCCAGTTTGATGCTATACAGTATTATTAGGGGTGGAAGAGTTGGAGTCGAAGAGTGAAACTTGCACTGAATTATCACATGGAGGGTTGCTAAACAAACATCCAAGTCTGTGAGATACTTTATCACTTTTAAAAGCACGGCATAGATGGTTCTTTTTTAATCAAAGTCTTGGATTTAGTTTTGGACCACTATAAATGAAATCTTAATAGATTAGTCATGTTTCTGTTACTCATTGGAAAGTTTTTTATTTTTCTGCTTTACAGTTGGTGTGTGTGTGCCCAAAGACATCAATGTAGCCGTAGAATTTATGCTTTTAACATGCTCTTTACACAAAGGACTATTGGATTGTTTTGCACTGAGGCGTCACATCACTAACTCAAAGGGACGGCCCAGTGCTGGGCATGAATAGGGCCAGTATTTTCAACTATAGCAAAGTTATACTGGTTTGGGAACTGGTTAAAATATGTTCAAGCTAGTAATGACTCTTATCTTCTGACTGTGTTTTATGTAATTATGCTTATTGTTAATTTATTCTTATTTATGTATTTATTTGGCCAAGTCTGAATGTACATATGAATACACATCTAAATGTTTTTTGTTTTTTTCTGAGTGGGCTTCTCTTTATCTAGTTGCTTGAAGACTGTTCTGTAATTTTGGTTCTCTCAGCTGAAATATACTCTTGCTCTCTCCTGCTGTGCTGATGCTGTGTTTGACCTCCTTTATACTGAAACAAAAGCTGTGTGTCACCTGATTGGTGTGTGTGAGAGAAAGAGACAATTGCCTGAATGTGTTCGTCTTCAAGTACCAGGCCAGTGACTCTTGGTTTTCTAATTCCAAAATTCTCTATTCTCTTTAGTTATGTAGGCCTAAATCATAGGCGTAGATTACGCGGGGGACGCGGGGGACGTGTCCCCCCCACTTTATATAAAATGTAAATTCGTCCCCCTCACTTTTGCATTCGGCAAACTGTGTTCAGTTGATGTTTTCACGAGGCAATGTGTATAAATCCAGATTTAAAATTAAAAATTCAAAGAGACGAGATCTATCTACATACGTGTGCCTTTCACGTTTCCATGGTAATCAGTCCCTCACGTGTCACGGCCGCCGCACGCCCATGCTCGCACCCGCGCTGTAATCATCATTTTCATAGAGGTCGCGATGAGTTCAAAACGGCAAAAAACTATTCACTCCTTTTTTACGAAAAAGTCAAGCACAGTAAGTTGGCATGTATCCGAATTGTGTTGCACAACGATGAAAGCCTTTTTCTCTTGTTGAATAATTACGTTAGCAGGTTTTGCTGGAAATTGAAAATATTTGCTCTCCGCACAAACGTGCACTTATTTTCAGTGTATTTTCTTTTGTAACGTCTTTTATTTTCACATATATGTTATCAAAGCTCTTAAAATTAGAATATAGATGTGATTTTTAATGTTGAATTCAGGTTTTCACGCATTAACAGCCACTAAATATCTGTCTGAATCTGGCAGCTTTGTGACATGTTTAACCCTACAATTTTTATTATATTATACAATTCATTAGCAATGCAGTATTCAATTGTATGCATTAACGTTCTAACATAGGTCTTAATTTATAGTTTTCTCTTTCTTTTATTGTTTAAAATGCAATTTTGAAAGTAATTTAACTTTCTTTCTGTGTTGTCAAGATTGAACAAGACACAGGCAGTTTAGGGTTATCAGGTCAGAAACAGGATGACACACAAACAAAAGAAACGTCACAGGTGAGAAGTGATAGAGTGGCTTTTAAATTTTTTTTTATATACATTGTACAATTTTTCTATACATCTATGCTTAATGTTCAACCAATATTTGTAGTACCATATAGACCAATCATAAAATTGTCATTAGGAAAATATAGGAAAGATAATTTAGGATACAAATGATTGGCTATTGTCTAGCAGTGTACATCATTTCTTCTGTATGTCATAATTCCCTGTATGAACATAGTTCAAACACTTCTTTATTGTCAATAGACAGAGCCAGAAGTTAATTCAAAGTTGAGAGAGGATGAGGCAGAAAGTTTCGAGGAGGCTTCAGAGGTGAGGAAAAACAAACGACTGGAATAAGATAATTAATGGAATAAGTTTAGTTTTTTTCCATTAAACAATCATTATGTGTTTTATGTCTATACTGCCTTGCATAAGCAAAACAAAGTAACTACTCCGTTTGTGAAAAGTTATTACTAAAGTTATAACTAAAATCAAGTCTCTTAGGATTTGGCTTAGATTTGGGAACCGAAAAATTGGTCTTTTGTTGTTGTGTACCTTTTATTGTATGCATTTGCAAACTGAATGGAATGTACAAAATATTTAGCAACAATGTCTACACTGTAAAAAAAATTCCGGTCTCCAATTGAACATTTTCTTGTGACCGATCACATCTAAATTTTTCAGTTGGCCAAATTGAATTTCTTGAATTTTAATTGAATTAAATTGCATCAATTCACAGAAATTCAATTTGGCCAACTGAAAAATTTAGATGTGATCGTTCACTAGAAAATTTTCAATTGGAGACCTGAATTTTATTTTTACAGTGTACATTTAAATATTTCTTCTACTAATCAGACTAATTTGTAATTTTTTATAGACAGAACAGAGAGCATCAGACTTAGGGTTGACTGTTGTAGAAGGAGGCGGGCCTTCAGTACCTGTATTAAAACCCCACCAGCCAGATTCCAAGACTATTGTGTGTCAGGTGCTTCGAGACAGAACTCTAAAATTTCAGGCTCAGTGGTACCAAGATTTTGCATGGCTCCATTTTGAGCCTGGTATTGATGGAGCATTGTGCTTCTACTGCCACAAGGCCTTTAAAAACAAAACATCACATCTTGTCAAAAACACAGAAACCACCTTTATCAGCACTGGCTTTAAAAACTGGAAGAAGGCTAGAGAGAGGTTTACATTACATGCTGGATCAGAATGTCACAAGACAGCCATAACAACACACATCTATGAATCAAGACCAATAGATGTTCAGCTGTCCAATGTAAAGGCATCGCAGCAAGAGGAGGCAAGGAAATGCCTATTAAAGATCATCAGCGCTATGCAGTTTCTGGCAAGACAAGGTTTAGCTTTTAGAGGCCATGATGATGATGAGGGAAACTTTAATCAGCTACTAAAATACAAGTCGGAAGGTGACCCCAGCCTAAGCAAATGGTTGTCTCTCAAAACTGATTATACTTGTCCACAAATTCAAAATGAAATCCTCAATCTATTTAGTAATTCTATAATTCGTGGAATTGCACAAAACATCAATTCACTTCCTAACTTGCAGTTTTGTGTCATCATGGATGGTACCCAAGATGTATCAGGAAAGGAACAGGAATCAGTCTGTCTAAGATATGTTGATCATGATCTAATAGTCCATGAGGAATTTGTTGGTCTGTATGAAGTGTCTGTGACAACAGGAGAGAGCCTGGCAAAGGTTGTGAAGGATGTATTGCTTCGTCTGAACTTATCCATCACTGGGCTGAGAGGACAGGCTTATGATGGTGCTGCGAACATGGCAGGAAAATATTCAGGGGCACAGGCCATCATCAAAGAGAGTCAGCCACTTGCATTATATGTCCACTGTGGTCCACACTGTGTAAATTTAATCACACAGCATGCTTGCACAGCATCTCCTGTTATCCGTGACTCTTTGCAGTGGGTTCATGAAGTTGGAGTGTTGTTTGGCCAATCTGTGAAAATGAAGACAATTTTCCAGGATATTTCCAAGTCAGAGAGTGGATCTGTCAAAACCATCAGACCTTTGTGTCCTACAAGGTGGACAATGCGCACCTCTGCCATTCGTGCTGTGCTTAACCAGTATCAGCCAATGTTACTTTCTCTGGAGGAAATGGCATGTGGTCATTCAGAGTCAGCTTGCAGAGCAAATGGTTTGTTTGATAGATTTCAAAAAGGCAATGTTTTGCTTGGCCTTTTACTTGCCTTAGAAGTGACAGAAGAGCTGGAGTGTCTCAATACTTCTCTTCAGAGCCGCACTCAGACAGTAGATGGAATGCAAGCTGCTGTCAACTGTGTGAAGGACACAATTGCAAAAAAGAGAACAGAGGATGCATTCAAAAGTGTCTACAACAAAGCAACACAAATGTGTAACTCCCTAAATCTGTCTCCAATCGAAATGCCCCGTGCTCGAAAGCCTCCGAAACGCCTGTCTGGTCAGGGTTCAGCACATGTACCTAGTTCCTCAGCAGACTACTTCAGGACAGAATTTTTCAAGGTATTGGATGTTGTCAGTGTGCAGTTTCAAGAAAGATTTGAGCAAGAGGGGCTGCTTATGATCAGTACTCTTGAAAAGGTACTGTTGACAGGAGAGTCTGATGGGGATCTGTTGGAACAATATCCAGAATTGCACTGGGCTTCACTGAGGGTGCAATTAGCAATGTTTAAGTCCAAGTATAATTATCAGTCAACTACTGAGGCTGCAAGCACTCTTCAGAATATGTTGCCAGAAGTCCGCCAACTCTTTGACCAAGTGGAAACGCTTGTGAGGTTGCTCCTTGTTTGCCCTGTTTCTTCAGCAGAGGCTGAAAGAAGCTTCAGCAGTCTTCGAAGATTAAAAACCTGGCTCCGAAGCACAATGACACAGTCTCGTCTAAACAGTGTTGCTGTGTGTCACATCCACAGTGACAAACTGGACAGTATAGATAGGGAGATGATTGCTCAGCAGTTCATAGATGGGAAGGAACGTCGCAGAAACACTTTTGGCAGTTTCAAGTAGGCAGCTTAAAATACTGAGATATATGTTAGCTTTAACTCTGTGTAAATAATATGCTGCTTTTGAACAAACCAGCCAGAAAGCATAAAGTAAATTACACTAAATGTTTATTGCATCTTATTGTTCTACTGATATAAGGTCTCCTTATTGTGACATGTTTGTCAGTTGAGTTCAATACACAGTTTATTTGCAATAGAGTGGTTTGAGTGACTTTTTTAATTTCCTTTCTAAAACGTGGACTATAGAATTGAAAAGAATAAAGAGGAGTGAGAATGTGCAAGTATCCATTACTGTGTGGCATGTACATACTACGTACACAAAAACAATTTGAAATATGTAAACAATATAGTACATATACAATACCATGTGAAATATAAAGTACTGAACATCTGCATCTACATCTTTTATTGCTTTAACATAAATAGCATATTAAGCCAATTAAGCAAAAAGATTTAACATTAAAAATAAAACCAGTCAATTAGACGAAGGTCAGAAAAAACTGATATCGCTTGACATTCTGTCCCCCTCACTTTTGAAATGATGGCTACGCCCCTGGCCTAAATGTTATGTTAAATGTGCTGTAAAAAAAAATGAAAATGGTGGTCTATTTCAGCAAATGAGCGAGGTTCGAAAAAGAGGTTTCTTCTCGCGCGTTCTTATCTACTGACTGGATACGAGTCAGACCGACTGACTGAAATGTGTCTTTGATCGCATTTAGCCAAGTCATTTACAGCTCTAAAAGTTTGCTATACATTTAGTTTACTTTTATGTTTTATTGGTAATTTTGTAAAAGAGACTTAGTATAACTCAGAGAAAAAAAATTAAATAATAATAGGCTAAAGTATTTAACTATCATTTAAATGTAACCCAATCGTAGCCTAAATCAGCCCATATGACCAATTCTAAAGATCTCCAGCAAGTAATACTCCAAATAGGCATAATGGTAAAACGGAATCTAGATTTATGTTTGATTTTAAATCACTCTGGTTCAGCTGGCTGAACCTCTTCTCATCTCGTGAAGGAGGGACTGGTACAGGTGCGACTGCGTGACCTGTGAAGGTCTGAAAAGTATGGCAAATGGCGCCCCTTGGTGGCCATTTTACACTCGCGTTATAATATTGTCTAGACTCTGGTGTAATAAAAGCAGCTGATTGATTTTTAGTAGCTGAATCATCTAATGGCCATGTAATTTTATACAGAACTGCTTACCTCATCTGTAACACAAGTAGACTTTTTTTATGCATGTCTTGCGGAACAAAAACAAACTGGTTGGTAGGCTACAATGTTTAAAGGCTTAGTTTTAACAAAAGAGCAACCCAATTATCATGTATTTGTCTGATATACTACCCCATTTCTAGAAACGTTGTGACATTTTAATTATATCCAAGTTAAACAGTTCTGAAACAGTCCACAATAAGCAGGTGAGTTTGTAATAGGTGAGGGTATCTTGTTTGGGTATAAATGGAGTATCAACCAAAGGCTCAGTTTTTGCAAGTGAAGTCCAGAATCATGTCAAAATTACGAAATCAAATTTCTCAATGCAAGAATACAAAAAATAGGTCTTTCAGCCTCTAGCATACATAATGTGAAAAGATTCAGGTAATCTAGAGAAATCTCAGTACATGTAGGGCAAGGCAGGAAACCTCTGTTGAATGTGCTTGACCTTTGAGCCCTCAAATGGTAATCATGGCATTGCATGAGAAACCATCGTGCTGCTGTGTTAAATATAGCCACATGGGATCGGAAGTACTTTGGAAATCCGTTGTCACTTAACACAATCTGCCACTGCATCAAGAGACGCAAATTGAATTTCTTTTACGCAAGGAAAGGAAAAAGCTATACATCAGATCTATGCAGAGATGCTGGCGAGTTTTATGGGCCCAAGCTCATCTCAGATGATCCAAAACACAGTGTAAATGTGTGCTGCGGTCAGACGAGTCCATGTTTCAGCTTGTTTTTGGGGAAAATGGACATTGAGTTATCAGTCCCAAAGACAAAAAGGACCACCCACACATTTTGATCAGCAACAGGTACAAAAGCAATCGTCTGTCATGGTATGAGGGTGCATTAGTGCAGACCGCATGGGTGACTTGCAAATGTGTGAGTTGCCATGTATTGGGATTGTACCGACTACAAGGACATATGATGAATTCAGGGTGATTGGGACACTTTTTCCAAGTCATACTTACATACATACTTACATACACTCAACATACACTTACAACATACATACACTTACACTCAATGGCAAAAAGTGTCCCAATCATCCTGAATTCACCATATACTGCCATCTATATGACATATTTCCTGGGAAGCAAGGCAATGCCAGGCATCATTCTGCACATCTGATAAATCAAGAGTGGTTTCTAGACACTTGACACACCATAGAAGTGATGTGATTGACTGTCTGCCTGCAGTCCAGATCTGTCTCTTATTGAAAATGAATGGCCATCCTGAAATGGAGAATCAGACATTGATGACCATAGACTGTTAAGCAGCTGTCTTGTATCAGGCGAGATTGGGCAAAAATGTCACAGGCAAAACTACAACAATTAGTATCCTCAATTCACAAACATTTAAAAAGTGCACTTAAAAGGAAAGATGATGTGACATTCACCATGGTAAATGAGCCTCTGTTCCAACTTTTTCGAATGTGTTGCAGCCATCAAAATCTAAATGTCTATACCCACATGAAAAAATACTATAGTATATTATAGTAAAATTACTCTAGTAAATACTATAGTGTTTTTGAACCATTCTATAGTAAAGATACTACAGTATATTGTAGTATATTATAGTATTTACTATACTTTGTTAATTTACTGTAGTATATTTACTATAGTACGGTTTAAAAATACTAGGCCTATAGTATTTACTAGAGTAATTTTACTATAATATAATAGTATTTTTTCTTGTGGGTATATTTACAAATTACAATTAAGTTGGTCAGTGAGAACATTAGCAATCTTTTCTTTGAACTTTCATCTGTTAAATAAAGTTGGAAGAGAATTAAAGGAACTGTTTGTAGGATTGTGGCGAAAACTGGTACTGCAATCACTTTCAAATTACTGTAGAGCGGTGTATCCCCTCTCCCCCTCCTTAGACATTTTTTATCCAAAAAGTTTGTAGCTGCAACTGTGGTAACTAGAGCAGAGCTGGCAACCCGGATGCCGAAACACTACTGACTTCGTGATTGGTAGATAGGAGGAGGGTGGCGCTTCAGGCCAAAACACAACATGTCAACATCAACATCAGTTGAGGGCTGCAACTTCACTTTTAAAATGACAATATCCTGGCCGGACAACTGTTGTCAGTGATATAAGTATTTGAAATTAACATGATTTCTTAATGTCTAGTGACATATCAGGGCCATTTTATGATTAAATGAAATACAATTCTTACATACAGTTCCTTTAAATCTCAGTCTTGATTTTATTGCATTTTACAAAATGTCCCAACTTATGGAAATGGGGTCGTACTTTAATTGTATTGTTTATGTGATTAATGTGAACAGCTGCACAGCATTCTGTTGTAGGAAGTTTTCTGATTTATTTTGCTCTCCATGTTTATGAAAATTATAAAGGCTTTAATAATATGTTCAGATATTCTATGAATTCCTGATTGACCCACTGAGCCTCATCTTATTGTGATGCGAGTCTCATATTTACGCAATCTCTATTAGCGAACAGTCATTTCTCAATATCTAATCCCACATTTTTAGGAAAAACTGAAATGTTTAAAGTTGCAAGATGTTGTATTTGCGTACCCCTGTCGTCCCTCAGTCCCGGTCTCCTCAGCAGGAGTGGGCATTCCTCCATATACAGCAGCAGCTCGGCGGAAGAAGGGAGGGGTTTGATCCGCGCCGGGAAACTAGAGGCTCGATGCAGCCTGCGCCGATTCATGAAGTCAGGGTGTCTCCAGACCGCAATGGCTATGGGTCTAACGTCGAAAAAATCGTCTTCTAGAAATGCCGGCGTGGAGCGCAAGAATCTCATCACCGTCTGCAGGTAGCTAGTTTATTGCATGACACACTGAACCGCTTTTCACGACACCAAACGTGTTTTCATTTAGATAATATGTCATTACCTATTATTTCGATTATTATTATTATTATTTTATTTTTATTTACTAGGACATGTGTAGGACCTGATTTACATTCTTGCGTAAACGCTTGATATTAAAGATGAGGCCCTTGAGGACGTCGGTGCCTTATTTCGTTCCAGCATCCATGACGTCATTACATCCACCTGCCCATTTCATGCCATGGACGCGATATGCTTAAACCACACTATGACCTTCAACCTCACAGAGCCTTTCACAAGAATGAGTTTGGTAAAAATGGATGAATTTGTTTGTATTGTTGATGGGGTTTCTCAAATAAGGGCTACAAAAAATAATTAGCATATACTCTTTATATTTCTATTAAAGTCTATCAAAGTTATTTAATTTCTTAATCCACGTTCCTGTTCTTTTTGCGAACAATTGGTCCATTGACTGTTATTCATAAATCAAAATCGAATAACTTCATCTCTTTATCTGAAACAACTTTCTGCTGATGTAACTTGGCTTGAGGTGTTAGCCAAATATTAAATGGTATTGAATTGATTCCCCTTACATTTACTGGATATGAATACTGAATATGTACTCACTCTGAGTTACAATTTTTAAATAGTGTATACATACAATTTCCTCTGTGTTATTTTATTGATCGCCAAATCTCACTAGAATTAATGTAATGTCAACTTTGTTTCGATTGCATCATTCATTCATCATGCCAGTTTATTAAATGAATATTGTTGTCTGATTCCAGCTCTATCAAATCAGATATTGAAAGTTATTCTGTTTTTTAGTCCTTATCAGGAGATTCACATCATAAGGATCTTGACTTTATGGCGCATCAGTCCTTGCATCCATAGATTGGACAGTCTCAGCCCTATGTTGTTTGCTTGCAATACTATGAGCACATTTTGTCCCAGCACACTGTGCAACGTGCGTTGGTGAGTCATGGCCGAAGCTTATGAGGCACATAGAATTCCATCACTGCATTCTGTTCTGCAGGGCTGTGTGGGACTGCAGAGCTGCTCTTTACCGGCCAATTGGTACAGCACATTAAGTGGATGCTGAATAATTCATGTTTGGGGGCGCCCCAGGCATAGGCCATGTACAGTTGCTGAATGGACACAGAACACTGTCGCTCCTGTTGGGACAGCAGCACCATTGTGTTGTCGTAATGGAAACACAGTCAAAGAGATGATTGTGATATGGCAAGCTGTTGTGACATCATCATCCCCATCTCTTTGCCTGCAGAATATGGATTCTAGTCCTAATTCTGAAATTGATCTCCAAGAAAAAAAGACCTTCATTAATGTCAGCACATATTTATTAAGCATACAGCACTGTGGTTAGAACCAAACTTTCCACGGTTCTACCATCTGGATGGCATAATGAACTGTTAAACACATGAAACACGCTAATGAAACATAGCACGCTAATGCATGGTGGAAAAATGAACAAGAAAGAATTACAAAAATGGACTTCAGACCTCACAGATTATTATAAACACAAAGACGCTTTTGTTGAAAAGGGCAGGGGCCTTTCTCTGCTACCCACGTCCCTTGTATGGCCACGCCAGAGTTGTTTTTAACATTTAACAACAAGACACACAGGACGAAGAACTTGACAAGAAAAGAAAAAACGATTTTTGAATCTTCATTAATGGTTGCTAGCAAAGAAATCTCAAATAGTGCTTAATTAAATTGGATCATGATTAGCTCAGATTACTTGATGCTCTCAGGGACACGTAGCTCAGAGTAGCTAAAACCTCCCGTGTCTCTGTCATGACTGTTATATTTCTCTGGTACATTGAGATCAGGAGACATTTCATTTCCTTCACTCTCAATCCTGAAACCCTCACCCCCATTGTCACGTCTCTCAGTCCACAATACGATGCCCCTTGATGAAAGTTGCTGCTTAGTCTTTAGCCAACTTTATACCAGGTTGAAATTCTAAACGGTCAGGGAAATATTTGATTTTGGCCAGCTAAGCTGGAAATCAGGAGCAGATCTAACCGATATATTTATCTGAAGCACCTTTGCTGAAACTGAGAGCTGTTGACATTGTGGAGAAGAGTTTTGACCAACAGACACATTATTAGTTTCACTCCCCATAACCCACCCACTTATCTCAAAGTTCCTTCTGCACTAAGATCAAAAGCATTAAGGATGTTGCATTTCTGCTGCCTCTTTTACAATGGTTACACATATACAGTTTGGATCACTGACATAACTATAGACAGTCACACAGTTTACTTTACACAGTTTCAGTTTTCTACTTTTTCAGTTTTTACACTCAGACTAAACAAAGGTCAGTTTCAGAGGGGCTAAATAAAGGTTTCATTATAAGGGCACTCATGATACGTTTACAGGTTTGTTGGTTGGTTGTGAAAATACATTGAATGCACTGTAAGTTGTTTTGGATAGAAGAACCTTCCAAACATTGTTGTCATATATAAAGCAAGAGCTCAGTACTACAGACCATAAGATTTGTAACAGTAACATCATCATTGTGAGGGTTTATGAAGTGTAAAATAGGGCATGGTGACTGCCTCCCAGTTCAAAGTCGAAAGGTAAGAGTTCCAGCGGTCAAAGAATGGCTCTTGTTGATGTCCCCATGTCTTGACTTTCCAATAAAATGGAATGGCCCGTTTTGCTTTTCTCCTTGTAAAAGTTTTCCAGACAGCTGAAGCAAGTAATGTAAAGGTGTGGACTCCGAGGATTCAAGATCTCTGCAAGGATGAGCATTTGAATTCAGCGTCAGTCTATGTATCAGTACAATCAACAGCTTTAGTTTTATATATGACTTTTGATCTGAAATGATATACAAGAAGTCACTGGATGATGTCGTATGGCACTTAGAACTTATGGGACATAGTTCTCATGAAAATGCTTTGGAGGTTGTTGATGGTGTTACTTTTCTAAATTTCTTTAAAGGTTTTGGAGATCAGTGTTATGCAGAGACGTTTCTTAAAGCGAGGGAATTGGGTATCAATTGGCATATTTTCAGTTCAGCGTAGTTCTCTGACCATCTGATTTCGTAAGAACATGTCAAAATCACATTTGTTACCAAACATGGCACCAGCTCAGAGACCTCTGACTGGTTCTTTCATGATAAACTTCTAACTCAGAGCAATCGGGCTGAAAGCACAATTATACGATCAGTCGTTATCACTTACTTAGCTTCTCAGTCAACACATACCTAACCCATTTAACTATCCTATCCTCCAGTTCTAATACGCAACTTGTTTTGTTATCTGAATTTGAATTTGATAAAAAGGGGGTTGGGTTTTTTTATTTGGGGGGGGGGGCATATTGTGAATTAGCAGACAATGCTGGTACTGCCTACAAGAAGGGTGAGGTAAGGGGGGTGAAGAAGTATATTAAAAAGTTCAAAATTGAGAGTGGGATGGAGACGTAACAAAGAATGGGAGAGGAGGGACATGAAACATGAAAATAGAGATGATTGATAGAAAGAGTATGGGAAAGAGGGACCAAAGCATAACAAGAAAGTAGGAGGTACAAAGACAATCTAGATTTATAATCAGTAGTCTGTAAGCTTTTAAAAGCTGAGAACAATCCAGAACCCTGAGAGAATTAGAGGTAATTCAGATAGCGTGTAGTCAAATGTGCCTTGGAAAAAACTTACAAAAATCTTAAGAGCAAGTGCAATGAAATAATATTTCATTGAAGGGTCTGATCACCTTGGTCTGTTACCAAAGTGGGCGAGACCAAGAACACAAAAGCCATTTGTTAAGTGGCTGCACGTTTGTTTTTCAGTGTCAAATCGTACCAAGACGATCTTGCTGCCACATTCCTCCATTAGCATTTCAGCTCTCACCCTGACAACCTTCAGAGACTTGCACATCTTCATATGTGACCAGGCATAGTGTGCAATCAAATTATTTGGTTGGCTGGTGTTGGAAGTTGTCCTCCTGCAATGATTAGCATTGTTCTCAGAGTGTGGGATTGCCCTGCCCTTGTGGAAAACACATCTTGGGTGAGCCATAGAACCAAGGAGAAAATCTAGACTCAAGAATGTTTATAATGTTCAAGGAATTCAAATCGAATTGTGTTGTCAGTTATCAGATCAGATCTGTTATTCTTGTAGAACCTTGGAATATCAATATAACATAATGAGAGGTGTAAATTATCACCTATTAAGAAATTGCTATGTGTTGAATAAGTAATTCTATTATTGCTACAAATAATAGTCTAGGGCATAACCATCATCCTTTGGAGCTGGATTCATTAGCTACTAACCTGTATCTGGGATGTATTCCAGAGAAATGAAAACAAAAAAAGAGACTTGGTCCAAAAGCAAAAAAAATTTTGTATGGCAAAAAATTTTGCAAGATGCAATAAATTATCTCCACAGAAGGTCCGTTGTGATGATGATGTTTCCTCAGCTGTTGGTGATATTTGCTTATGTTTTCGTTGTTCCCAGCTTGGTGAAACTGTCCCCCCCATACCACTCCCAGCACCCTGCACCCTCCCCATAGATTTTGACTTACTCGCCGTTAGAGAGTTTTCCTCTTGGGCAAAAAAGCTTTTCGGAAGGACGTTGTCTTGGTGCCTCGGCTGAAAGAGGCACCACCCATGGATATCTTTGTCTTGCCACTGGTGATGGTGGAGGAGCCCAGGGATGTTGTGCTCTTTCCGCGGGAGATAGAAGAGTTTCCCATCAAGATCTTGGTCTTGTCTCTCTTGATTGATGTGCTCCCCAGGTTGAGGGCCGTCTTGCCCTCTGTGAAACTGGTGTTACCCATGGTGGAACCGAAGGTGATGGTGGAGAAGCTCCAGGAAGTCTCCTCCAGCAGCCAGCCTAGACGATTTGACCTGGAGCACGTTCAAGGTTAAATTTTCTCTACTCTCCCTTGGGAATCTTGTGCTCTCCAGGTTCTACAGGATAAGGTTACGATGGCTCATCGCGTGCCCTGGCAGCAACGCATCCCAACGCACACAGACAGTGCCTGGCTGGGTGTGACAGTCCAAACAGCTAGTGTCGGGATGGGACAAGAATGCTAAGCGTGGTGAGAGCAACCCCCATGCTGCAGCATAAAGCACTTGTTGAGCAGCATAACGTGGGCTCCGCAAGGCCACATACCTCCCCTGTGTGCCGTGAATGGACAGAGGCTGCCGTAGGAGGCCTCAGTTCTATATGGGGGCAGAGCGGACAGTAGACCACATTGTACCGTCGCTAAAGCAAGGCACTGAAGAACACATTGTTGAGCGACACAATCGGGGGTGACATCACACAGTTCCGTGGCATTGTGCCTCGCTAGAACTGCTAGAAATGTCTTGACTTATACTGTACATGGTTTCTGAAAAAGTTGTCGTGTTGACAGAGCCCAAGACAGATTGACAGCTGAGACTCAAGGGTGTGGTCTACTTTACAGACCCCCAAAATGTGTAGTCAAATTAGTTATTACCGAAGCATTGTTCCATATATAGGCACTAACGAAGTTCTGACAGTGTAAAAAATTTACTACTAGCTGTCAACAGAACGAGTGGGACCAAAGTCTTAAATACAATTGTACAGTTTGCCAAAGAAAAGTGGCTTTTCCCTAATATATGATTGTGATGTTGTATAGTCTGACAAGCAACAGTGTGTGCTTAGCTTAAGGTAAACTAAAATAAACACTCTGAAATATTTTAAAGACAGACACCATTTTAAAAGTCTATTTATTGACAATTCTGATTTAATCCATTGTAATACTGGTTGATTTATGCTACATTAATGTAAGATTAAAGTCAAAGAATTAACAATGCACATTTTATTTGTAAGACTATGGTTGAAGTTAAAACTTTTTTACTGTGACTTGGTTAGTACCAATTAACTGATACAATTCCACTTGCAAAACAGAATCTCAGATCTGGATTCTGGATCATTATCCCACTTAGACCCTTCTGCATGTGAACGACAATAAAAGCCATTCCAGTTGTGGAAGTGCACACCCTCACACATGCATGCATATTCTCTTTGTGGAAGCCAGATTAGCGCCTGATCTCTAAACATGTTCTCTCAGACAAATCTTTATCTTAAAGCCTTCTGTATTCTCTTTAAGGGACAAAGACATCAAGCTTAGTTCCAAGCTAATTTAAGGTACACTTCATTTTGCCTCTAGAATGCCTTTGTGTGCAATTCTAGAGCAAGCTGGCAAACACTTGCATCTCACAAGACATCCAACCTGCTTGAACGCTCTACTTCAAAGTCATTCTTTGTGGTAACATACACATATACTGTACATAATCTGTTTGCTGCTCTATTTGTGTCTTTAAGTCACAGATGAAAATCCCAGTAGAGATTCCATTGCGTTTCCTTGCCTCTTTTGAGGGAAGTCTTAACTACAGTGACAGACTTCTCCCCTTGACTTAAAGTGGCCTTGCTCAAAGAACTAGTAGTCTCTCCATGAGTGATTGTAGTTGTACCCACCACAAACGCAGTCTCTCCCTTCCTCAGTTTGGTCTTGCTCCTTGAAAGAACTGTCTTCCCCCATGACATGGCCTTCTTGCTTTTCATCAGTTTGATTTTCCCTTTTTTAAAGCAGGTTTTTCTCAATAAAAGAGAAGCCTTTCCTTTTGAGGCTTTTGAGTCGTCCTCTTGCTGTATATCTGTTGTCTCGTCCTTCTCAATGCTCTTTCTTGCTGTTGAAGTCTTGCTCTTTGTTTCAGCGTTTGCAGATCTCCTTTCCATCTACTTGGTCCGGCGCTTGGGCATGAAGGCCTTGCGGAATGAGGTTGTAGTTTTGCCTCGGCTGAAGCTGGCTGTGCCCAGGGATATGGTGGTCTTGCCTCTGGTTATGGTAGACTCTCCCATAGAGGTAGTGGTGACCCCACGGGTGATGGAGGACTTGCCCATGGTGATGGAAGTCTTGCCCCGGGCTATTGATGAGCCGCCCACAGACAGGGCAGTCTTCCCTTCCGTAAAACTGGTGTTCCCCATGAAGGCATGTAGGTTGTCAGGTCTTCGAACTCTCAATTCTCTCTCTGTTTCCTCTCCCCTTTGAGTGGGCTAGAGTCTTAGCATACCAGCCTTGCAGGTTTGACTGTGCTGGGAGAAAACTGTACACTGTATCGGGACAGCCCTAAATAGATCACACCACCATTTCAGCAAGTGGGTGGGTGGAGAAAGTGAGTGTGTTAGGATACGAGGGAGATTCGCTCACTATAGTGTTCCTTTAAAAAAACAGGCATAGAGGTTTGAATGGAACCCAGGCGAAAGGACAAAAGTCGCCACGCCGACAAGTAGCATAACGTTGTTGGCCGGGGCACAAGGACTCCGATTGTGATGGCAGGAGTGATAACGTGAACATGTCATCAAAAGGGCATTGTCTAGCACACAGGACAATTGGGATTGACCTCAGCAGTCCACTGTGGCACCGCTCCCGAAAACGCCTGTCTTTACATCAGTCAGAATGGCAGCATTGAGCCGGGCCTGCACCAAATGCTAGTTTTTGTGCCTGTGAGATGCTGATCATACTGTTGTCGAAAGCGTGGTGTTTCATCACTGTGTGGCTTTGTGTTTTTGATGAATTTGGAGTTTCCAAATCGGATCTGTTACGTAACACACCTAGCGTAACTCAATTTTACTGCATTTCTTTCTCTGTTACTCTTTCTCTCTCTCTCTCTCTCTCTCTCTCTCTCTCTCTCTCTCTCTCTCTCTCTCTCTCTCAGGTTTTCTGTGAAGACATTGTTGGAAAAGTACACTGCTGAGCCTATTGATGACTCATCAGAGGAGTTCATCAATTTCGCGGCAATTTTGGAGCACATCCTCAGTCACCGTTTCAAAGGTTTACACAACTTTTTCTGTCAATGCCCAATGTGTGATACTGGTGAATAATCTTTGGTGATTATAATTTTTCTTTTTTTAATCAGGTCCAGGTGGTTGGTTCAGTTCAGATGGCCAGAGGAGTTTTTGGGACTATATCCGTCTGGCCTGCATTAAAGTTCACAACAACTGCATCAGTAGCATTGAGAGCATCGAGAACATTAGCACGTCACGAGCAAAGGCAAGACACTTTCAACCTTTCAGCTTCAAGCACACTATCTTTACCTGTGAGATGATTAGCAGATCTTATGATGCTGGTCCTTATGATGGGATGCTGATGTGCTGCTATCGGAATTAAGCATCTTAACTAACTAGGGCCACGCTCACACAACAGCAGAATACGGTTGTCAATCCTGTATTTGAGTCTTTAATGCATTACTGCATTCTCAGAAAACCTCACTGTGTGAACGGAACCGGACTGGACAACTAATCTAACTGTCACGTCATACAGTGCGAGAGAGCAGCGATACACAAATGCATGTCTACCGTGTGTTGCGGGTTTTTGTGTAGTTCCGCTTTCTGTAACTTACAGTGATGGAGATATGAGCAGTGTGTCATCTGAAGGTTTTAGATCCAGTCACTGTTCTCCACCGGTGCTGCTCCCGTTTTGTTTTCAACACGCTCTGCTTTCCACACAGATATAAAAGCTGCTGTCGGTTAATGAGGGTTGACGGATTAACTCGCGGCTCGATTGGACTCTTGTTGTGTTAAAAGTGATACGTTTTATGTATGTCGCCATCTATGATATTACTTTGGTCACTGGTAAGAGAATACGGGCTTGACTCCCGTTGCACATTCAGTACAGACAGACAGTATTCAAGACGGTACTGTAAGTTGCTATTGGAACAGGACATTGAGACTCACACCCATAATGAAATGCAATTGTCAATCCCAAAAACTGATGTGTGAACGTGGCCTAGGTCATCCAGCTTCACATGCCAAACCTTTTTCTTTAACTGTTTATTTTCTTGTTGTCATACAGGGGCGAGCCTGGATTCGTGTAGCTTTGATGGAGAAACGTTTGTCTGAATATGTAGCCACTGCGTTAAGAGACACTCGGACTACCAGGTCACAACACTTCACTGTCTATACAATGTGTTTTATAACTGTCTTTATAAATTCAAAGTAATTTAAGGCATTTGTAAATGTATATTTGCACTTCAGGAGATTTTATGATGATGGTGCCATTATGCTAAGGGAGGAGGCTACTGTTCTGACGGGTATGCTAATTGGACTCAGTGCCATTGACTTTAGGTAAAAACACTGCATTTATTATAACTCACAAATTACATTTACTTAAAGGTGAATGTGTTTTTTTTTCTGAAATGGGACATTTCTTTGCCACCAGCGGCACCAAATAGTGATATGATACTGTCTTTTTTTTTGTTGCTACCATTAGTTTCTGCCTGAAAGGAGAGGTTTTGGATGGAAAGACACCTGCAGTGATCGACTACACACCTTACCTTAAGTTCACCCAGAGGTAGGAAGTTTTAATACATTTCATTTGCTGACCAAACACAAAGCCTAAACCTTATAGTACCCTTTAAAATATCATAATGGCAATTGATGTGGCATGCAGCTATGACTACTTGAGTGATGAAGAAGACCGCCGCAGTGTGGACAGCAGTGCCAGTGATGAGAGCGTAGCTGAGCATCCTTACATTCCTCTGGTCACGGACGAAGAGACCTGGAGCAACAAGTGCAGAAAGATGGAGCAAAGATTCAAGATCGTCTATGCCCAAAAGGTACTGGAAGCTTTCCAGGCACTGGGTGATTTAGCTGACCTAGTTCAACTTAACTTTAAAATGAAAATTACCCCATGATTTACTCACCCTCAAGCCATCCTAGTTGTATATAACTTTCTTCTTTCTGATGAACACAATCAGAGTTATATTAATAAATATCCTGACGCTTCCAAACTTTATAATGGCAATGACAGGGTCCATTGAGTTTGAAGTTCAATAAAGTGCATCCATCCATCTTAAAAGTACTCCAAATGGCTCTGGGGGGTTAATAAAGGCCTTCTGAAGCGAAGCGATGCATTTGTGTAAGAAAAATATCCATATTTAAAACTTTATAAAGTAAAATATCTAGCTTCCGCCAGGCCACCTTCCATATTCAACTTACTTAATTCAGCTTCAAACTCAATGGACAACGTCACTGCCATTATAAAGCTTGGCGTCAGGATATTTATTAATATAACTCTGATGTGTTCATCAGAAAGAATAAAGTCATACTCACCTAGGATGACTTGAAGGTGAGTAAATCATGGAGTTATTTTCATTTTAAAGTGAACTAATCCTTTAAGTTTGTAGCTGTGGCAACTAATGAAAACCAAAAAACAGCTGCCATGTTCCAAAACAAAGCTATCAGCTGTGCATTAAAAGGAAATGCCAGCTCTTTACACTAAGTTTTCATTTGTGTTAACAGAAATAGTCCATTCATATCCTAATCCATGAATCTGTGTATTTTTAGGGTTATTTAGAGGAATTGGTGCGCTTGAGGGAGTCCCAGCTGAAAAATGTAGAAACTGAGAACAAGAGGCTAGATGCTAAACTAGAGGAACTACAGGTCCAGAGTCAACAAGAGAAGAAAGAACTGGAGGCCATTATACTGGAGCTACAAGCACAACTGTATGAACACACACACGCACACACATTCTGCATTTGTGCCAACAAGAAGTCAGTTTAGCTTTATTAGCTTTATTCTGGTTTGTTTTGCAGCACTGGCATCATTCCTTTTGAGTCCTCTCATTTAGGAAAAGGCCTATCTATACCACTCATTAACCAATGGACAACTGCACAAGCCGCCAACAACCAAGGAAGCGTAAAGCTGTTCCGTCGGTAAGTCAAAATTTGAAGACCCTCAACACTCAGAACACCTTAGTACGATGGCCCAGTAGTGCACAACACAACGAAATAAATCCACAACACAACGAAATCAAGTCACAACACAACAAAATCAAACCACAACACAACAAAATCAAACCACAACACAACAAAATCAAACCACAACACAACGAAAAAGCCGCAACACAAAGAAATAAATCCACAACAGAACGAAAAAGCTGCAACACAAAGAAATAAAGCCAAAATATAACGGAATCAAGCCACAACACAACGGAATCAAGCCACAGAACAACGAAAAATCCACAACACAACGCAAAGCCACAACACAGCGGCAGGGCTCGACATAAGCAATGGCCCGATGGCCCGGGGTTCAGTAAAAGAGTATGTCGGGCTAGTTGAATGGCCACGGGCCAGTGATTGGCCATCCGCAAAGGCAAAACAAACGTCATACCGTCATACAGAATTGCGAAGACGTTGGCTCTCAGTACCTCACCGATGTAGCATGTCGAAGGTAAGTTACTCAACTAGCTAGCTAATATATCACCGTAACTTTGCTCATAAATGATAGATCCAAAGTGCGAGTGCTTGACTTGTGTCATGAGTGAATTTGGGTGTCATTCCAAAGGCAGCGCGCGCGCTCCGAAACGAGAGGAGTAAATTATACTTTTGGTTTCATGTGCACGTCAGGGATGGCTGACGCAAAACTGTAGTTCCGAAGCTTTGCACGATCCGAAGCGCAGATGTTTTGAGTCGAACGATCCGAAGCGTGATTCAAAACACCTTTGTCACGTGACTTCGGCTAAATGAAGCCAAAAATATCTTATATAATGTGTATCTTTGTTAATTGTTTATCTTTTGTTATATATATATATGTGTATATATATATATATATATATATATATATATATATATATATATATATATATATATATATATATATATATATATATATATATATATATATATATATATATATATATATAGTATGATAAACAATTAACAAAGATACACATTATATAGGCAAACACAGTGCTAACATTACTGGTCAGGCAATAAAAAAATAGTTACAATGACAATTTGGTTATTTTTGCATGTCTCCAGGGGCTCTCTAGCTCTTAATTCATGTACTCCATTTGCTGTATTGATTAATCCTAATGTATACAATACAAACAGCTTAATGGAAAAGTTTTCCTTATATTTCTTTCAGGGCCAATAAAAATATAGAAGGGGCCAGCAAAACTCACATCTACCTGCCCCAGGGGCCAGTGGGAATTTCTTTTTATGTTGAGCCCTGCAACGGAAATGCTCTCGACCTCTAGGGGACTCTCGGAGTGCGGTAAAGTTAGTTTTCCTTGCATTGTTCTATAGATTCGCCAGTCTTACAGATATAGTGTGCAATTGTATAGCGACATGAAATATCAATTCAAAATCACCTACGTGCATTATAGCTGCATAAATATATTTATACTCGAGAACGCTTTGATTCGCTGCCACGGCGCTAAGGGAACGTCTGCCAATTCCACCAAGTTGAAACATATAATTTGTATGAATTAGATTAACTTTTTTTTTTTTTTCTAATTCCAATGTTGTGTTGTGCATTACTAAGTCAATTTTACCAATACAATCAAGCTGTGGAATTTTAACATGTCTGTTTTTAAATATTAAAAGTAATTTTAATTCATACAAATACGTCAATATGTTTCAACCACTTGGGGGAATTGGGGAGACGTTCCCTTAGCACCGTGGTATCGGTTCAAAGCATTCTCGAGCATAAATATGCAGCTATAGTGCATTTAGGTGATTTTTAATTAATATTACATGTCGATAAACAATGGTTAGCCTACATACTGTTAAAACTAATTGTGGTATTGATATCTTTATATGATTGCCGACTCTATAGAACAGTGGCAACTTTACTGTGCTCCGAGTGCCCCCGAGTGGTTGGGAGCATTTCCGTTGTGTTGTGGCTTGATTTCGTTGTGTTGTGGCTTTTTTGTTTTGTTGTGGCTTGTTTCCGTTGTGTTGTGGCTTGATTTATTTGTGTTGTGGCTTGATTCCGTTGTGTTGTGGCTTGATTTATTTGTGTTGTGGCTTTTTCGTTGTGTTGTGGCTTGTTTTCGTTGTGTTGCGAACTTATGTTTGCTTTTTATATATAGTTGTGTTGTGCACTACTGGGCCACCGTACCTTCGCGACCTGAAGTCACCTGTAGCATCAAGTTTTTACACCACTCGGCCTAGTCTATCTAGTCATGAATTTATGTGTTTGGGTTCAGGAGAAGTTTTCACAGTTTGGACCTCTCGGCTGATGTGAGTTTGAACTCTGACTCTCAGAGGGAAGACGGCAATCAGAATGGAGAAAACGCCTGGTCAGCAGGTAAAAAGCACACAGATTAACACATAATACAAGCATGTCTGAGTACTGATTACTAATTAATGTTTCTCCTCTCCTCTCCTCTCCTCTCCTCTCCTCTCCTCTCCTCTCCTCTCCTCTCCTCTCCTCTCCTCTCCTCTCCTCTCCTCTCCTCTCCTCTCCTCTCCTCTCCTCTCCTCTCCTCCTCTTCTCTTCTCTTCAGCTAAAGACAACACTCCCTCTATGCTCGGTCTATGTGGTTCTTTGGCTTCCCTACCCAGCTGCAAGTCTCTGGCAAGTCTCAAATCCAGTGAGTATTTGGTCAACATCAGCACAGAGCCAAGTCCTGCCTTGTCTCCCAGCTAGGGGGCGCCAAAGTCCAACCAACAGGACACTCTCTGTCTCAACTGTACTTTCCCCAAGAGACATCACAGTTGTCCTACCAACATTCCCCAAAGTTCCCAATGATCTGAAACAAAAGATTGATTGTGTTTTATGGGGGAAGGTGTTTAATCTGAATTTGGTATTTGTGAAGTGTAAGATCCAATCTTAAAAATCCATGAATGACGAACCCTCCAGCACTCACTTATTTTCCTACCTTTACTTGCCAATTTATTATTCACTCTTTTCTTCCACTCTTCAGTGTTTGAGTGTCTGTAACATTTCCTGCGCCAGATAATAGAGCCCAAAGGCACAGCAGCTTCGCAGCGCCAAAGGCACAAACAAATCAAAGTAATGCACAAAACTCAAGACTCTGCAGTTATTCATCCTCTAAAATGAACATAAACATAGAATGGCACTTCTGGTCTTATGTTGGCCACAGACAAGTCTTTGATTTAGACATATTACCTTCTTCCTATGCTGCTTATCAACCTAGAACAAAAGATATGGGGAAATAAAAGAGAAGAGACCAAGGGAGAGAGAAGGCAGAAGCCGCTGCCTGTATTTGCATGTGAAATGCGCTTTATTGAGGCTGTAAATGCCTCGGCTGACCCGTTGTATTTGCACCTTTGACAGTTATATAATGTGACAGCACGCATTTCAAGTGTTGTCAGCTAAATTCAAATATTTTGTCATATTTATCTTATTAAGTGGCGCTTCATTTCTTGTGTTTTTTTCAGTTTCTGTATGTATATAATTGTCTATTTTGGTATGCAGTGGTGGCAGTGCTCTGCAGTTTTGAATTGTAATAAATGATTCTTATGTTATCTTAACCCAGACTTGTTTCTTTAAATATTTCAAAGCACATAAATCTCATTCTTATCCCAGAATGCTTCAGGGCAAACGGCGCAGTCACAACAATATCAGCACTTCCTGCTGGGAGAACTCGACATCTAGTGGATATTGCTTGTAATGGCTTTGCAATGCAGGTGATGATTTAAAAGAAAAAGTAAGGAGATGCAATTCCCTATTAAAAACACATTTAAATAGATTTCCTTGAAGTAGTTTCAGGTTATGTCCCTATTGAACCTGCAATTTTTTTAATCCCAGGGCCATTTAACTATAAAAAGATGTAGTCTTAGTTAATAGGCTTTCATTCTGTTGGCAAAATTTGTACTATTTTTTTACAAAATGGTGCCATTTTCTCAGATTTGGCCTATAAAGCAAATAATCTGTTTATTATGATTTTCGGCTTCTGCATAATAGAGCCATTTGGATAAATTATGCAGCCATAATTGTGTGGGTGTGACTTGTTGGTATGGATGTCAGAGTGTGGTTTGTATGTGTATAATAAATTGTGTGTGTGTGAGAGAGATATCAACCTCAAATTTTAAACATATTTAGATTTATGGCTTTGATTTTCTAGCAGATTTAGAGTTCAGCATATTTCATAAAATATATAAATCATACAAAGTAATGTTCATAAATCATTACCTCGGTTTCACTTTTTAAACGTTTTTACTTCAACAATAACCTGCCATGGGTCTTCTTTAAAATGAGAACTTAAGTCTGTGCTCCCAAGCGTCACATTTCTATGGCGATTTTTGGACCTATTTGTAACTTTTTTTAAATCTGCAGCGAGCACTACTTGGCCTCGGGTGTAGGGGATCATTTTCCTTGCATGATTTATAAACACCCATCAGTTTGAAAACACCCACACATTTAGAAACACCCACTTTTGTCCCGCAGAGACCCCATACTCACTCTCTCACTGCTGGAGGTAGAACTCTGAAAAGTATGAATCGTAATGAAGTGGGCGGGGAGAGTCGACTTTGACACCCACCCCTAATAGATCGATGCTGCCAACGACCAATAAGGCGTGAGTAGTATTTGTCATCAGCCAATGAGAGTGGAAACATGTGTTTAGACGCTGTGCAGTTGCTCCGAGTCCTACACGAGCGTGTAGGTTGGCTGCTGTTGTCAGATTTTGCACTGAAGAATTGGCAGCAGCCCATACAATGTAGTTCTGCTCCTCAACTATAAGTTTACTAGGCCAAGTGGAATAAACCGTTTAGGACGGTGCATAAAAGTGTATGGGTTTTTTCCACAGTGAAAAATAACGTATTTTGTTAAAGTAATTAGTTTAGAAAACGTCACTATCATCACAAAAGAAAGTAGCTGACTAGTTAGCTAGCGAGTGTGCTAAATCAAAATATTTCCATAAAAACGTTCTTTTTTGACGGCTAAGTTGGACGAGAACCTTTGCTGGAGTATCAGCTTTAGGTAAACGCTGGAGTTTGCAAGATTCGGGAACTTTTTAAGGACTTTTTAAAGCACAAAAGCGCCTGTGGGAATGTCGTGTCGGAGTGGAGTGGCCCGGGTGGGTAATCAAGGACTGCAGCCCCTCCGAGCCACGGTCCCGTTTCAGCTGCAGAACCGAACAGCACCGCGCTGCAAAGACACCAAAACAGGTAAAAACCACAAGAAACGCTCAAAAACGCTTTATAAATACACCCTGTTTATTTAGTAACATGCCCAAGTGTCCTATCAACTCCTATCTACTCCAACCCTGCTTATTTGGTATGTATAATAATAATAATAAAAACGATAACAATAATACTGTGAATGGATAATCTGCAGAGGTCCTGGGGTTTAGTTGCCCTTTCATGGCTTCAGTGCAACCGTGTTCAAGAAGTTTCTCAGTGCACTGAACGACCCCTCATCTTATCCCCTACATGTTTTGTGGCCAAGATGGTCACAAAGCATGGCATGGGCTTCAATAAACAAAGCAGGTCTGTCGTACCAAGACGCTTTTGATGACTATTTTAGATGTTATTGTTTGCCTGCAATATTTGTTCACCTCTGATCACTGTTTTGGCATGTCCAGCACATAAACAGTGTGTGTCCAGCTCTCAGGAGGTCTGTTTTTCCTTCACCTTAAATATCTGCAGTAAAGCATCAAGAAAAACAAATTGCAACTGTCACATTCCTGTGATCTGCGGTTACACTCCTGGATGTCAAATTTGGACAAGATTGTTTCCTTGTTTTGTGCTGCTCAGGCATTTTACTATACAGAACTATTTTTTTTATTATAGTATCATATAGCAGTGTCTTTAAACTTTTTCAGGCCCTCTTGGTGGATCGAGAGAGACAGAGCAGGGATAAGTAGTTCAGCGACAATTGTTAAACCAATGTTTTTAGTAAACTTTGGTTTTAGTGTGACTTTTTTCTTAGGTGTCGGTCGGACTGTCTCAGGTATTTTACATCCACATTTCATCAACTAGGTGAGAATACTTTGAAAGTCTTGTCTTTAGTTTTAGGACAATGTGTGAATTGTCTGAGTGCAACTAGATCTTCACAATGCATAAGGCTGGTGGAGAGGAGTAGGTCTTCCACACAACATTCTGAATCTACAGAAAGAGACAGATTGACCAAAATAACTTTTGTTTTTTTTAATTGTGATTTACCAAGGCGGTAAACATCAAATCCCTCTGGTCACTTAGTCATGTGCGCTAGCCCACGCAGGACGAGGCAGAAAGCCACAGATTTCCACAGAACTCGAACGACAGCTTGTATGTTCATTAAATGTTTAGACTCACTGGCATTTCTTTCAGATACCAATATGAGACTGAGCATAGTATTCTCAGCTTGAAGTCATTTGTGCGGAATTCAGCAGTTTTCCCCAAAAAATCTACGCTGAAAATGCAGGGGGGACAAAGTTAGCAGATTTAGTTTTTTCTTGGTCTGTTCATGTGTATTCTGTTTATTAAAGGACGTATGCTTATAAGCTTCTTTAACCATCACTGAATTTAGCACATTCTCATGGCATATGCTTTGGGTACACAAAGGAGCACAAGCGGTGGCCAGAGGTTGTTCTCATAGCGTTAGCATGTTTGCCGTAAATTTAGTCCATATGCCAGTATGTGTATTTTTATATCCTGTCCACTGTGCTTGAAGGAGAAGGGTATGGTTTTTGAACTATGCAGCTCATTGGCAGTGCTCATCAGGACTGTGAAACATACATGTGCAGCCTCATTGAGAAAACACAGATGATCTCACGAAACCTGCCAAGTCCAGTTTAAACCCTATTTTTTCTTTTTTTGGCAAATTAAGTACATTGCTACCTCAATTCTCATTACCACAATGCAAAAAACCAAAACACGATTGAATTATATTTGAAGTATGTATACATTATGGTAGATTACATTTTTTTTTGGACTGCCTTTAATTTATGTTGATTTAAAATTGTATGCATTACATCCGAATGCATTATGGTAATTAGTATTCCTTTTTTTGTAATGAAAATGTCACAATGCACAGAATCTTAATGGTCCTTGTTTTCTTTAAGTAAAAATACACACACACACACACACACACACACACACACACACACACACATATATACATATACATATATATAGTGCTTTGAAATCAATTAATCATGTATACATGTGTATATTTAAGAAATATTTTAATGTATATACCGTTTATATATTTATATTATAAACAAATATAAATATTTCTTAAATAAATACATGCGTGTGTGTGTGTGTGTGTGTATTTATATATACATAATAATTATACACAGCACACACACACATAAATTCTTTAAATGCTAACTTTTATTTTTGATGCAATTAATTGATTTATGTCTTGCATTTACTCTTTCTTGCATTACGGTAATTACTTGCATTAGTGTAAATGTGCAAAAAGTCTTAATTTGCCAAAAAAGAGGCTTTGTTTTATTTATGCAGTATATTCTCGTGAGATTCACTTAACGTACAGTATATTCTTGCACAATATCAGATTAACCATACATATACTTAACCTTACAATGTCCCAATCTTCTGCACATAGTCACCCAACCTGCTTGATACCACACCCTCAAACCCAGTGACAGAATACACTCTGTACTAGATAAACTTGTGCCTTGTTTAACACCTATGAGGAAACTTCCAGCATCAAAAGTCTCCCGAACCCACTGCAAAGACCCCAGGGGCTGGGAGGAGGTGAATGGATTAAGGAAGCAACTGACAAGGTCGGAGATCAGGTGTACCATTATTAGTTTCTATGACATGATCAATGCACAGAAGAAAGCGATCTCGTGTACATGTGAATCTGATCCTCTGGAGTATTTTGGGCAAGAGCCTAATAGCAACCTTGTCTACAGTGTGTTGATTAAGCAAGCACCAGGATGTTCAGCATCCGTTACGACAACAGCGTCTATTTATAACAAGTCTTTCATGCTGGGAATGGGTCTGTGTGATTTACAAGCCAACTTATGGGAAAAATGTGTGAGGATTATTACACGCACAAACAAACATCATCAGAAACACATTAAATTGTCAGAGCTGTGGCACAGCTGTTATCTGATCTCATTCTCCTCCTTTTTGGCTATGATGGTAATTCACAGCTTTAGCAAATCAGTTTTTCCGGTTTTCACCTGATTCTCATTACCGTAGTGCAAAAAAAGAAAAACATTTTATTTCTGTTTTGTGTTGAAATGGTGTACCTTTTGTCAGTGCAATCAAATGAATAAAAAATGAGCTTATTATTCACACTACAAATTGAGCATCCATCTCAGCAAGTTGCGTTGTTGGAGACAGTATTCCAAGTTATGTGCTCTTTTTAAAAAAAAAAAAAAAATTGTTGAATTACCTTTATTTATACAAAAGAAACGCATCTCACAGTTTTCATTCTCTCACTCTGTGTCCCCTGTCCTATCTCTGTAGCCGAGTGCAAGACGAAGGGCCGCCCGCCGAAGCCAACCTTACGACGCACCCTGTCTTTGGACACTTTGGTGGGACCGTACCTGCAGGGCAACTGGCCCAGGGATCCAGAATGTCAGCCCATTACCTGCGTCAATGACAAGGCCACACAGGTGAGAACCTCTAGTGTGATCTTTCCCACATGAACAGATACATTTTCAGGTTTAGGAGGACCATACCTTTATTTCAGTCTGTGATATTAATAGCCTTTATTAAAAGTCTTTACTACTCAGTGAGGAGTAAAACAAACCATTGGTTTGATCTGCCCTATGTGATACACGTACAGAATTATGCACAGTTGTTTTAACACTTGTGTCGTTTGCAAAGTATATTTCTTAAATGGCTGCAGGACGGTGTGTTTGTGTAAGAAAGCTGAAGTCAAGCGGTTGCTTATAAAGGATCTTGGCTTTGGGGAGAAAGAGTTTGGCTGGTAATGGAAGGAGTTTAGGAAAACCCAACTGGGAACGGCAGCCATATTGTTTTTTTCCAAATGGTTTCCATATGGTTTCCTGGAGCACTGCTCCAACATGCCTGCTCGGCTTTGGCCATATTCAGTCAAACACAAAAGGTGAAAGTGTCTCTGCTGGGGCTGTTCTTTTTGATTTTATTTGGTCACAGTCTTGATTCATTTTGAAATGATTAGATTCTGATTAATTTGGACACACTCTAACGATCAAAAGATTTTTTTCAAAGAAATTCATGTTTATTCAGCATTGATTGAAAATGCAGCTTTACCATCACAGGAATAAATTACATTAGAAAACATATTAAAATAGAAAACAGTTATTTTAAATTGTAATAATATTTCACAATATTACTGTTTTTACTGTATTTTTGTTCAAATAAATGCAGCTTTGGTGAGCATAAGAGACCTATTTTAACTCCAAACTTTTAAACATTAGTGTATTTTGCTTAAATATGAAATAAATTGTCACTTTTTTGATTCTGTAAATTATGCAGTGAAATGGGGCTGCATGATAATGGTTAAACTGATAATAAAGATTATATTGCTCAATTTATAATCACAATTATCAATCATGATGGCTGCCACTTTGGGAAGATCAAGTAAAACACTGGGCAGAAAATGTATCTTTTAAGAAAAAAGCTTAGATAAGGTTATTTAAACACTTGACACCTGGCAAACCGAAGCATGAAAGCTTGTAGAGGTTTGTTACCAATGCAAGATACCGCAAATGTCAAATGGGGTGAAAACACTTTCAGAATGAACAACCAATGGGCAAATATCTTGACGATTATGATTAATTAATTGTGAGAAGCAATAATTGTGATTAAAGTGCGATTTATCGTGCAACCTTACAGTGAAGACTCATTAGGACCGATAACTCATCTTTTTGGACTGTTTTTTTTTTAAAAGAACTGGCTCATAAGTGTAATTTGTTTTAGAAACTGCTTAGCAACACCCTGGCAACCACTCTACAAAGATTTAGAAATGTGCTTTTATTTTTAAGACTAGAGATATTTCTAACACTTTGCATCAGACAACCCTCATTGCTTTGCTGATTTCTGAGAGCTGTGTCTGTTTGGATGGCCGTCGCTTCCTTGTAGATGCTGCATCCAGACTGGCTGTCTCTCTCAGCAGGTGATCTGCTATGCTTGCACTGATAACCGGTCAACCAAAAAAAGGTTTTGTTTAACATGACCTTCATAGTGACCGTCCCTCTCAACCCCTGCCACACACACACAATGCACAGGCAGAACCCCCATTCACAGCCTACTTTCATATATTCACTTTGTCATCCATTTCTTCATTGACGAACAAATGCAGCTCACTTTTTAGTGGACATGCAATTGTACAGTTTTAAAGGGATAGTTCACCCAAAAATGAAAATTCTCATAATTTACTTAAATTCCACACAAAAACCCTTCGATTCTCTTCAGAAGGCCTTTATTAAACCCACAGAGCCGTCTGGAGTCCTTTTATAATGGATGAATGCACTTTTTTGGGCTTCACATTTTGGGCTGCCATTTATTGTCATTATAAAGATATGGAAGAGCCAGGACATTTTTTTTTAAAATATAACCCTGACTGTATTCATCTGAAAGAAGAATGTCATATACACCTAGGATGGCTTGAGGGTGAGTAAATCATGGGTAATTTTCATTTTTGGGTGAACGATCCCTTTAAGACACTCTCGACTCTGCCCAACCCCCGATCCGAATGCCCACTTGAGTGCAGACGGGGACTTCTGAAACTTTAGCCAGCATCTAGCGTGCTGTGCATACAGACCCTCGGACTGAATGTCCGTTTATAGGCCTAATCCCACGACAGCCTGATGTGGGCGGGCGGGCGGGCAAGCGGGTGTCCAGGCAAAAAGGAATAAGGGCTGAATTTAAATTTAAATCGACTTGCATCCCTGCCCCCGCTCAGCCATGTGAAACCTCCAGCCACTGAGCGGACGTGCTTAGTTCTAATCTCGCACCTTAGGGGCCAGAGGTGATGACATGTTTTAATATGGCTTACTCCAACTACGTGTTGTTACATTAGCATCCCAACCGCACATGATATTCGTGACCTCTGACAGAGATGGGAAGAGAGGGACAGAGACACTTTTTGGGTTACGATTAGCTCTGAGATGGAGCTAAGTGATTGGGTCACTTGGAGAAAAATCGCTCTGTGTTCGGCGATATAGTGTACACTAGGTGGGCTCTTCTTTCCAGAGTCTGCTCAGCAGGATATCATGACGGTATGCACGTGTCTGTCTGTATGAGTGCACTTGAGTACAAACGCCTTTGTTTTTTTCTTCCTCATCTATGAAATGTGGTGCAGCGGTGTCTGAGGTTTCTATCATGCGCGTCTCCGCACAGCTGTGTGTGTTGGGCGTATGTGTGTGTTCCAGGTGTGTCACATATTCTGTCCCGTATTCAAATATACTCAGTGAGGTGTGGAAGCAGCTTTCAGTTCCATTTGTTGAATACAGAAAAACATGTCAACACTTGGCAAATGGTGCACACCACTCGCAGGAACGGATGCTTTCGCTCGAACTGGTGCATGAAAGAATTGCTTTGCATTGTGTTTGTCTCCGTTAAAGGAGGGTGTGTTATAAGCTGTCTTGTGTTCTGTGGAAAGGTCTGGATTACTTTCTGCAAAGTCTGAGGGTGTTTGGGATAGTTGGTATTCAGTAAGGGGAGGGTGAAAGTTTTGATTATCTTGAATGAGCTTTTTTTGATGTCTCGCTGAGAGACCATTGTGGGCGTGAGTATTTGAAAATCAATAACTTTAAAATAAAGACACTTTGAAAGTCAAATGAGCATTTGCTTTCTCTCTTTTCTTAGACTCCCAGTTCCTGGATAGAGGAGACACGGGGGCGGAGAGGGGGCGGTGGCCATAAACGCTCAGCATCATGGGGTAGTGCTGAACACCTACGAGAGGTAAGTACTTGATGTTGGGTGGAAAATGTTGTTTGCTATTAGAGGCAAAAATAAGTTTTACTAAAAGAAAGTAGAACTGTTCATTGGCCTGCATTCAAATCTCATTATGTCTTTTTTCTTATTGGAGCCAGTATAATTGTTTAAATCTATTAATTCCAAGGATTGGTAGCTGGGATATACTGAAATATTTCCCCTTCCAGTCTCTATAAAATGATTTGAATAAATCCTTGTACAGTGATTTCAAATGACTTTTTAAAAAAAAGATTTAAAAAAAAAAAGGTATAAATAACAAAAAAAATTATTAAAAGAGATGAAGTTCCATTCTATTTGTATCCATATATTGCCATTATTACATGATTATATAATATATAAACAGTTTAAAATTAAATTGTGATATACACTAGGGCTGCACGATATGAGGAAAAGCTGCAATGTGCGATAACATTGTTTAATATTGCGATAAATATTCAAATGTGAATGTTAGGTTGTGTTCAGTGTTGGGCAGTAACGGAATACATTTACCGGCATTACGTATTCAGAATACATATTATGAGTAACTGTATTCCTTTACAGTTACAATTTAAATAGTTGATATTTAGAATAGGCCTACATTTACATTGTTGAAATCAATGGATAACATTAACGATACTTCTGTTTCATGAGTTTATTTACTCTCTAAATAAATTATGGCAACTCATGGCATTTCTGAGAACGCCCCAATATGAAAACGGAAAAAATGCACGGTTTGCGTGATCAGTCACAATGGAGTCGGAAGAGGAGCAGCGGGAGCTAGAGGTAGAGATGGAGGTAGAGATGGAGCCAGAACAACAGAGCCAGGGCAATAAAGCGTTTCTATCTTGGAAATTCAAACAGCATTTCATATTAAAGAAAGAGAAGGGAGAACGAAATCTAACACTTCAGTGGAACTGCAGTGGCGCGGTGGTTAGGGGTGGCGGCTACACACGCACGCACGCACACCTATATTTTTTTATATAGGCCTATATATTATAGGCTATAGTAGGCCTATATAAATTCATTATATATTCGTTAAATATATTATTAATTTTTATTTTGAAAATGTAGGCTATTTAATTGAGATTGAGGTATATATATATATATATATATATATATATATATATATATATATATATATTTATATATATATATTAAATTGCCTACATTTTCAAAATAAAAAATATAAGGCTCAAACATGCGTGTTTATTTTATTAGGCCTACTTCCGTCAGTGAAACAACATACTACAGCCTGTAGCACGAGCAGGAAAGAAGCATCGTTTTCTATTATCTTCATGTTTTCTCCTGATGTTCCAACTGATAGGCTACTTGTAGTAAAATGTGAAGAACGAAATTATCTTCCGCAGGGTCAAGAACTTAGGCTTTGTTTGATTATGCGCTGTGAGAGAAAGCGAAACTAAAAATCTCCGGCGTGTATGAAATAGCCTACGCTATAGGCCTACACATAAACTTGACCAAGTCTAATAGCAAGAACAAACTGTGTTAAATAAAGTAAAATTTGAAGTAAAATGTATCTGTCCTACTCCGTATTCTACTTTACCACAGTAAATGATGCGAATATAGCCTAATCAAACAAAGAAACGTTTAATCCCCTGAGAGAGACGTAAATGAGGATTTGGGAAAATAAATAAGAGATTCCATGTCCAGTAGAATAAAATGGAGTAAGTCTATTGTTAAATTCGTGGAAAATCGTGTGACCAGATAGCAAAACGCAAGCAAACTTAAATTTGGCTCACCACACAAAGCTTGTTCGGCATGAATCCATATGTTTCCATGGCTGTGATGTAACATTTAATTGCGAACCTATTATTTATTTAGTAATTAAAGCTTTGTGCTTCACTCATGTCATATTCATGTGAAACAGCTTCACATACAAAAAAAAAAAAAAAGGATTTTGGCCGACCACCGCCGGTGCTCCAGCTTAGTTGACGTGCGACTTTACATTCTCCTATGCGCTGTTTTATACTAGCAAGAGCCGTTGGCCCCATTTGACGTTAGCTAAATATTTTATAATATATGTTTAGTAAGCAGGATTTTATGGCCGCATTCTTACACTTATAAAATGCAATTAAATGTGGAAGTAATCCAAGTATCCAGTATAGCCTACGTTACTCAGATTGGCGCATGTAATAAACTGTATTCCTTTATTCATCGTGTCAGGCTGTCTGTTGCGATGTGTTCATCGCGTGAGTTCATATCGCGATGACGATGAAAATTCGATGTATCGTTCAGCCCTAATATACACACTACCGTTTAAAAGGTTGGGGTTGGTAAGATTTTCTTGTAAAATGTTTTTGAAAAGTTTTTTGAAAGTCTCTTATGCTCACTAAGGCTGCATTTTTATTAATTTTAAGTTACTGATTTCTATTTTAATATGTTTAAAATGTAATTTATTACTGTGATGTGAAGCTGACTTTTCAGCATCATTACTCCAGTCTTCAGTGTCTTCAGAAATCATTCTATGATTTGTTGCTCAAGAACCTTTTCTTATTGTTATCAATTATGAAAACCATTGTGCTGCTTAATATTGAAAAATTTCCCCCCCAGGATTCCTTGATGAATAGAATGATCAAAAGAACAGCATTAAAGGAACACGCCGACTTTTTGGGACTTTAGCTTATTCACAGTATCCCCCAGAGTTAGATAAGTCCATACATACCATTCTCATCCATTCTCATACCATGGGTGCAGTGACGCGATATTACGCAGCGCCTGAAAATAAGCTAACTTCCATCAGCATAGCCAACGTGACAACCTGCTTGCACAGAGAGCGTGCTAGGGACTATTATCAGGTGCTGCATAATATCATTGCACCACTGAACCCATGGTACGGCAGCAAAGTTCCTTGATCATTACACAGGAAATGAGAGTATAGTTCCTAGCCATATCGGTCTAGAAAATCGCATCTTTTAATTTTCCGTCGGTCTTAGTACACGATGTAACTATACACATCACAACATGTAAATAGTAAAATGTTGGCGTTATTTTGTCACTTATTGAGCAGTAGGCTAGCTGGAGCCGTTTACCTCCAGTCTTTGTGCTAAGCTAAGTTAGCGGTGGGTGCGTCAGACAGAGTTATGGTATGCATAGAGATGAGAATGGTATGTATGGACTTATCTACCTCTGGGGGATACGGTGAATAAGCTAAAGTCCCAAAAAGTCGGCGTGTTCCTTTAAAATAATGAGCTTTTATTAGAACTCTTTTGAGATATTAAGGTATTATAAACACTAACATGATTTTCTGTAAAGCTGCTTTGGAATAATGTATATTATGAACAAATAACTTTTTTCATAAATATCTTTTGCTGTCACTTTTGATCAATTGAATGCGTCTTAGAATAAAAGTATTAATTTCTTTCAGAAAACATTTTACTGACTCCAAACTTTTGATCGGTAATGTTATATAAAAATATTTAAATTCATGTTTGAAGATTTTGGTCATATCACCCATATAGTGAACCCATTAAATTCAATATTAATGAGAAAAATAACTATTTGGAAAGGAACTATTTGAACGCCATCAACGGACTGCTTCAGAGGTGGTCTGATAATAATGACTGAGAAATTGTAATGATCTTTGAATAGACAAAATAACAAGCACTAACAATCCAATTATAAACCGTTACAATTAAAATTGTAATTCTAGCCTCTTATTTTACTTCTGCTGTATCTCCGCTGCTTTTTACAAGTATATCCTCAGAGAATCCCCTACTTTTGAACAGAATTAAATATAACCTTTACTATAGGTCAGTATAAAGGTCATAGCAGTTAGGTTTCACCTCTCTTTTGCACGTTTACATCTGATACATCATGTTTCTCTCCTTCAGGTTGCTAAACTTCGACAATCCTTACAAAAACGCTCCAGACATGCAACTCCTGCCATGGACTGTGACCACACGCACCAAAACATACACAACAGCCAAACACACACACCTGGAAGTACACAGGTAAACGATTTCAGAATGTATCTTGTACAGCTTGTTTACAGTAGTGACATCAACAGAACAGTTATTCTGTTCATAAGGGTTGTGCTTGTTTATGAGCTGTGATTATGAGCTAAGCCTCTCAAATGGGCCCACATCTCACTAGCAACAGAGATTTAAAAACAGAGCAGCTTTTCTTAGATGGTGTCAGTGAGCTACAGCCATCGATATGACACACACACACACACACACACACACACACACACACACACACACACACACACACACACACACACACACACACACAGCTAGTTATGTAGCAGTGGCTGTCTTTGTACAGTAGTAGATTTAAATAGAGGTGAGAATATGCACACACCTGTGGCTAGACATTAAGAGAGCTGTGCATAAACAAATGCCCACAAACCTCAATGAACTTAAGTGACATTGTAAAGAAGAGGTGGTCAAGATTCCTCCACAACAATGTAAGAGACTGATAACGTCATACAGAAATGATTACTTCAAGTTATTGCTGCTAAAGGTGGTTCTACAAACAATTAAACCATGGGTGTACTTGTTTGTCACCCATGGTGTCTCCATTGTTGCTTTATTTTTGTTAAATAAATAAGGACACGGTGTAATACGTCATGTGTTGTTGTTCATCTGAGGTTGTATTTACCTAATTTTAAGACCCGCTAAAGACCAGGGCCCGTATTCATAAAGATTCTAAGACTCTAAAACTTTTACGTAGGAGTCTTAGCTTAAGAGCTATTCGGGACCGATCTGAGAGCAACTCTGAGCAAGGAAAATACAAAAACTTTTATCTTAGTGAAGAGGTGGGGCTGACCTCGTTGCTATGTATGACACAGTCTTTTGAAGACTGTGATTGGTTGGTTGTCCAAAAAGGGGAAAAAAGGAGCGCTTTTAAGTATAGGGTCTATTCGAAGCCTTCACTTTGAAATTACAAGCGCAAATTGTCCTATTTTACCGTTCTCTCTCACTCTCACTCACACCCACACATTATATATATGTATATAAATCCTTTTATTATTTACCACGCTGTTAATTTCCTATAAGGTATTTGATTGGCTTAGAATTATAAATATTGTTCCACTCTTTACAATTACACTAATTGCTGTCATGTCTATTTAATTTGTGGTTTGAAAGTTAGGTTTAATGCAACAAACATGATCCCTGCACGATCTAATCTATAGAGTCTTATTAAGTCACTGTCATCCATTGTCTGCAACACATTTCTTCTCCCTCTTCGTCTTTCTGCCATTTTCTCCACGGCTAAAGAAACTCTTTAGCCTCTTAAAAGTCCTCATCCGTGCTCTTAACAAATTTGACCTTAAGACCTCTTTTAAGGGTTAAGATGCTTTTTGAATTACTTTTTTCTTTACTAGGATTTTTTAGTTAATTTTAAGAGTAAACGCCCACATTTCTAAGAATTTTCTTAGAATTTTGTCACTAGGAGCTACTCTTTGCATTAAGATTCTTTATGAATACGGGCCCAGATGATTTTTTATGTCCTCCGAATAATTAAAACCATAGAATTCAAAAGGGTGTCCTTCTTTTTCACAAGACTGTATTTATTAATTAATTTATTTATCCAAGTAATGAGAAAACGGGGTGGAAATGTGATTTAATTGTCATGAAAATCTTAATAGTCATAAAATACTTTTTCATTTTGTTCATGCAAATTGTATATATTTTTAATCCTTAAAGGGTTAGTTCACCCAAAAATGAAAATTCTGTCATTAATTACTCACCCTCATGTCGTTCGACACCCGTAAGACCTCCGTTCATATTCGGAACACAAATGAAGATATTTTTGTTGAAAGCTGATGGCTGAGAAAGGCTTCAGATAGGCCTCCATTGGCATTCAGTACATTTACACTCCCAAGAGCCATAAAAGGCACTAAAAACGTTGTTACAAAGTCCTTCTCACCACAGTGACTCTACAATAATTTTACAATGTGACGACAATAGTTTTTGTGCGCAAAAAAAAATCAAAACAACGCCTTTATCCAACTTGTTATTGTCTTCCGTGTGTGCCTCCACGACGCATGCGCGAGAATATGATGCAGATCCGGCGCTCGGACACGCGTATCTAAGCTGTTGAATTCTACATTGATCGTGCTTTAGGTCTCGGCGTAGTTCTCAAAATCGGGCTGAAGTGTGCTACGTCATATTCTCGCGCATGCGTCGTGGAGGCACACACGGAAGACAATAACAAGTTGGATAAAGGCGTTGTTGTTTTTTTTGCGCACGAAAACTATTGTCGTCGCATCGTAAAATTATTGTAGAGCCACTGTGGTGAGATGGACTTTGTAACAACATTTTAAGTGCCTTTTATGGGTCTTGTTAGTGTAAATGTACTGAATGCCAATGGAGGCCTATCTGAAGCCTTTCTCAGCCATCAGCTTTCAACAAAAATATCTTCATTTGTGTTCCGAATATGAACGGAGGTCTTACGGGTGTCGAACGACATGAGGGTGAGTAATTAATGACAGAATTTTCATTTTTGGGTGAACTAACCCTTTAATTTTAGGAGGAAATAAGACAGGACATTTTCCCTGAACTCCAAAACGTATTAAAAGCTACAAATTTTCTTTAGACTTTGTCACTTGTAGACATTTTGGTTTATTGGCCTTTCTGATTGTCATGTGAATGTGTGTGTGTGCTTGTGTGTGTGTGTGTGTGTACAGACGATGCCTCTCATTCCACTGAGCCGATTGGCCCCCAGACTGAGACGCAGTGTGGAAGGACTGAACCTGGAGCTGGAGGGAGTCTTTGTGTCTGAAACGGCAAAGGAACAGCACAAAGTCAGTGTGTGTTTGTATGTATGTGCGTTTCTGACCTACAATTTCAGCTCAAAATCATCTGTAACCACTGTGTGTTTTTAGATTCTCGATGTACCAGATGGTCACAGAGCCCCCGTCCCAGCTCAGAGGTACAGCAGCGCTTCACAGAGTGACCCTTCTCCTGCCCAGCTGTCCCCCTCTCACTCTCCCTGCACCATCACAGATGCCGGTCAGTCACTCTAATTTGGCTGATTCAACGAGCAACATGTCCAGTAGTAATATAGTGTATATTACGTATATCCAATATATAGGGTTGGGAACCGAGAACCGGTTCTTATGCAGAACCGAAACTGATTTGTGAAAAATACCAGAACCGCGCGAAATTGCTAAGTTTCGGTTCCGAAAACGGTTCTGGTGCAATGTGTGTGCGAAGCGCTGGAAGCGTATCCTTTCATAGCGAGTGACAGCCAGTGTTGCCAACTCCGTGATTTTCCCGCTTTCCCGTTTTCCACTGTTGCCGCGGGCTGTGTTTCATGTCCGCGGGTTGAAACGATTGTGCAATTGCGCGGGTTTTGTTGTGAAAACCTGGCAACCCTGGCTCACCTCATCATGAATATTAATTACGTTGCCTGCCGCTTCCAGGAGTGAAACGCAGTTCAGCACTGAAAGCCCTCGCGCTACACATTTACGGTTTTGCGTCACATATTTTCTCGTTGACCACCAGCATGGCGAAGAGAAAGTCACAAGTATGGATTCATTTCCAAAGAATGAATGATAATGAAGCAAAATGTAACACGTGAAAAGTTAATAACATGCAAAGGCTGCACTAGCAATTTGACAAAACATTTGCTACAGCACAGAGTGCCACAGGGCTTATACCAGATTTATAGTGAAAGGACATATATATATATATATGTGTCAACCGTTGAGTCACCATGGTTTAGGTGAGCGTTTAGGCACAATTACCTTTGTAATGCTGAATTGCAATTTATTATTTACAAGTTCACTGAATAACTGAATTACTATTAAATTAATATATAACTAATTAATAAATATAACTAATAAATATAATTTATAACTTGGTTTTAATCAGAGACAGAGAGATAAAATGTAATAAGACAATTTCAGAGGTGAAACAAAATTCATTTGAAAAAAAATGTGTTGCAAGAATGGCTTAATTAAAACTGTAATATATGTACAGTACAGGACTTTTTTGACATTGCCAACCTGTAAATAAATTTTAGAGCAAGTAATAAACACAAAATGGATTGTTTGAGTTGCGTATTGTGCCTTTTTCCTTTACCACTATTTGTTTAATACTTTTAATGGAACCGGAATCGGAACCGGAATCGTTAGGCGGAACCGGAACCGGAACCGGAACCGGAAAATTTCTCACGATTCCCAACCCTACCAATATATACAGTAGGCCTATTTTTGCCATTTTCAGCAAGAATGTACACTAACAATTAAAAAATAGCACTAACTGAACTTGCTCTTAGGGATGTCATTCATATTTTATCAACACATGACAGTAAGTCTGTGTAAAATTGTTAATTGCGTAATATGTGTGTTGTGTTTAGATATGGTTGTGTGCGGGACACTCTGTCCACCTTCCTCTCCTCCTCTATGTATGTCTGAGCCACCATCCTCATCTCCTCGTCCCAACAAGACGTACGTCTTCCAGAGAGAACCTCCAGAGGGCTGCGAGAGAGTGCGTGTGTCTGAAGAGGCCATGTAAGTTCAGCCCAAACACACACCGCTGTATGTGTTCAAAAACACAAACGAGGCATGTCAATTAAACCCATTAATATAGTGTTAAGAAAATAATAAATATTCTAATAGTCTAATCAATATTCTTGTCTGCCACAATGATTAAAATTACATTATCTTGAATTAGGGGCTCTTCGTCAGCAGATATTGATAGTCTTAAAGAGCACCTATCATGGCATTTAAAATGTTCCAAATATTGTTTTAGAAGTCCCCAACAACAGTTTTGCATGCATGCAATGACAAAAAAGACTTTAGTTTTCTTATAATATGCATTTATTTTTACCTGTTTTGACAGCGATTCTCAAATGATTCCTTTAGTGATTCACTTTTCAAAACCCCGCCTTTACGTGACGCTAATCTGCGGTGATTGGTCAGATGACCCAGTCAGTTGTGATTGGTATAGTCTGTGCAGATATTCTCGGAAACGGAACGCCCATCAAAGTCTTATAATGACAGTAATTTGTTAATATGTGTCAGGAGTTATGAATATGAAAACCGCGTCGGTACTGTTTGATTGTAATATGAGCCTCAGCTGATCTCATTCATAAAAAAACTCCTCTATTCTCCTCACGAAGACTCGCGACAAATCAACATCCCTCAGGGCTTTTAGTTCAAAAGTGTGCAGATGAGGAGACATATTGATAGATTCTCATATGTCTGTGTCAAATTTCTAAACAGAGGAGTATTTTTTATTCAATACTTCCTCAAAATGGGCAGAAATAGCCTAATCATGAGCGATTGAGTCTCTTATGTGTTGTTTTCAATTCATACTGGCAGCCGGAGGGCGCTCTGTGCACATGTAATCCATATATGGTACAGACAGACGAAGAAGATACCATGTGCCATAATAAAAGTCCATAATAAAAGCTTCCTGAGATCGCGAAACATACATTTGACGACTAATAATAAACACTCAATCGCGACGATGTATGGTTTGTCTTCAAGCCACTTAGTCTTCAAATGCTCATCCTTGGGCAGATGAAAAAAAGTTTGCTTTTGAGTCGCACTTCAGAACACAGCGTCTCGTGGCCATGATGTTTTCTAGTTTTCACTGGCGTCTTGGAGCGCAATAAGTGGGCGTATCGTATTCAAATAACTTGACAAGTTGACGTCATCTAGTCAGAGAAAAAGCTTCGGTCTTCTAACGATTCTTAAAAATGACTCCGAGTCGACTCTTACTTTTGAAAGAAAATAACTATATATACGGTGCACTGTCATATTTCAAGCTATCACAGAATGTTTTTGTTCACTTAGATCTATGTTACACACTACATGAAAGGTAAATTTCAAAATTCCATGATAGGTGCTCTTTAAAGGATTAGTTCACTTAGAAATGTCCTGATATTTTCCTCAAAAAACTTAATTTCTTTTCGACTGAAGAAAGAAAGACATGAAAATCTTGAAAGGGTGGTGGGGGGTAAAATATCAGGAAATTTTCATTTTGAAGTGAACTAATCCTTTAAATTCCATTGTATCAAATTTAAGGCCATAAAAAGTTACAAATATCTTAAAGGGGTAGTTCACCCAAAAAATAAAATGACCCCAATCTGAGTTGTAATAAAAAATGTCCTGGCTCTTCCGAGCTTTATAATGGCAGTGAATGGTAGCCCAAAATTTGAAGCCCAAAAAAGTGCATCCATCCATTATAAAAGTACTCCACACGGCTCCGGGGGGTAAATAAAGGCCTTATGAAGTGAAACGATGGGTTTTTGTAAGAAAAAAATCCTTATTTAACATGTTAGAAAGTAAAAATATCTGCCAGACCACCTCCCGTATTCAACTTATGGAAAAAGCGTAACAGGTGCGACGATGACGTTGGACGTAGCGCAAGCGTTTTGAACTGCGAGAGGCGTTAACATTTCTTCGTAAATTGAATATGGAAGGCGGTCTGCCGGAAGCTAGATATTTTATTAACCCCCCAGAGCCGTGTGGAATACTTTTATTATGGCTGGATGCACTTTTTTGCCCTTCAAATTTTGGCCTACCATTCACTGCCATTATAAAGCTTGGATTAGCCAGGACATTTTTTAATATAACCCTGATTGTATTCGTCTTAAAGAAGAAAGTTCCGTGCATTTATGCCAAGCGATTGCTTATTGATCTACTCTTGATGAATTAACAACATTGTTTACCTTCTGATTTTATATCATGATACCTGCAAATTCATCACATTTCTAAAGCAGCTGCATAATATACAGGGGTTATCAGGGTTACCGCTATATTTCTGCTGTCCCATAAGCTCCACCACCTGTCAAAGAGTGAAATTGCATTTTCATTCAGCCAGTGGATAAAAAAGAAGCTAACATGCTTTTTTCCAAAAATTGAAATATGATTTATAATTTGACTCATCCCTTTTCTTAAAACATTGTTTAAAGGCTGAAATGTGAGGTTTATCATTTAATAAAACTTTTTGTTTTTGTCAAACTGTATTATTACCTGTAACTGTAAAGTATCATGGTATTGTTTGGATGTTACTATAGATCCCGGTATTCATTTCATTTGCGCAGGGCTTAAAACAACTTAAATTTGATTTTAAAATCCCTGAAGATACCCTGTTAATTAATCTGCAGTTCGTTGCATTAAATCAATCATTTCATCAACCGATCCTAATATAAACCATTCTCAAAACATCATTTCTTTTCAGCCTCGCCTGTCATGGAAATGCGCCTCTTCAGCCTTCCTGCCCTGATCCTAACAAGGTGAATTTCACGCCTCACGGTGGCTCCGCCTTCTGCCCTGTCAGTCTCCTCAAGCCTCTCCTCCCTTCAATGGACCTGTTATTCCGCGGCCTGTCTGTTTCACCCGTCACTGGCTGTTCCGCTCAAAGTGCCGCCCCCTGCCAGACACCGGGACATGGTGTGGGTGGTTATTTGAGCGGCGCCCTCCCAGACCCTACCACTACCTCTCTGTGAATAAGGGCATTCACAGCAAAAAGAAAACAAAACAAAAGAATGTTGTGCCTTTGTTCCTATTATCAGAGACTTTGACATTAAAGCGTCTCAAAGAGAAGTAACTTTTCTAGAAACAGCTCATGCCATCCACCCGGTAAATGATTTGTGATCGGCAAAGAGATTTAAGAAATCATGTTGGAAGAACGAAATGGAGAACTTTTCGTCATCTAAAACTATGGTGGACTCTCTCCAATGGGATTTGCAGACGACCTTTTGACCTAAAGGACACTCCACTTGGCACTTGTGATCATTTTGTTTCACGTTATAGCAATTACCTATTGGTATGTTTCCTATAATTTCTACAGAACTATATTGATGACTATTCATCATCTGTATAAGAATATATTTTTAGCTCTGTCACAACAGAAAATGGTCATTATTAAATGTTTGTCTATCGGACACACTATCAAACATGTGTTTCAAGCCTGACCCACTCCATGATGATTATACAGGGCTGTGGATCAGTTTCTTAATTCAGTATTTACAGAAAACACGAAAGAGACTAATAGTTCAGAGAGTCTCTCATCAGCTGTTTGTTGTAGTGGCATTTCGTCTTGACAACTGATCTTTTCAGGGGTTTTTGAAGGCTGGGTTTGTTTTGAATATGCTCTAGCATGTCGATTTAGTAGTTAAAAATGTATGCATTTAGACATTAAGATGAGCTCTGAACTGTAGGTGTTCAATGAATGCCAACAAATGCTCAGAGAGAGAGAAAAAGGGTGAATCTTACAAAGCTTGTCAAGAAAATGTCCCGGTCATACATTACCTCCAATCAAAAGAGAACTTTTTTTGTTTGCTTGTTTTTTTTTTTTTTTTTTTTGCAATGTGTCATATTCTTTAGGACAATTAAGTACATTTAGTTACTAGAGTAAAAATAAATACATATAATATATATAAATAAATAAATAGGTCCTAAAATAAACATCATATTTTTTTTTTTTTATCTTTCGAGTTTGGATTGAAATATGACGGGGGTATTTTCTTTATGAATTCTTTGAGATGCACCGAACCAGAGTAACTGTGTTTACAGTTGTAATTTAATGAGGGAAAGAATGCATTGGCCATTGTTGCTCGTTTATTCTGGGGTGTTCATGTATTGTGGGCCGCTCACACTTACATCCAGTGTAAGACACGAATACCGACAGGACCCCATTAAGGGGTTATTTTGCTACACACTTGATTAGTGTGCTGTATGTTTTACTGAATTTCACTTCAGACTTGACTACTATTTTTACCACAGTGGTCATATTGTTCAGTTCATTTGAGCACCAAGCTAGTTATACAAACACTTTACACAGGACACAAGCAAGTTTGCTGCATTCAGGTTCAATATGTGCACATCGTAAGAAACGAAACTTCCAGCAAATTATTGTTTGCTGACACTGCACTGTTATTATCCCATATTTGTACATGGATTGTGTCTTGGCATCATCCATTCAGTTTTTTTTTTTTTAAAGTTCTCGCTCGTTACCTTGTTCTTTAAGGGTGCTGTTTTAATGACATTGTTCTCATATTGTTACTGTTATTATTTTGTTGAGTACAGTACCAAACCTTTTTTGTCCCATATATTGTAAATGTATGTTATTCCGTTTTGGCTGTCATAAATGAGAAAAAATCTCAGAGAAATAAGAGTGTGTTTACTGTTTTGTTTTAAAACTTTTTACATTTGCATTTAAATCGAATACCTCTTTAACTTGCAATAGGAATTCTAGTTGATAGTGTATTTGCTGAATGAGACATACACGAGACAAACTCTATGCCCCGCCCTCTTAAAGATTCCAGCACTGTGATTCGCTGCATGTCGCCGGCTTTTGCTTATTTGGACCAATTGAAGTAATACACATACTACTACGTAAAATCCTAACTGCTTATTTTCAAGAAAGGCCCCAGAGATTTATTTATAGGGAGTTGTATATAATGCCCAAATTAAAGTAGCAGGCAACGTTTTGTACAATCGTGTACAAAAACAAAGAGTGGACAGAAATCCCCATGATGGGAGGGAAGTCACCGTGGTTAACAAATAACGGCATGCACTTGGCTTAATACTGTATTTTAATTCTGTTATCATTGCAGGCATATCAAAAGATTCCAGGCATTACATCGGGTCCTTCTCCTCTAGTGTCATTTGACGCGTCAAATGAAAACATTTATTAGAGACTGCTCAAGCAGTAATTATCACTACATGTCTAAAACAGACTTTTAACTCGACACATCGAGTACCGCTTTATTTAAGCTTTTGGGGCTTCCTCGCAATATCTGGAAACAAACGCCGGATTTTTAACCGCATTCACTCACTCGTTATTATCAGGATGCGGCTATTTGGACGCGGCTAGCGCGCGGTAACGTTACATTTACATGACTGAGCTGTAAATAAAATAAAACATAAACTAAGTAATACGACTGTAATAAGTGTTATATCGTTGTTACTGTACGTCGCTTTAAGACTATAGATGTAATATCAGACGGAGGAGAGCCTCATCATCAGTACAGAGAAAAGGGGGGGTCTAGAGGCGAGCTATCATTTCCGGGCTACCGATCGCCGGTAGAGTGGATCTGGACGCAGGTGCGCGGGGTACGGGGAGCGGAGCGGTGTCCGTGTCCATACCGAGACTGCTGGACGATATGGCCGCCGGGAAGGCAACGAGCAAACCGTCTCTCTGGCAGAACGAACGGCTCCGGTTCATCGTCTGTTTCAGCGGGGTGTTCGTGTGTTACTTTTACTATGGCATACTGCAGGAGACAATGTGAGTATAAAACAGAGAACCTTCATAGCTTTCTAGATGTATTTAACAAGTTGTTGCATTATGGAATTATTTTCAATTAAAACGGTTTAATCATCATACGTTTGCTTTGTTGCACGGAATTAGTCTCTGCACATGTGGTTGGAATAGTAAATAGAGAGTGGAAACGTCCGACCCTTTAGCTATTTCACCTTGCTGGTTGACACTCTGCATTCTTACAGTATATGACAGTAGAGTATACTAAGCCTGATAACCGCTCACTTGTCATCCTCGCAGAAAAAGAGCTCTGATTTATCGCCCAGTGTTTCATTGTTCTCTATATGTGGCAAGCTGTAATCCTTTAAACCAGTGCTTCTCAACCTTTTTTGACTCCAGCTTTGTCCAAGACAATATTTGAAGGCTTTTCTAAGCTGATGTGTACTTCTGGTGTTGTGTAATAAAATTATATAAACTTGCCAGTTTACTGTAATTCATTTTAAATAATTGCAGGGCTTATTTTGTCCTACCTGGAAGTTTCCTACTTGAGAACCACTGCTTTAAACTCACTACTATCGATTAAATATAATATAATGTAGTATTAGTGTTATTACTAGTAGGCAATCTAAGAGTCTCTTTTGCAATTACATACTGGTTGAATTCTAAGGGGAACGCCTGAATAGTATGTTTGCATTAGTTACTAGTGATTATTTGTGCTTATATTCATTCCCATTTTTGGTACTATATCTATCCAAATTGTTAGCTACTAGTAAAAATCTGACTAGTTAGATTTGTCACAATATATCGCAATAAAAAAATGCAACAATATGTTTTGTGGATGGTGACAATATATGTTGTGTATAGTTCACCCAAAATGAAAATTACTTTGCGAGAACAAAAAAAATCAAGTTTATAGAGTTTTAGTGTCAGTAAATGTAAACTAAAAGTACTGAATATAATGTATAATGCAATGGGGGAATATTTGTCAGCTTCAGAATCATGAATATTTTTATTCTGGTGTCACCATTGCCCTGTGCATTGGGTTACCAGCACCAAGTCCAAGCCTATTGATTTCCACTCCCAATGTAATACCAAATTTAGCATTTTAATCAACAGTAAAATTTTTGTTAAGCTTTTACCATATGTCTTTGAATATCGCAATAATATCGTATCAAATCATGACATGAGGGTATCGTTACACCCCTAGTACGTAATGGTTATTAAAATTGAAATGCGTACCAACGACAATGACACTTAAAGCATAACTGACTGTGTTTACTTGAATACTCATTAAGAATGCCATTTTGACATAACTGTGTGTGTATTGACTGTTCGAGTGTGTGACACGAAAAAAAGAACGGCTTGTGCGCACTTTAGAGAGTAGAGAGCACGAGACTGCAGAGTTGTTTTTCACAAGTTATTACATTTAATAACTCTTTTTAACGTCAAGCAAGTCACATAAGTAACAGTTGTGTACCCATTCTCTGCTATATGCGTCAACCTAAAACATACACTTTTCACAATGTTGAAGTAGCCTATTAAAATCATTCAGATATTGTGTACCCTTGCGATATGCATATTGCGATTATGTACATTTGCTATATTTCGATACATTTTGCAGCCCTAAACAAAACTAAATTTTAAAGTCCTTTCATCTAAGATTCTAAATGTTTTGTGATATGTGATATATTAGCTCTTAGTTTAGTTAATTGTACATTTTAAATGGTGATTTATTTTATATTCTTGGTCTATTTAGTATTGATGTTCCATTACCAGCAAAACTATCGATTTTTTTTTTTTTTCTAATGACAACTGTTTTTAGGAACTTGGAACAACATTTGTGATGATCAAATTCTGTGATATCTGTCAGGTAGTAGGGATATTTTGTTTTATATAAATAAAATCACTTGCAGTACCCTTTAAAGGGTTAGTTCACCCAAAAATGAAAATCCTGTCATTAATTCCTCACCCTCATGTCGTTCCAAACCCATAAGACCTTCGTTCATCTTCGGAACACAAATTAAGATATTTTTGATGAAATCTGAGAGGTTTCTGAACCACCCAAATGCAGCAGCGTTATTAACACTTTCAAGCCCCAGAATGGTAGTAAAGACATCGTTAAAATAGTCCATGTGACTCCAGTGGTTCACCCTTGATGTTATGAAGGGACGAGAATACTTCTTGTGCGCAATAAAACGAACAAAAACAGCAACTTTATTCAACAATCTCTTCTCTTCCATGTCAGTCTCCTACGCTGTTCATGTAGTAATACAGTGCAGAGCTTCCAGGTTCTACGTCAGAAAGCTGGCTCACCATTGGCTGACGTTGTTCACGTAATCACAACGATGCATGCGTGTGATGTTGACGCAGGAGCTAGCCAATAATGAGCGACATTCTGACGTGGAACTGTCAGAACTAAAAAGCGCTGCACTGTGTTTACTATGTCAACAGCGCAGGAGACTGACATTTTAGTTTTTTTTGTGCACAAAAAGTATTCTTGTCACTTCATAAAATTACGGCTGAACCACTGGAGTCACATGGACTATTTTAACGATGTTTTACTGCCTTTCTGGACCTTGAAAGTGGTAATAACGTTGTTGTCAATGGAGGGATCAGAGAGGGCTCAGATTTCATCAAAAATATCTTAATTTGTGTTCCGAAGATGAACGAAGGTCTTACGGGTTTGGAACGACATGAGGGTGAGGAATTAGTAGGTGTTTCTCAATGTCAAGGATCCTTCCTCTGCAGGACTGGTCCTTCCAAGTCACTTCCTTCAGAGGCTAGGCGAGGCTCCTCTTTAGCATTCGGAGAACACGTAAATGGAACAGGCTAGCAAGTGCACGTCAGCCTCATTACGTCAGTGAAAAGGTGCGTTAGCCATCAATAACGTCATTTGTATAATATCAATACGGTTGTAATTTGTACTGGCATTTAAAAGTTAAACTTTACTTATATTTACTACGGTTATAGCAAATGTTTGGTAACGTAAATACTTACACTTGAAAGCATATTGCCCCGTTAACGCTCCGACTCCGCCAACGTCCGATATTTTGTATTTTTTGAACAAGATAGCAAAGCTGCGTGCATAGGATTGTGGGTGATTTGAGAACGCTAAGTGCGCGAAGTCTACTCGTAAGCATCCTTTCCTGTATATGGCATATTTTTCGAACGAAGGACTCAGACCTTGGTTGAAATTCCGAGGATCCTCGACATTGGAACAGCCCTTCGGACGTCGATGACGTAGCATCCTCGGAATTCTGGCTTCCGAGGATCCTTCCTTGACATTGAGAAACGCCTAATGACAGAATTTTAATTTGTGGGTCAACTAACCATTTAAGTTTCAGGTCAGAAGGTTTTCCCTTTTACTTTGAGAAGGTCTCTAAGTAACACAACCCAACACAAAGTTATTTTCCTTTTGAGTCCTAGTTTTCTTTTCAAATTATTTTGCCATGTTTTTAACCATTTTACATCTACACAGTACATGTCAACCTCTCAGATGTATTGACCTCAATGTCAATGAAGACTTTAAAAAAAAAAAATTATCAAGCGCTAAAATTAGTTGCTGCGGTAAACAAGAGTTTCTTCCCCAGCCACTGTTGGTTATTTTTATCGCCAGTGATCATTAAGTATCCTTGTTCCAAACAGCTGTTCCCTTCAATCCCACAATACCTCTGTCTTCTTTTTGGTCCAGCACGCGAGGGGACTACAGTCATGCGGGGAAGAAGGAGAAGTTTCGTTATGCCACCACCCTAGTCTTCATCCAGTGCGTCATCAGTGCTGCTTTCGCCAGACTCTGTGAGTCAAACCTTCGGATGTTCTGATTGCATTTGTGGAGATCATTTAGTGCTTTACGTAATAAATGGGTGGTATCACATTATGGCACCACTTATTTGCCTGCATGTGTTGCTGAATGTGTTTGAATCCGACTTGCAATTAATTCTGCATTCTCTCTATTTTATGTTCGTAGTAATTCAGTTTTTTGAGGGCTCAAAGCAGGACCACACGAGAAGCTGGCTCTATGGCGTGTGTTCTCTGTCTTACCTTGGCGCCATGGTGTCCAGTAACTCCGCCTTGCAGTATGTCAACTACCCCACACAGGTCAGCACAGCTCTTTACTCCCGTATCTCTCTTTCTGTCCCTCACAACATCATGTTCATGAGTCTTTGTTCTTTCTAGGTTTTGGGAAAGTCCTGTAAACCAATTCCAGGTGAGAAAACGACATCTTTATCAGTTTGAAGCATGTAAACAAAGCTCTCAAGTTTCAGTCAAGAATGTAGAACATGCTGGTCTTGTTTTACTGTTAGTTCATGATCAAAACACACACGACTTCAGAGATATGCAGTTTCATTTGGGGTCAGGTAGAAGTTTGGGGTCAGCAGAATTTTCTTTTTTTTTATATTTCTTTAATTTATATTCAGCTGGAGGCATTACATTGATCAAAGGTAACATACATATTTACCAAAGTCATCTTTAAAGTATCTTTACTATTTCAAATAAATGCTGTCGTTTAGAACTTTTTAGTCATCAAAGGTTACTGAAAAACTCTCGGTTTCTACAAAAATATGAATTAATTTTCATCATTAATATTGATAATAATAATAATAATAAATGTTTCTTAAGCAGCAAATCATAATATTAGAATGATTTCTGAAGGATCATGTGACACTGAAGACTGGAGTAATGATGCTGAACATTCAACTTTGACATCACAGGAATAAATTACATTTTAAAATGGAAAACACTTATTTTAAATTCTAATTATATTTCAAAATGTAATAATAATATGCGTCCTTGGTAAGCATTAGACTTTCAAAAGCTTTAAAAAAAAAAAATCAAAAACTTTTGAACAGTTGTGTACAAGAGACTAAACAAAAATGGGCCAAAAATGCATTTGGATACTTAAATGAGGAACAAGAGTCATTGCAATAGATACAATTATCAATCCAAATGGCATGCATTTAAAAATAATAGCACAAGCACACTTTTCAGCAAAACAAATAATATAAAATGAATACAAATTTGCATAAAATGATGTGGACACTTACTGGTTATCAAACATAATAAAAAGTCCAATTAAATGACATTCAGACATTTTAAAGTGAGCAGGGTTTCCACTGGTCTTAAAGGTGCACTGTGTACATTTTGGCGGCATCTAGCGGTGAGGTTTTGAACTGCAACCGCTCACAGTTTAGGACCCAGGACCAGTAGTGAAAAATGAAGACCAAGAGTCAGGAGTGTAATTAATTAAAGAGAAATGTACTGAAGAATAGTTTGCAGTTTCATAAGCAGAAGCCAGCTTCAAGTCACACAAGGAGTTTGTAGGCCGCGCTCCCTCTACCAGCCTATCGTACATACAATTTCTAAACCGTTATACTGTTATCAAGTTCTAGCCACGTCATTACTGCCAGGTGAATGATTCTGATTGGCTCAGAGAAAATGGACTGTCATGGTAAATTTCCACACATTGTCAGTTACCGGTAATCAGATTCATGTGTCCTTAGATCACTTGTTGACGCTTTCACCCCGGAATTAGGCACGTAATGACCTTCCAGATTCTGGAGCAGGCGCCAGCTTGCCCAAAACAACAAGTCCACCCATCTCTTAGGATGGCCGTAATCCACCTCCAAAACTGATCTGTAACACAGAATACAGCGCACATGCACAGACACACAGTCTCTCCAAGGTTGGAGTTGGTGAGCTCTAGTACTGACAAGAAAACGTTTCCCAAAACATACAGATAGCATGTGCTTTCTCTCAGTGAGAGGTACAGACAACAGTCCAGGCAATATTCATACCAGTCTTTAGGGTTTTCAGTAAAATAAAATATAAAATGAATAAAATATAATAAAAATAAAATGGAAGACCGATCCACATTTCATCTCTGGAAGCTGGAGTTACTGCACTCGCAGTTAGAGGTGTGTGATGTCTCCAAATCCAAACACTCAACAACATGTTCTGAAATTAAGTGTTTTAGTGACACATCATAAAAACATAATGGTTCATTACATCACTGAAAACATAGTTATGTATATCATATTGCATTTCTGTCAATAGATCCTCATAAATATTACACACTGCACCTTTAAAGTCTTAAAAAGTCTTAATTTGACCTTCCACAATTTAAGGCCTAAAAATTTCTTAAATTGGAGCAGAAAGTCTTGAATTCAATATCATGGCATTAAATTAGGGCCCTATGATTTCTGCGATGCACGGAATTGCAGAATCCATTCATAAAAATGGAATCAACTGTATAATGCAGAATGTCACAGAATTTGTCAAATTTTGGAGGAATAAATCAAAAGTAAGTCAGTACACTTAAAGGGTTAGTTCACCCAAAAATACAAATTCTGTCATCATTTACTCACCCTAATGTCGTTCCAAACCCATAAGACTTTCTTTCATCTGGAATAAACCGCTTGATTCGTTTTAGGATCTCTTTATGAGCTTTTTGAAGCATCAAAGCGGTAGTTGCTTAGACTGTCAATGGAGGGACAGAAATCTCTCAGATTTTATTAAAAATATCTTCATTTGTGTTCCGAAGATGAACGAAAGTCAATCAAATTTAATCCAACCATTAAAGCAGAGAGTCCAGAAAAATTAAAACAGAATAAACTATAAAACACACAAAAAAATACAACAGATTTTATAGAGCCCTACATTTAATTGCAAAATTAAGTTGAATGCACTGCAAAAAATTATGTTCTTCCTCAGGATTTTTGTTTTCCCGTACAAATTCAAAACATTCTTAGATCAAGATACATTTAATGACATGCAAAATGAAGTCTTGTTTTCTGGGAAATTGAATAAACGTCTGTCATTGGGTATGAACATTACTTACATTTGAATTGTTGATTTTTATGAACCCATTGGCAGATATTTGTTCGTTTTAATCATAAAATCACTTTCACAAGAATTCTTGTCTCAAATCTTATGCTGTTTTTTGTCAAATTAATTAAAAAAGTTATTGAGATCTGTTGGAAATTGTATTTTCAAAATTTGATGTGTCACTAATACAACTCATTGTTTGCTTGGACATATTGACGTGTTATGTTTCCTTTAATTTATTCCTTACATTTTCTTTAATTGGCCTTAAATGTACCTTCATAAAACCTGCAGAAACCCTGAGTGAGACTTCAGTATCCAATATTTTTTGGCCCAATGTAGCGGTCATTTTCATCACATCTGGATGTATTTTTGTTTAGAGTACAACATTTATGCTTGCCTCACATGTTCAAAGAAAACGTATATCCCCATTTTTTTTTTTGGCTTTTGGTTTGTTGGCCATTTGGCAAACTATTTTCAAGCACATTCTTCTTAACCACACAACAGAAACCTCTGCAGATTGATGATATTAGTCATGTCTTCTCATTGTGCTTGTGTCTCTCTGGTTCCACAGTGATGATTCTGGGTGTCACAATCCTCAGGAAGAAATATCCCATGGCGAAGTACCTGTGTGTGTTTCTAATCGTCACCGGGGTCGCCCTCTTCCTCTACAAACCCAACAAAGGCTCCAGCGCATCAGATGAACACTCGTTTGGCTTTGGAGAGATGCTGCTGGTCGGTCTCTGTTTGAATCTGTTCTGTTCTCTGCCTTGTATAGCATTTCTAGTCCTCTGTGTGATGATGATGATGATGATGAAGGTGTGTTTCTTTGGTCACAGTTGCTCTCGCTGACTCTGGATGGGCTGACGGGTGTATCTCAGGACCACATGAGGGCGCGGTACCAGACGGGAGCCAATCACATGATGTTGAACGTCAACCTGTGGTCCACGCTGGTCCTGGGAGTAGGTGAGTTGTTAAAAAGAGGGTCCTGTTAAATTAAAGGTACTGGTTATTATAGATGGCATAAATTATAGATGGCCACTTGTATTGTAGGAACTTTATCCTTGTCTCATGGCTTATTTGTATCAAGACAAGCCATTTTTGATAATGAGGTTAAAACATCTAAGTTTGATTCATGATTCAGTTCATCATTTAAAAAATGTATTTATCTATTAATTTGTGTTATCACTCAAAAGTGTTTACGGAAGTCCCTTTGTGGAGAATTTTTTTTATAAATACACTACATTTAAAATGTTTTTTTTTTTTACTAATATATTTAGGCATTCAATTGATAAAAATGACAGTAAAGACATTTTATAATGTTACAAAAGATTTCAATTTCTAATAAATAATGTTCTTTTGAACTTTCTGTTATCCAATAATCCTGGGGAAATTAATACGAAATTGTTGCATCATTCACCCTTTTAAGTAAGTACCCTTAAGGAAGTACCCTTCCTTTTTTCCCCCATAGTTATTGTACTACGTGTATATCTCCATGGTTTATAAATCATGTTAGTATTTCCTTCAGACCAGCGCTCATTGTCAGTATATCTTCCTCCAGCAGGGGGAGCTCTGGCTCTATGATTAGTCTAGGTGTTGTTATTATTTGAGGGTTGACAGAAGCAACCCTGCTGATCTCCAGCAGCTGTTCAGTCTTTCTGCCTTAGCTCTGAAAGGCATCTGTTCCTCACTTTTAATCTTTAATCTCATCACACATGCAGCAAACTTCCTTCCTTCCAAACCTCTCATTATGAAACCAGAGCTGTCCTGTGGTGCTCTCTGAAGTTATCAGAAATAATGAATAGTTTTTGTCAAGTTTCTCTTTTAACTAGGCAAATGCAAAATGATACAGAGTCCAGAATTAACAGTAACCAAGCCCAAATGAGAGTCAAATTTGGCTTTGGAGAGTATGTGAGCGAGAACGTGCACTTGCCAACCTCATTATGGCATCATATATACACACACACACACACACACACAATCTACTACAGAAACAACATCTCTTGCTCTCTCTCTTTCTGCATAGCTGTGCTGTGGACCGGGGAGGTGTGGGAGTTTTGGGCATTTACTGACCGCTATCCTAGCATCATCTATAATATCGTCCTGTTCGGTATCACTAGCGCTCTTGGACAGGTGGGTTTGTTGTTTGCATACAACAGAACAACACCATCATTAATTCATTCTAACACATAAATAGTAAATAATAGTTGATAATCCAGAGTTGAAACATTTATTCTCTCCATCTCTCTTCCCCTAGACATTCATCTTCATGACTGTGGTGTATTTTGGACCGCTCACATGTTCCATCATCACAACGACAAGGAAGTTCTTCACCATCCTGGGATCTGTGCTGCTCTTTGGGAACGTCATCAGCCCTATGCAGTGGTTTGGCACCACCCTCGTCTTCGTTGGTGAGTGAAACTATCTTATTTGTCTTGTATTGAATATTTCTATTAAATTGTAAAAAATAAGTCTCTAATGCTCACTAAGGCTGCATTTTAGAGCTGCACGATTAATCGTTAAAAGATAATGATCTCGATTCAAACATCCACACTACTCATTCCTAAGTGTCGAGTAAACCTTTGACAAGTGCAATCACAGCAGAATATTCAAATCTGCGTTGACACTGACCTAGACAGTGCAGATATAATATATAGGTATGAAACAGCTTTTCTTTTCAACCACACAGTATCATTTATTTTCAGGGCTGGACTGAGGCTAAAATTCGGCCCTGGACAAACCCAGCCCATCTGGCCCATGAGTTCCCCTGTGAATGTTTTTGCCTTAAATTCGAGTAAATAAATAAAACTAGGACATGGACAAATAATGCTGGATATTATTGAATTTACTGCAAATGCAGTTAACAAATTTAAACACTTTTGTCTCACAGAAATGCACTTGACAGTAAAGAACTGATTTTGAGCTAGGATGCATTAAAGTGAATTTACTGCTATTAAATTCTATAATCATTTACTCACCCTCAAGTTGTTCCAAACCTGTTTAACTTACTCTCTTCTGTGAAACACAAAAGAAGATATTTTAAAGAATGCTGGCAACCAAACCATTTTGGTTTGGCTATCATTGAATATTGTACGGACAAATAAAAAGACAAATGATTTTCATATGTTACACAGAAAGAAATTCATTCAGTTTTGTCATGACATTAGAGTCAGTAAATGATCACATTTTAGGTTGAACTACCCCTTTAAAAACAAAAATATTTTCGAATTAACACCTAATTTATGTAAGACACTGATATCTATCTTTCATGAGGCTCTCATTGAAATAACGTTTAGTTAAATTTCATTAGAACTATTAAAAAGTTCATAAAACATTTAAAGAAGCAAAAAGTTTTGTTCTTAATTCATGGGATCCAGGCTGTAAAGATGTTTTGTTGAATTATCCCTTAATTACCCCAATGACATTTTATTTATAGTTTAACTGTAGTTTCATTTAACTGTAAGATCATAGTCACAGGTAAAACCATGCTCCTCATTACCATGGGTTTCTAAAATAAATAAATAATAATAAACTATTGAATTTGTAATAAAAAATATATTAATTTACCTGCAAGGTAAATTATTATAAAGGTGTGGTGGTGCTAGTGTAGCTACTGGCAGGGCTGGACTGGTAATCTGGCATACCGGGCATTTTCCCGGTGGGCCGACGCACTTTGGGGCCGATACAAGGTTATTTATTTGCCACGGAGTGGCCCATCATGCAGGGACAGCGGCCCATTGGTTTGTCTTCTGAATTGACAGGCCAAAGCGAGAGAGACCTTCCCTCCTCCATAGACTGTGTCCATATTAGACGCTGTTTAAAAATTTGGGCGCATGAAACTGCAAAAGGCGAATATTGGCGCAATAGCGCTGCCGCCGACGAACGTGCGCTGCGTTTCTGCTGCTCTATGAAGTGATGAACCGGCACTTTGACTCCGAATGTTGTTTTATACAATCGTGTGATATGGGAACATTAAAGATTCTGTGGTGAATCAGCTGAAAACAGCCGCGACCATGTAAATACATCACGAGGTAAATTGGAAAACAGCAATACAGCAAAACAGCAATGTACACACAACTACAAACTTGTCACTCTAGCACAACCAAATTCAATAGTTTATTATTATTTATTTATTTTCGAAACCATATTATACCTATGGCAATGAGGAGCATGATTTTACCTGTGACTACCATGCCCAGTTAAATGAAACTGACCTACAGTTAAACCAAAATTGGTGCTATATAGCACTAAAAAAGGTTCCCCTATCATTACGAGCCAAGAACCATTTTTGGTGCCATATAGAACCTTTTTTTTAGAGTGTAGAGTAATTAAATTATAATTCAACAAAACAGCTTTAAAGCCTGGATCCCATGCATTAAAGGGATAGTTCACCCAAAAATTAAAAATTCTGTCATCATTTACTCACCCTCAAGTTGTTCCAAACCTGTATGAGTTTTTTTGTTCTGCTGAACACAAAAGAAGATATTTTGAAGAATGTTTGTAACAAAGCAGATAGAGCAACTATTGACTACCATAGTAGGAAAAAAATACTAGTCAATAGTTGCTCTATCTGCTTTGTTACAAACATTCTTCAAAATATCTTCTTTTATGTTTCATGGAAGAGAGATAGTCATACAGATTTGGAACGACATGAGAGTGAGTAAATGATGACAGATTTTAAAAGCAGTAAATTCACTTTAATGTATCCTAGCTCAAAATCAGTGGTTTACTGTCAAGTGCATTTCTGTGTGACAAAAGTGCAATATTACGTTTGTTATCTGCATTTGCAGTAAATTCGATAATATCCATCATTAGTTGTCCCTGTCCTAGATTTATTTATTTACTCCAATTTAAGGCCCTAACCCCAGTTAAAACATTCAAGAGGGACTCATGGGCCGATTGGGCTGGATTTGCCAGGGCCGAATTTTAGCCCCAGTCCAGCCCTGGCTACTGGTTGTGTATAGGTTTTCCAATTTACCTCGTCATGTATTTAGATGGTCGCGGCTGTTTTCAGCTAGATTCACCACAGAACCTGTAATGTTCCCATATCACACGACCCATATCACATGTATAAAACAAAATCCGTTCATCACTTCATAGAGCAGCAGAAACGCAGCGCATGTTCGTCAGCGGCAGTGCTGTGCGGATATTCGCTTTTTGCAGTTTCCCATGCGCTCAAAAAAAGAGATCAAAACAGCGCCTAATATGGACGAGGGGAGGCTTCTCTCACTTTGGCCTGCCTGTCAATTGTTCGCAAAGACCCGCCTCCTTTAGTTACTGTTGCTATGTCCTACAAGCCATGGCGCTCTCACGCCACACGTGTTATAACGAAGAGAAAATACATTGCGGAGCAAAGAGGACACTGACAACACGCAGACAGACAGGACAGAGCAAGTTACTTTTGATATGAAACAAAGTTTCAACTTAGAAATTGTCTTTTTTTTTTTTTAAGAAATGTAAACAATAAATAGCGTTTTGTGGCTCTTTAATGTGTCGTGATCGCTGTAGCGCTTCAGTTAAAGCTGCTAGTGAACCGATTATCTCTTCCATGTGGTTCATTGATAAGCACGAAATAAACATGAATGAATACAAAAAGAAATGTTGTTTCAACCGCGGAAAAACGTCAGTACACACCGTTTTTCCAAGTTCAAGTCCACCGACGTTAATCTACTAACTCTCCTGACTGCTTTGTCGGACAAAACGACAGATTCAGCGATGTGATTGGTCAGATCGCCTGACAATCAAACTTGCGGCGAAGGGTGAATTCAGAAGACAAACCAATGGCCCCTGTCCCTGCATGATGGGCCAATCCGTGGCAAAACCTATATAAATAACCTTTTATATCGGCCTCAAATATCATATATAAATCGGCCTCAAAGTGCGTCGGCCCACCGGGAAAATGCCAGGTATGCCAGATTACCAGTCCTGCCCTGATTATTTCTGTTACAAATATTCATATTATCACATAAGTACTAGGATAAAAGTGTATAGTTCGGATATTCCTTTTGAAATTAACTTGGTGCTTCAATTAAAGATTGTATTGATTACATTTATTAAAAAATTATTTGTCTTTGAATCATTCATTCAAGAGATTTGTTCAAAAACGCTGATTCATCCAGTAATAGGTGTGTTGGACTTGAAGCGGCGCTGCACAACGATCAGTGTATGATATCAAAGTACCATGAGAGCGATCAGAGGGCAGATGCGAGTATGCTTTTGAATCGCTCTCTGTGCTTTGATGTCATACACCGATTGGTCGGCACCGTGTCGGATCAAGTCGAACACACTTATCAAAACAAGTGAAGTATTTATGAACGAGTCAATGAATCATTCTTTCAAACCGATTTCTTTTTTGTTTAACTTTTTATTCATTCAGATGAATTAAGATTAATTTAAAATAGACTACAGCCATTACATTTTGTCAGAACCTCTAGTAAATTGCATTATAAATTAGTTATTTTGCGAAAAAATGTGATTCTCAATTTATCTAGAATCGTGCAGCTCTAACTGCATTTATTTGATTAAAAAAAACAGAAATATTGTGGAATGTTTTATTTTTAATATATATATATATATATATATAACCTGAAAAAAGGTATCACTGTTTCCACAAAAGCAGCACAACTGTTTTTGTTTTCGACATTGATAATTATGGAGTCAATAAATGCCACATAGATTTCCAAAAGAATAAACTATTGCAAAAGAAAATAAAGTTTTGCAAACAAAAATAAAGAATTGCAAAAGGAAAATAAAGGGTTTTCATTTGCAACGCTCCTTTTATTCTGCGTTTCAGTCAAGTGTGAGTTTGCAATACTGCTTCCCCTTTGCGTTTCACTTCATGGCCCTGTTTTGACATGTGGGGGTGGAGTCAAGAAACTGGGGCGTGTTCAGCGGACATGGTCATGCCTCCCTCCGTGTGACATCTCCTCGAGACGCAGATCAGCACAGATGAAGGCACTATGGTTGAGAGGCATGCGGGTGGATCGTTTTCTTGTAATCACACTTTTACTAGCATTAAAATGGGCATGACTTTGTTTTGTTACGACTAAATGTGTTTTAAAAGCGTTTGCTTAAGTTAGAGATCATGTTAAAGTGGTGTTTATTATTAGCGGTGGACTACTGGCTAACGTGAACTGTCTGTAAATAGCCAGCATCTGCAAAACTTATTTTTTTCTCTCAATTAGGCCTGTCACAATAACCACTTTTTGTTTCACGATATATCGTCCCAGAAATAATTGCGATAAACGATATTATTGTAATTTTAAGACTATTTTATGCCACTGAATATATACCTAATATAACAGCATAATAATGCAAGTAGATTATGCTACTTGCTACCTACACACTTTCAAATGACAACCTTTTAATTCTTTAAATCATGGAAATTAAGGGTAAAAAATATAGTATCCTAAATAAAAAAAATTGAATAAATAGTAAATAAACATTTTCACTTGTGAAACGGCTTTAACAATCGTCATTCTGCGTTGACATTTATATGTGCACCGGAACAGGGGAATGCGGCTTTGAAATTGAGTCCATTTGGGCTTATTCTTAAAAAAACTGTCAGTAGTTGTCAGAAAAACACTATAACGCCTCAAATGGTGCCTTTTTTTCACCTGTCGATTACCGCTCTGTGTATGAAGGAACTGCCCGAGAACCACTTTCGCCTCCGTCACGGAAAACATGCAAGATGACAGCACAATCGAGTAAAATGTTGGTGACATTCATTATCATGTAAACATAATGGGCGATATATTGCATCACAAAAAATGATTGAGGTCATGTGTATGTATTGTGCGATATATTGATTATTGCGACAGGCCTACTCTCAATACTTTATTTTTCTTTTGCAATTCTTTATTTTTGTTTGTAATACTTTATTTTTGTTTACAATAATACTGGCATTATATTGACTCCATAGATAATAATAATAATAAATGTTTCCTGAGCAGGTTAGGTCATAACATATGATCATATTAGAATGATTTCTGAAGGATCATAAGACACTGAAGAGGCTGAAAATTCTGCTTTGACATCACAGGCACGTTATATATATATATATATATATATATATATATATATATATATATATATATATAAACGTGCCTGTGATGTCAAAGCAGAATTTTCAGCCTCTTTTATATATATATAAAAATTTATATATATATATATATATATATATATATATATATATATATATATATATATATATATATATATATATATATATATATATATATATATTATTTATTTATATATATGCATACATGCATACATGCATACATGCATACACATATATATATATATATATAAAGGATTTTTTGATGAATAGAAAGTTCAAAAGAAAATCTTTCTTTTTCAATGTAAAAGTCTTTGATCAAAATTCTGTCACTTGTGTTCATTTTAATGCATCCTTGCTGAATAAATGTATTCATTTCTTTTTAATCTAACTGACCCAAAATTTTGAACGATAGTATATATAATTTAAATATATACATTTTAAAAAAGTTCAAACTTGGGTATACTTTTATATTTGTTCACAAAAATTAATTTGAAGAATTTAAGCATAACTTTTTAGACTTTTTACTGGCCGTGTACATCTGAGCTTGTGAAAGTTGAGTTCTGTGTTGAGCAGTACTAATAATCAGTCCAGAGCTGTGTGGTTATAATAAGCAGATGCGCTCAACCATGGCTCTGCTCTGTATTTCAGGCCTTGGACTGGATGCCAAATTTGGAAAGTCTCCTAAGAAGACGACACACTGAAGACTGGAACCTGTGTGTGTGTGTTTGCCTGCATTTGAACCCCTGAGACAAACATAGGCATTTATTCTTTAAACGCTTTACCATACTAATTCCATCATTGGTGTACTTCAGAGATGACGTTTTAGCACTCAACATATTGTTATTATGCTGATGTTCTGATCTGAACATTTCATAATGGGATCTATTTGCCCATCATCTCTCAAAATGGTATCCATGGTAACAGAGGGACAGTGCAAATGTGTGTCTGTGCCTAGTCATAATCTATAATGCTAAGAAGGCGATATCAAAAGAGTAAGGTTGGATAAAGTTGAAGATCCTATTTAAAACTGCAGTCTGAAAAATGCACACGCTGATTGTACTTCCTGGAAGATTCCCTCCAGCGAGGCAACCACAGAATTTTTGAAGTACCCCGATTCGTACTTTTGACACATTTATATATACATCTCCAAATAATTTGAGAAATGTTGATTCAGACAGGTGAGTTCTGCCTTAATTTTAGTCTTAATTTAGGTGGTGAATTCTGTTAAACGTCTGACTATTGTCATTGCATTCCCCAGGAAGTGTGTGTGTGTGTGGTGTTTACTCTGTGTATGTAATGCACAAACACCTGTATAGATGAATTATTTGTCAAAACATGGCTTTTTCATACCAGATGTCATATTTATATTCATGTGTCTCGTCTTGTTGGAAATCATAAAAGAAAATGTTTAGAAAGTTGACATTTTTTACAAAAAAAATATCATCTGCATTGTACTTTATCCTTGTGTCAGAATAAAAATGGAATTTTATAGATTAATTCTGCTCTGTATCTCTATGAAGGGATCTGTTTGGAATCATAACGGGTGTTTAAATAAAAGGGAAACTCAATCAGGTTGCAAGAAGATGCTGTTGACCAGCTGTCATCGAGGAACGTCTGCCAAAAAACGCTGCTCGTGTCTGCCAGCATCATGTTTTCGCTCTGTTTGGGGAGAGAAAAACAACCAAATGACATTAAACACACACCCTGGACATGAGTGGATCTGTGTTTTGTGTTTTCAATCGCACCTTTTAAAGTGCTCGTCGTCTTGCGGTAGATATAGTTGGTGGAAAACACATCAGTGTCGTAGAGAACGCGTTGACTTGAATGGACTGGAGCTGAAGATGCAGTTAAAATGGATGAAATGTACCTGACGAGAGCCAGCCATCCACCTCTCATAATCGTGATCGCAATAGAGAACAGTCGCCGTTTGCTTAACAGGAACTCTGAGGAAAGGTTAATGTGCAATTCAAAGCAGAAAATGAAATTGGAGGGAAACAAACACGCCCGGATGTCAGGAAGGCAATCTGATTAAAAGAGCCAGCAGAGGAGAACTGGCAGTGCAGCAAAACTACATTTCCACACTCGCCGTTTGAACAAGCTGCCCTGAGGGTGTCCTGGCTAAAACGATGATGAAGTGCTTTTCTCTTTTTTTCCCTCTTTCCCTCTGTTATTTTAATCTCGTTCTCATTTTTAACCTGAACGCTTTTAGGCTGTGTAAATGGAATATTAAAGGTGGTTTTGTTTAACGCATGCCATGAATATAAAGAAGCAAAAGCAGGGTGATAGTGGTTGTGCTAGTTCAGAGCAAAGTACAGAAATCTGTGTAAAAAAAAAACCTGCCCTTTTCAGGAAAAGTGCTATCATAAACATAAATCCACGTAAACTAACATTTTGTATTTTGGAAAGTCAATCCTGTTACTGGCATTCATTTCTTTAACAATATTAAAATTATATTTGAAACGGCCTTCCACGTTTTTCCATTCTAACCCTACATTGTATTTTGGACAAAGCCCTTCTTTTAACATCTCTCTTGTAAAAATATACGTTTTCCTTAATTGACATGATCATCCTCTAAAGTTTGTAAATTCTTGGTCATCTGAATGACAATATGGGGGGGGGGGGGGGGGTCTAAATTTGAAACAATCCGAGTGAAAAGAGTGACAAATACTGCTCATATGTGAAAAATATAACATGGTTCTAATTAAAAATATAGTAGGCCTAATGCTTGTGTCAACAGGGATGACAAAAATATCAAAACATGAGGTAGATTAAGTCATTTAAGAAAAAAAATGCACAATACAATTTCTTGTCATTTTAAAATTTTAAACTCTTCGTTTCATATATATAAGTATTCCCTGTTGTCTAGTGTATTATATTTACAGGCCAAAATAGTAGTATTAATAGGCAAAATATGGACAAATGTGCTTGATTGTCATGAAAATAATAATGCCACAATGCAAAATAGCAAAATGTAACATTTTAACACAAATCTCGTTTCATCAATAACCTTAATTTTGCATTATTATATTTAATCTCTGAGGTGAAATATGACCCAGACATATTATTTACAACAACACAACTCATGAGCAACTCAGGAAAAATAAGTCCTTTAAAAAGTGCTCAGAGAACAATTTAAAACTATTTACAGATAATATTGTATGACAAAGAGAAAAAAAATATATGCGTGAGTTAAATTTGCCCATTTAAATTTATATTTCTCATTAGTAATAACATAAAACACAATTACGACCTAGAACGACCTTCCCTTTCTCCCAGTTAGTTCTTATCTGGGATCAGATATCTAAAATCGCTCCACATAACACTACAGTGTTAAACTGACCGTAGATCAGACTCAGCGACAAGTACCACGGCTTCGAATGGGTATCCACGGCACCGCCTTTACAAAATACCTCAGCATAAAATCTTATTATCATTCATTTATCATTTTTTATTATCATTAATTGATCAACATCCCAATTATTACACTGATATACGTATTAACGTACTGAAATAAGATTACAAAGTTCGTCTAACTATAAAATAGCAAATCAGGCGAACTCAATAAGATCCCCGCGGACTGTGTCCTTTATTTCTCAGTGCTGAGGAGGTCCTGCTAGTCAAGAGATCTCGAACGAGCCACGCTCACGTCCTATATTTCTGTGAATTTTTTGGGAGATTTTAAATCATCTCATTAATCATAATGCTGGGCACGGTCAGCCGGCAACTCAGAAGCCATCCTGCCGTAAGTGAATGATGAATTTTGGACGATTTATTCTGTAAAAGACGATGGCAAGAGCGAGTTGAGCAAACGTTAACGCTAGCGTGTTAGCGTCTCTGCGGCGGAATGCTAGACATGCCACAAGTCTAGCTATTTATACCGCTAAATAAACACAAATCAATCGTAAAATATGGTTTTAAACTACACGGCAAATCCTGGAAATATCAGGAATTTTAAAATTGTGGTTCCCAGACGTGGAATAATGAAAATTATTAAAACAGTAAAAGTTCTTAGAAATATCTATTTTTTTTTTTTTAAATAAATGTTTGTCAAATGATCACAAACGACTAGAAAAGTGAAAATGAATCCCTGTCATAAAGTATGGAAATTCTAAATTAAAATTAGTTATTTTATTGAGTAAATATGAATATTATACACGCACTTACGTTCATTTGAAGATATTGACCATTTTTACAATTAATAACATTAAAACCAGAATAAGTTTTCAGTCGGCTATATAAAAATATAAAGCTCACAAAATGTTAATATTGGGTAGCCAACACGAACGTGTCAAAGTGTCAAACAGTCACGACCGTGACCGTCACGAGTAAACAAACACGCTTTCCCATTGTAATGGACCAACCGCATATGTTTATTCCGAGTCTTTATACGAATAATTAGGTGAACCTTACATTTAGTTGAAATGAAATGCCATTGAAACGAGTTTTATTGTATGTGCGCATTTAAACGATCACAGAGGCCTGCGTGTCACGCGACGCCACTGGAGCTCAAGGACGAGCTTGATATACTGAGGACAGACTGAGTAGTTTGGCCTAAATACACTAACTTTTAAACTATAAGATCTATTTACTTCGTGTTCTATTTTAATTTCATGACTTGTTTTTATGTCTTGGCTTTTATATCCAACCATTTACAGCTTCTGAAGACTGAGAAGACATTTGCATGTAAAGTTCTGAAGCTCATGGATTTCTTTAAGCAGATGTATTTGTGTTATTTAAGGCTTTTGTGTTGTCATTTGTGGCCAGTTTTATGTAGCAGTAATGTCAGTCATTACTGTATAATCTAGATCTGTGGTTCTCACCTGGAGGTCTATAATAAGGTTTTGGACAATAAATATATTGTGGGGTTGCTAACTGATATACATAATATGAAGCAAAAACAGTTGGGAACCACCAGACTAGATGGTCATCAACCATGATTTCAAAGTTTTAATACGTCACTCTTAAGTCATTTGACTTGAAGTGACAGTTGCTTTATAATTTTTTTGTCATCTCACCATAGTTGATCCCGCTATTTATTTTCATTGGCGGTGGATGCACCATGTCTCTGACATATCTGGCTCGTCTGGCCTTGCGTAACCCAGATGTCTGGTAAGCATGTGTTATATAAAAGATCCATTAATCATCTGTCTCTCACAATGGATACAAAAACATAACTGAAAGGCCTTATTCCTTTTTAAATTGAAGAACGATTGCTATTAAGATCTAACACTGTCTACACCAGACACGAGCGGCGCAGTGCAACAAAAGCTAACAGAACTGTCTACACTGGATGCAACACGGCAAATTCCCAACAATAAACTGATGCCTCGTTCTAATTCTGACGTACTTCAAGCACTCGTGCTACTTCTGACACAAAGAACAAAGCGCTTTGTCGCGTCCAGTGTAGACCGCCTCAAGCTGTTGCGGCGCAACGCCATAGTAACTTGCGATTTCTTCATACCTTGACCCAATCAATTGTGAGAGAACTTCAACTTTTCTATTTAGTTTTATCATGCATGCATGTTTATTTGTGCACTCATTTGCTTCGTATCCACAGCTGGGACAGAAAGAACAACCCAGAGCCCTGGAATAAACTGGGGCCCACTGATCAGTACAAGGTATGATGCATGTGCCATGATCATTTATGCATCTTGCGTCTCAACATATTACATGCTCTGTCCATGTCTATAAAAGATTTTTCTGGGTCCAACCCAAGCTCTATCGACAGCATCTGTGGACTTCTATTGAATACCACAGAAAATAATTTGGAGTTGTCCTTCAGTTTGAAACCGTTGCATTCTCACAGTGCAGCACTTTTGAATGGAAGCCTATTGAACAAGTCAATGCAAGGCTCGACTCATACATTTAAGTGAGAGTAATGTTAATGTGCTACAATATAATGTATTCACAAGTTGGCATGAGGAAACCGAGCTTATCAATTGACAGTTCAGGAACATTGTGCGAGTCCTGACTTGTTTTTTATAGAATCCATTCAATATGACCATACATGCAATAGTAATAAATACAATAATATAAAAGTGATATGTACATTGCATTAAATCGCAGCCTTTGCTATTTTTACTTGGATTTTATGCTTCCAGAGTTTTCATTTTGAAGCCTTTATACAACTATCTATGAGATTTGATCAGGTCACATCGCTGCATCTAAATATTTTCTTCACAGTCCCACTGTAGAGCCCTGCATTACATTAGGATAAACATTAAAAACTCAATGTTAAAAAAAAGAAACGTTAACATGACCCTAGCATGATTAAAAAAAAAAAACACAAGGTGAACCTGCTAAATGTTTAAGAGCTTTACAGCTCAAACAGCACATTTTTGTACTGAAGAATTATAATTGCTTTAAAGGTGCAGTGTGTGAATTTTAGCAGCATCTAGTGATGAGGTTGTGAATTGCATCACCCACCGCTCATCCCTCCCTTTCGGAGTGCATGGAGAAGCTACGGTGGCCGACACAGGACAACAATGTCGTTGTCGGAGAGAGCAGAGAGTGACTAGCGCTCTGTAGAGCAGTTTGTCCGTTTAGGGCTACTGTAGAAACATGACGCCACAAAATGGTGACTTCACTGTAAGGGGACCCGCGGTGTATGTAGATCGAAATGGCTCATTCTAAGGTAATAAAAACACACAAAAGTTCATTATGTTAGGTCATTATACTCCACTGAAAATATCGTTATTTATATTATATTGCGTTTCTGTCAATAGATCCTCATAAATATTACACACTGCACCTTTTAAGGCCTGTCCACACCAAGAAAGATAACTATAATGATAACTATATTGGCGTTCACGCCAGTGGATGATATTGTTCTGTTTGTTCTAAGCACGTGGTGCTGTTTGGTCGACTTCAGCTTTAATTGTTTGAGCTCTTAAAGCGATATTGCATTTGTCAATAGATCCTCATAAATACTACAACCTGAACCTTTAAGAACAATTATCTGCGCACCTTGCCCCATAGTGTTCATTACCGTAAACACAATTTTGACAACTGAGGGGACAATCTGGTAATCAATAAAACTTTTTGCTTCGATTCAGAACATTCTATTTAATTTGATGACGACAGCACTTTTTCGAGATGTTTAGCATCCAGTAAACGACAGTCATTTTGAGTTTGAAATCTAACTGACCAGCGTGGTGTTAGTAAAGCACTTGAGAACGGTGTTGTTTGTTGGAGCGCCTAAGGGGATCCTATTAAAGGATGTGACTGAAGGACCGTATCAGGACCTAATCTCAGATCTTAATGAGTTGAATTCATTAAGTGCTTCATAAGCTCATTTTACATGTGCCGTTAGTTGGTACAAATCTAATCAAGCTTGTGTCTTAATGTGTATTTGATGTGGAGTAGAGTTCAAGTTCAATACTTAAACAGGCAGCCGAGTTAATGGATTTTTGCCGAGTGCATGTTGTTAAACTGCTTATTTTGTTTTCTCACTTTTTTGTAATTTCAAGTTCTACTCTGTGAACCTGGACTACAGCAAGCTGAAGAAGGACCGTCCTGACTACTAAACGTATCCTGGGAATCCAGACGCTAATGCTGGACCAAAGGCTTAATTTAAAGAACAAGATGTCCGCCCACTTTTTCTCAACGGCCCTTGTTTCTAAATGAATTTATGCAAAGAGACTAAATTGCACAAATGTTGTCTTTGCTTATCTGGATCCCTTTTAACATCTATTCTTGTATTTTCTTCCCATTCTTTGTAGTCAGAAACTATAAATAAAGGGTTTTCTCCCACATACATTGAAAAACCTGTTTGGGTGTGTGTATGAAATTCAGAACAAGCTTCTCCGTGCTGATCAACAGAAAGCTTCTTGGTTTTAAACCGACTTCTGTATGAGTTGTGCTCCATACATGGATCGTTTTTTGCACATGAAATCTCACTAATGCAACTGCACCTGAAGGTTATGTTCACACTGCACACAACTGATTCAGCTTTCACATCTAATCTTTGATTCACTGTTCATATTGCTATTTTGCAAGCGATTCAATCTGTGGCCTGTACCATGATGGTAGTTTAACAAACTCAGGGTTACAGGATTAGTTTTGAGTTGACAAAACCAAACCAATCTATTCAGGCTTTGTTGGTCCCATGATGCTGATCATCAGCTTTCTCTGTCAACTCAGGCTTTGATCCTGAGTTTAGGAGTTTAGCTGTGACATCAGTAGTGAACAGCCAATCACACGCTGTGGGTCAGTAAAACTGAGATTCACTTCTCTCTTCTGCAGAATATTACATGATTGAAAAATATTAAGAATTTAAACAAATAGACAGGAAGAAAAGAGCTGTCTATGAAAGAGGATAACTTAAAGAAATATCTTATACGTCAATGCAAGTAAAAGTTATGAAGTTAGTTTAGTTGATATATAGAGAGAATTGAACATTTAAGATCACATGTAGTCATTTTTATAACTTTATTTATTGATTTTAAAGCTTATTTGTATGACCTTTATATAGGCTATTAATATTAATTTTAACTAAGTGCCTATTAATGATTGATTAACTAAAATATATAAGGGTATAATTACATAAATGATATCTAAATCATTCAAAAGTATTATTATTATAAATAAGCATTGTTAAAAGCCAGACGCTTTAGTCTTTAAAACCCATTTGCTATAGTGACCTTTAATTTGGATAGAAACAGAGGGAGTGACTTTATTGCATCAGAGGCGTGTCACTTTCTTCACAGCTGATTGGTCCAATTTCAGTTTGATTTCTTATCCAGAACATAACCTGCCCTGGAGCAGGTTAGCCGTGGAGAGTAAGTTACTATGGAGATGAACACTGCTAAAAGCCAAACTACTTTAATGGTACCTAAAACCCCGGATTGGCACAAACTAAGCTTAAACATATCTGGCTAGCCAGCTAAACCGGCTTCATGGTATAGGCCCCTGGTTTGTTCAGTCAGGGTAGTCAATATCCACTATGATTAGAGTAGCAACAGAGCTTCTGTATTGTGACGGACATCTGAGTGGAACGGATTACTGAAAAAGAACAAATGTAGAGTGGGGATTTGGCTCTGTACATCAGTTGTTGATATGATTTTGATAGGGGCCGTTAAAACATTTTTGATTGCAGATGAACGTAAGAAATTAGGTGAATTTTTGTTTTTGCCAGCTTTAAACACTATTCCAGAAGGTTTCAGGACTACGTTCCTCAATAAACAATAGTTATTGAGAGAAACTCAATTGTAGGTTTCTTTCTTTTTTTTAGCACTTTACTCAAGTTGGATTATTTTAATATGTATATATATATATATATATATATATATATATATATATATATATATATATATATATATATATATATATATATATATATATATATATATATAAATAATACATAGTAAAATTAAGTCAACATCTCTACTTCAAGGGTCCGGGGCCCACTAAGGCACCTTGGCAACCTTCCAAAGGAGCCACTTCTATATGGTTGCTCTAGTAGTGAGCACAATGTTTTCTTCCACATCTGAGAGTAGCGAGGTCTTAACATGGAGAAATGTTGCCTTTGTCCATGTCCATCATGTCAGCTAGCCGTGTTACTAAACTCGTGAGGCAGAGTCAGACGTGAGTCAGATGTATAATGTGTGTGTGTATATATATATATATATATATATCTTATAAGTAGTGAGTATCTTATAAGAATATAAGTATCTTATATTCTTATAAGAATCGAATTTTTGCTGCCTGTTTGAACAGTTACATTACATTGAGATTCACCTAATAATTTTAGTTGTATGGTGCTATTGGTGACAGTTAAGCCCCTGAAAGCAAGATTAGAAAGTAATTTCTTTAAAGTTGGCCTGAAATGAAGTCTTTCGTACATGAATGTAAAATATGTGCATCAATCATTTATAATATTCCATAACAAAATTAAAATGGATGGTGACCTTAAAATAATTAGTCTCACTACTGCTTTCCTGCATTTATAAACTTCGTGTCATGATGTTGGTGTTTGCGTCACTGTTTCTGAGACTTTCCCCACAGATAGATAAAAATGTGATTCGACAATCAATTTTCCAGAAGAGAATTCCATAAAACACCTCCGGAATTAAACTTTGGAGGTCCTGTGTGTGATGCAGCTGCAGCTAATTGAGAGTGTAAGTGAAAATCAAGACTGGCTTCCTTCTCTCCTCACTTTGCTCCGTGAATGAACGATAGTAGGCTAATCAACACCCCTCTCTCTTTTCCTGGCTGATAGCAAAACATCGCAGCTGCACGGTAGTGCCCTCTAGCAGATGCAAGGAAGACGACAACTGGTAACTAGAATTATTTGGGTTGAATAGGATGTTCTATCAGTAGGCCTACATAACATGTAAGAGGAAGTCTCTGATGAGATGGCTCTATGATTTTGTAATCCATGTTTTTCTCCAAGCGAGGAGGAGGATATATGCGAGTGGGAAAACCCTCCAGGCAATATAGGTGGATTGTGAGAATACTATACTTAGTTTTTTTCTATTTTAAGTGCACGAGGCATACAGGGGCTAAAACCTGATGTGTATGGACTGACCCGACTAAAGAAAGATGCAAATTCTGTATCTATTTTTCCACTCTTGCATTAATTTGCTGCAAATCTGGGAAATATGTTTAACAAAACTATAGATTTTGAATTATTTCTCGCAACATTGTTCATTTAACATGGTTTACTCTACTTTTTTGTTTATAGTTTGAGATAGCATTATTAGGCTAGTTATTTGTTTCAGAAAAAATGTCTATATTTAGGAAGGAATATGCGTTGGGGTTTTATGAATTCAGGTTATGAATTTACAAACTCTGGAGAGTTAAGTCCTTTTTAATTTCACATGGTATACAGGCCTATATATAGTCTATCTAGAGAGCGAGAGAGAAATGATTCTTTCCATCATATCTATACCTCATCTGAAACTGTGTAACTTTAGTTTCAAATGCAAACTTTGCAGTTCAGTTGCTTATATAAGCCTAGGCCTATTTTATAAATCCGGTACCCTGAATGGAATGGAACAAGCTGCTTTTAGCTGTTTCTTCCTCGCTAATATCATTTTTTTCAGTGCTTGATGACTTTGGTAAATGTCATTGGTGGCGCGCACATCTCTTCCCGCAGACAGGAGAAAGCGTTCGAGAAGATGAGCAGCAAAATGTCAAGGAGACCTTCGCGTGCCTGCGGCTTTAAAACTTCACCCGCCTTCGCAAAGGTTATTTCACATTTTCGCTGATAATGAAAGAATTGTTACGATGGCTGTTGAGATGAGAGACTGTTCCCACCTTGTGATTTAAAAGACGAGCTGAAAATCAGAAAAGTTAAAAGAGCTGTAAGCCATTTCGGTCACCAGGATTTTGCCTCACTGAAGTAAGACATGTTCCTGGATCGACATATTTTGTTGATCCTGGAACAACATTCTGGTCTAGAAAAAATGTTGTCCAATCCCTATCTCTAAACCTATCCCTACCCATAACTTTTACCTAAAACCAGAGTGTAATTATAGGTGACGTAGAAGCACCTAACCCTGGTTGTAAGCCTAAACCTACCTCAAATCCGATTGGCTGATTGGAATGTTGTTCCAGGATCAACAAAGATATTGAAATCACGTTCACCAAGCCGGACCAGCCATTTTTCTAACCTCCACCGGACCCAATCGCGCAAAGGATTGACACCTTTTGTGCAGTATTGTGAATTTTTGAGACCGTTAATTGAGATGAAACATTAGCCCCCGGTTTCACAGACAAGACTTAAACTAGTCCCTGACTAAAATGCATACTTGAGCTGTTTTAACTGAAAGCAACTTGCTCTTACAGATCTTAAAATATGTCAGTGGCCATTGTTTTGTCTCAAGATGCACACCAGTAAGGTTTTTTTTTTTATTAGGTAAGTTTATAAAAGCTAAATAGTTGAACTAAGGCCTGATCCTGGCTTAATCTAAGTCCTGTCTGTGAAACCAGGCCTAGAGGTTTTGGCAAACTTAGACCCCTCCTGAATGTAACATAATGAACAATGATTTAAACTGTATATTTGAGTGTGTGTGTGTGTGTGTGTGTGTGTGTGTGTGTGTTTTTGTGTGTGTGTGTGTGTGTGTGGAGCTTCACTCCATGCTATTCCTGCACCTGTTTCCTGTAGAGACATGATTGGTCACATTTGAGTGACAGCATGCTGTATTCAGGAGCGATGACTATAAAACAGACTGATGTTTGGTGGATCAGGCTGTCCGTCACCCCAGGGGTCAGCCTCACAAATCAGACTTCCTTCTTCCTGACCTCTGACCTCCCCGTGGATGTGGGCCTTTGTGTCAGATCGAACTGCAGGTAGAATATAATGAGTGTGTGAAGGGAGAAAGTGTCAGTGTGCTGAAGAAGATCTACTGCAGGTCAGACGAGGGATCAGCGTGGTCTGTAACAGAAACAGTCACACACAATGAGAGGGAATTATTAGCTCTCTGTCAAAACTTCTCTTTTTTTCACGGTGTCACACACACTGGCCACTATCAACAGAAGTGCTGCCTGTCTGCAATTTGCGATATCTGTAAATGGAAGGCATTTAGAGGAATCGATATAGCAGGTGTGTTCATAATAGTACAATACCAATACTTCCACGCTGACCTAAATGGGAAATAAGCCATTTAGTTAGCAAAAAATAGATATAATATATATTTGTTTTGATATTTTTTACTTTTGAGAAGTACTTTGTGAAGTCTGGCATGATTCAATATGTTTTTCATGTATTTTTGTTGGAAAGACGAATGTTATTACTTTTCCAAGCAATCAGATTTATTTTTGCTTTGCAGATGATAAAGAAAAAAAAAAAAAAAAAATCTCATAAACTTGCTCCGAAGAAGGAACATAAGCCATATCTACAGTCCAGTATATTACATATCACATATAATATAGTTCTTTTGACTTGAGCCACCTCGCAACCACCCAGCAACTGCATACCATCACCCTGGCAACCACCTCCAACACCCATATTAATGCATCACATTTTGCGCTGGTAAACATTCTTCACATTTTCTTCAGAGAGTATAAAAATATAATTATTGTTTACTGCTTAGACTGACAGTTTTGTCCAGTGATATCATAAAATATTAGTCATCAATGAATATGGTAGAGAACAAGTGAAAAATTGAAGACTTTACCTTTAGACTAAATCATATTTTTACACACTATAAATGTCAACATTAGCATGCGTTTAACATGTAATTTCATATTGTACTCTCAGAGTAAGCCTACAGCTATTAAATTCAGTGATCAGCTGCACACTGTGCCATATTTTTTATAGAAAGAACACATCAGTCTCATTAAATGTTTGCTTACCATTTTCCCTGGAAGTTTTATGTTATTGTCTTCCTTAACTTTTATTTTATTTGAGTCTGTACTTGTCTATTTATTGAGCTTAAGTTGATTCTGATTGTCTTGATGAGAGAAGGGAGGATAGATGGGTAAATATTGTATATTTCTCAGAGAATGTGTAATTGCTTTCGTTTTCTCAGCTCACAAAATAACTTATTATATTGCCTGGAACTTTATCTTAGAATAAACATCAGCTGTAAGTGTAGCTAAAGTTGCTATGAATAATAAAAAAAAATCTGATTGATCAAATGACAAGTTTTATAGTCTCTGTATCCACCAAAGCTTGCGAGGCACAGTTCATTAAACAAACATCAGCATCAACTATGTTTACTATCCATAATTAGTTGTGAAACGATGATATTATCTCTTATTCATCCTCGATGTGCATTTAATTAAGGCATACTTGTGCTGCATGAGTCCAACGTTCAACTGCCTCACAGCGTTAAAACATATTTTTAGAAATTGTTTATGTGAACAAAACCAAACCCAAGTATAATATAATCAACACAATTTGTCTTTAGTTTAAGGATGTTAAAACATCTGTTCCTGAAAGAGACATTTAATTGGGTTTTGTCATTTTATCACGAAAGAGTCTTGGGGCAACGTTCTGATGATTGGCACTGTATTTATAATTAACAAGATTTTTTTTTTTGTATTATTTATACACTCATCACATCAGTGTTTCAAGAGAAAAACTATTGCATGAACCATTTGCAAAATATCAGCCTTTCAACATGGAAGACTATCAGGGGATTCAACAAGTAAAATAGTTTTAATAAAATAAAAATGGTAATTTAAAATATTTAAAAAGGTTTAAAATATGTATTAAAAAATATTACTAAGTTAGAACTTGCTGTTTGTGAGTGCAATAAAAAATGGAAAAATTTAAGTAATCACAAATGACAAATCATTGAAATTTGTTGGTCAATAGGTGTGGAAATCCTGAAATATTAAAGATACATTTTTTTCCAGACATGCATATAAATACAGGGTTTGTATAGATACCAAACCACATTGTTTCTAGTTTCACATGCTGGTTAAAAGATATGTATGCTTTTCCCCTTGTTGTGGTTTGTCAGTGGATTTCGTTTTTTGTCATTAATTTTGACATGACCTAACCCACTGTCCAATAGCCTTACACTACTAAGGCCAATCAGATGCCTCGCCTGACACATGCTCAGTGGTGCTGACAGGTGGAGTAGATTGTCGTCTGGGAATGGCCCTGTTTTCGATTGGATTATGAGCCGAGTGTGCTTGTGACTGATTGGATTAAAGCGAGCACTTAAAGTCGATTGGGTTACAGTGATGGATGGCCTCAAATGTTGACAGCACCTATCTCTGTTTCAGGCACATAGTATTCTGCCTAGTCTGGATCAAAAGAACATCAGATGTCCGACATAGGCTATTAGAAAAAGAGGAGATGGCATGCGTGATGTGATATTTCGAGGGACAGTAGCCTACTTCTTTGCTGAATCATGAAGACAACAGTATTTCATGGAAATGAGATTCTCTTTGTCCCCCTCCCTCCATCTTTCACATACACTCCTACAAAGGTCATCCGTGTCCTTGCAGTTTAGAGCTGTATTGGGGGCTGCGTGATCTTAAGATCAAATCCATATTAATAGTTGTGAGGCGGTGCAGTACATTAGCCTGCAGACATTAGCCTGAGAATGATATCAGAGTTCAGTGTGTGTGTGTGTGTGTGTGTGTGTGTGTGCGTGTGCGTGTTTAAAGGCACTGTGAGCGAGCTGAACTTAATATCTATTTCTACAAAATAGATATTCAGAGTTTTTGTAACTAGAGATTGGTAACTGATATGCAGGACCATTTTTAACTGTTTTAAAAATGATAACGAAATAATGATTCAACTACAATGAAAGCATTTTTAATATTTTAATAATAAACATTATTGTTTGTATAATGCTACTTTCTGTAACATCTCACTTAAGCATTAAAAATGTCCTATAATGCTCCTTTTTACAAGATAAGCCTCTGATGTCCCCAGAGTGTGTATGTGATGTTTTAGCTTAAAATACCCCACAATTTTAACATGCTATAACTTTTTGAGCATGAGCAAAAAGACAAAAACACTCTGTTTTTGTGTGTGTCTCTTTAAATGCAAATGAGCTGCTGCTCCCAGCCCTTTCTAGAAGAGGGCGGAGCTTCAAGAGCTCATGTTAGCACTACAGATCTGCAGCCACATGCTGAATATGTCTGAAACTGTTCAGCCTTTTATGTTCAAACCGGAGTCGGACAATAATGGAGAGACTCAAGAAAAAGTTACAACACGTGGAATGCAACAGGACATTTCTGAACGGTTAGTTGATGAATTTATGTATCTGATGTAGAGAGATCTTCAAGTCATTGATTAGCATATTCTGTCATGATAATCTATAAATCGCATGTGTGGGAACTCTTGTAAGATGCCATCAGAGCCAGAGAATATTATACTGCATGAAGATAGAACAGGTAATGTTTAGTTTAATTACGGTTAAAACTTCTGTTTTATGACATGCTATTGCATTTGTGTTACGTACTGTATCGCAATAAATGTGAAAAGAAGGATGCAACAGCTTGAGCACACTCCCAAATGTGCTTAACTACAACAACTCTTCCTCTTCTCTAAAGCAGCTCAACATGGCCTCACCCACTTTGTTGCATGTTCCTAGGGGCGGGGTGTATGTACATTTTAGGGTTAGTGATGTCACTAACCTGTGAATAAGCTCATTGTAGTCCCTACCAGCCGTTTGTTGCTGTAATCCTTAAAAACTGATTTCTTTGAAGAAAATTTATAGTAAATAGTAAAGTAGTAAATAGAAGTAGAGGTAAATATCTTTGAACTTTGAGCGTCGTAATTTTGCAGATGTTGTTTATGCTCAAACAACAACATTACACACTAACTAAAGTTAAAAAAGTGAATTCATAACGAAAAACTAGTACTAGAGCACATATGAAAATATGCACTCTTCAAAAACGTTGCTTTAATTCTCTTTACAAACTAAAAGACGTAAAATGGAATTTGCATATATTTGGAATGAATAGAATGTACTGCATGTTGCATGCTTGTTTTGCTCAGCTACACAACTTTGCATTTGGATGTTTGTTGGAACTATGGTTTCGGGAAACATTGAATCATTGAACTATGCTGGTACAGATGGAACTTGTGACCATAATTGGCTAGCAACGCTTTTGGGAAATGCACCCAGATTGGTATGAGACCCACCAGAAGTTTATCGGTTGACCCGATATTTAAGAACCAATATTTGATTAAGTATGGAGAAAATTACATTTAAATGAAACTTCCAAACTTTTACATTTCCTTGAGAAACTTTGTATTTGATCACAATACTTTAGTGTTCTCGCACAAAAGTATTGCATTTTGCATTTCGAAGTTTCTCTCCCACCTATTATTTCCAACACCAGCATTTTCTCTTCAGGGCTCCATAAATTCGAAATCATGCCATTGTGCAAAATACAGATTTGACAAATTGGCTGAAATATGAAACTGAATTATGAATTGATCTCACTCCACATGAAGTTGAGTTGGAATGTAAATTGGAATGACAGGAAGAGGAATTATTTATTTGCAGTTCAAACAAGTCTTTCCATTAATATTTTTCTTAATAAAAAAATGACATTTATTGGTATTATTTGAATTTTTTATTCTTTCTCCCTTAAATTCAGATTATATTTCCTGTTTGAAACCAACAGATCAAATTTCAATTTGAATTAAAAAAAAATTCTCATTCAACTCTAAATGGTGTGGAATCCCATTCAGTGTAGATGCGTGACAAAAATATTGGTCAAACCAATTAACAGTTGATCTTTAATATTTAACACTGATATTAATTTGACTGAATTTATAACTGAAAACGATTAGATATTTATTTATCCCAAATGTTTCTCCTTGACAGTGGCATCTACAGACTCCATGATCTCTGTCTTTGTCTAAAATATGTCTCACACTTTTCTCAGATTCGTCAAGATTCTGCAAATGTTCAATATGAACTCAAACATTTCTCATCAAACTCTCCAAATGATCTGAGCTACCCTATCTGCATTCATTGTATAACTCTGTTCTCTTACTTTTTTGTTTATTATTATTTCACCTAAGGGATTTTTAGAAATGTCTGAGACAAAATTGATGCCTAATTTAGAGCTCAATTAAGTATCTGGAGCTATGAAAGAGCAAACTCTGAGCAATAAAAATCTACTCTAGGCTAATAATGTTAATTACTGAAGAAATATGCTGTTCAATGATTCATGAAGGTGTGAGTAAGCAACAAACTAAATAGGTTTAAAATTGAATATGAATAAACAAAACTCAATAAACTATTTAAAATAATTGGGCATGAGTGAACAAACACATTTATCAAACAATTTCCGTGAATAGCTCTGTGAAATAAGATGCTTGTATGTGTGTGAAAACACCTCTTCACGGACATCTGGACAGACTGACGAGTTAAACAGGGTTACATTTCTCTGTATTTTGTCAGTCTGTTCCAAGATTAAAATCAACTGACTGTGTGGAAAAAAGGTACAATAATCCACACCAGCATCTTTCCGACTAACTTGGCATCAGTGCCGTTTTTTGTTGATTGAAACCCCTACATCTTTTTCTTCTTCTTCACAGACAGAAGCAGGAAAAAGCAGGTCAAAATTTAAATAGCTCAAAATAGAACATCTGGCTGGGGCTCTGTCGCTCAGCCGTGTGTAATAAAATATGGAAATGGGGGGGGTTACTCTTCAAAGAGAGCTTGAGCCCCTCCGCGGCACACGGCCCCACCATGGGCTCGTTGCGGCCCCACCTCCCCGTCCGTGCTGTGGCGTGCCGAGCGTCCAGGTGCCTCTGTGCTGGCACTGCCAGATCGTTAGTGCCTCCAGGCTGGCAGAGCCGGCAGCTGGCATCATTAAACTTCAAACCGAGCCGTGGTACCGCCGTGCCAGACCTGGACCACCCGTTTGGCCAGTGCTGCCAGCAACTGATTAGCGTCATGCTATAGCAGTCCCACCTCACCACTGCTCACCTGAACACGGGGCACACTAACAAAGTATTTGTGATGTTAAGGGGGCATGAACATGCGTCATACGTTATATTTAGTGACCATGATCGTCTCTGTTTCACTCTAGCTCACTCTCTGTTCGATATTACAGGGATAGTGCACGCAAAAATGAAAATTCATCCTTATGTCATTCCAAACCCTTATGACTTTCTTTTTTTCTGTGGAATATAAAACAAAAAGATCTCAATAAAATCTTAAAGGGTTAGTTCGCCCAAAAATGAAAACTCTGTCATTAATTACTCACCCTAATGTCGTTCCAAACCCGTTAGACTTTTGTTCATCTTCGGAATGCAAATAATGATCTTGTTGATGAAACCTGAGAGCTCTCTGACCCCTCCACAGTTTATTTCCAAACCTAATGAAACACACCTGAACCAGCTGAATCAAGGTCTTCAGGATTACTAGAAAATTCCAGGCAGGTGTTTTAGAGATGGTTGGAGCTACACTCTGCAGAACAGTGGCCCTCCAGGAACGGAGTTTGACACGTGGCTTTTTCAGCATTAAACAGATTTAAATTAGGCTTTTACTCACATATAAACATTGATCAGCGAACATTAACAGAAACTCAACTGAACTTGAATGACGCGCAAGAACAAAGCTTAGACGTGCTGCGTAACCAATGGGGTTCATTCTCGTGTGTTATGAGTAACTGCAAGTTTGTTCTCGCGCGTCATTGAAATTCGGTTGAGCTTCTGTTTATGTTTTCTGATCAATAGCTGTGTCCGAAATCGCGTACTGTCTGAGGTACTATATTTGAATTTGAACTTTGAGACCGTTAAATAATATGTTCTATATAGTATGAATGTGTGTAGTATGAATGTAATCCGGACGTAGTACATCCGCCATGTTGTCAACTACCTGCGTCAGTTGCGTCCCTTCACCTCCATTCATAAACTCTCTCCCTGAATAATGTATTCAGACATACTCCTCTGTTGGTGTACTGTTTTTCGCATACTATATTGTAGAAAAGAATTCGATTTCAGACGCACTGAATGTTTATATGTGAGTAAATGAGAAAAAACTAAATCTGTTCATCTCGAAAAGCGATCAAGTCTCTTCAGAACATTTGGACTAAACCACTCCATTCTTATGGATTCATTTTACGATCTCTTTATGAACTTTTTGAAGCGTCAAAGTTGTAATGGTGTAGGCTGTTTACGGAGGGGTCAGAGAGGTCTCAGATATCATCAAAAAGATCTTTTTTTGCGTTCCGAAGATGAACGAAAGTCTTACGGGTTTGGAAAAAGATGAGGGTGAGTAATTAATGACGGAAGTTTCATTTTTGGGTGAACTAACCCTTTAATAGTGTCCAAAATCATCCCCCCAAATCCTTAAATAGCCATTGAGGATATTATCAAGTGCACTCTTTCAATCCCATAATGCACTTTAATAATGAGTGTACAGCCACATAGCCACTAGAGAAGGTGTAACCGGTCCTTCTCAACCTGCTTCGAGCGGGATTGGAACCGTGGTCTCCGGCATGGGAGGCGGGCGCTCTAACAAGGAGGCTAAAGACCGCAGCAGCACCTCTTGAGATCAGGGGAATTAGGTTTACACGCATTGCTCTTACTGGCCTACGACATGTTGCAAAGGCATGCACTGTGAATGTTGCACAGAATAAATTCCCATATCTCGCCGGAAGATTGTGTCCCCAGCCTTCGCTCACTCATTTTCATTCACTCCCTTAAAGTGGACGAATGTAGTAATGTAGGGACTAGTGAATTGACTAGTGAACTATGAATTGAATAATGTACTGGTAAAACAACCATGAAAGTTTCCTAAAAGTACAGTTTGTACAACTTGTGTACCAGATCTTCTGAAGTGATATGATACTGATAATCTTCCCTTACAAAAGCTGTTATCCATTAAAAATGGATAATTGAGTCACTGACTCGAGAAACAAATCAATTTGATTCTTAAACGAATCATTCATCTCTGTCTTTCCTCTTGGATTTCACCGAGCTACTACATAAATACTTAAATTTTCTCCTCGTCTTCGTTCAAAGTGTCACATTTTCAGTCCAAAGACGATGAAGAAGATTCAAATAGACAATTTGTCAATTACTTTGTCAATTACTTTGTTTTTGTAATAGTCAATTACTTTGTTTTTGTTGTTTTGAAGCATGGCAGCTGGTTTGAGCTGGTTTATGTTGGTCCTCAGTTGATCACGAGCTGGTCAAGTGCTGGTCCTAAGAAGCTAGCTCCAGCTCAGGACCAGCATAAACCAGCTTTGTCGCTTTGTAAAGTAACACCCCGCGAACATGTGATATACATAAGTGAACATGTCACCGTTTTCACAAATTCACATTTTTGGTGTTTACATGGAGACGGTAAAGGCATCGTTTTCAAAACCTTTCACTTTGAACCCCTTTTTCAAAAGCTTGCGGTTTTTAGGCCCTCAAAACACCGCTGTCGTGTAAATGAACGACCAAAACGCATAAAACGTTTTCAGTTTTCAGTTGAAAATGGTGTTGTGTAAACATACCCTAAGGAGGAACTTAAATACACAGAGATAATGAAATGAATATAGGCGGGAAACTAGAACAAAGGAAATAGTTGACTGAAGACAAACTAAAAGTCCATGAAAATGAAACTAGCTAAACTGAACATAATGGAAACACAAAGCTAGACCTGAAATATAACATACAAGGCATTTTATGATACATTTAAGGGTGGTTCACACTTTTTTCCATTTAATTTTCCATTGCTTTCTAAGTGTTTTTCTACTAAACATGAATGGCCTCTTTTGGTGCTCTTCTGCAACCAGAATATTCTCCAAAAAAGCACTAAAGTCATACAGGTTTAGAAGGATGTGAGGGTGAGTAAATGATGACTGAATTACATTTTTTGGGGCTAAACCTATCCCTTGATTGACCATATTGCTTTTCCTGCTCTTTCTGCATCCCTCTACTCTCTGTGTTGGCTGGCGTTCATACTTCATAGCTACTCCCTTAGTGTGTAATTAAGTCGTGAATGATAACGGTTCAATTATTTGCCCAAACGTGTCTCTATGGATTCATTACACACTCACTGATGATGGAGAGTCCCCTGACTCATTCCACAGAGAGGAAAGAAGGAAAAAAGAGTGATGACGATCTTGACAACGTGTCTATGCAGGCTTTGTAATTATGGCATCATTTTCTCTTTCTAAATCAGATAGGTGTGATATTTTTTGTGAGAACGGTGTGTCAATAGGATGACTGATCTGTTGACATTTGAAGGTAAATGAGGAGAATGGCATTTAAGGGTTGGTAAGAAACGTCATGATTTTGATATTAAAAAAAAAGAAAAAGCTCTTTTCCAAAGCTTTGACAAAAAAGCCTAATACATTTTCCTCCACATTAATCCTTTACCTAAAATAAATAACTAAAATGTACATAAAATGATTAATTATAATAACAATAGACTAACAATGCTAACAACAATAATACAATAACAAAGATTTTGATCGTTTTTAATAGACATATTCAATGTTCAGCAAGCACAAATGGATGCTCATGTGTCTATACTTTTGGCCTTATGGTGTTCATTGCAGTGTTCAAATCAATATGTAGTGAAATGAAAACAAAGAACCCCCGGAAAATGCATTTTAAATCTCGATTTTACAGGATTAATTTTGCACTGTGGTACGTGAAAGCCTGGTCTCCAACTGTTTCTCTGGACCCCTGGGAAGAAGTCTGGTGCTGACCTCCCATCATGCCTTGCAATGCCTTTGACTGTTGTCATGGTGATATGGCCCTGCTGCCGAAGCCAGTGGTCATTCTGAGTCTCGCAGGCTGTCATTCCACACAGCGGGAGACTTTGAGCTGGCTGAATCAGTCCATGCTCAAGAATCGAGTCCATTTGATCCAAAATGGCTGACTATCTGGTTTTATCGTCATAAAGGGGTTAAGGGTATTCTGCTCTTGGCTGCAAACCCACAGCGCTTATGAAGAAAGTGTCTACTGTTGCAGCCAGAACTGCAGTATGTCTATTTTATGGGACGGGTGAGAATTGCTTAATGTGCCATTGTGGATCCGGCGGGAGCCATGTTGACGGACGCAAGGCGAAACGATGCACTTTCGTGGAGGTTGTGGAAGATCTTCCTTTAGTCATAACTCAGACATACTGGTAACAAGCGCGTGCTTACAAACACGTGTGATTTAAAAAAAACAAAAAACCTGGAACACTTCTGAACTGAGATACTCCCTGACAGGGAATGAGACAGATGTAGGTCTCATGGACCCTTTAGAGTTGCCTAATTATTTATTTATTTATTTTCGTGTTTATTACGGGCTTTATATTGCCTCCTGTGTCGGCGCTTGTTTTGTCCCCATAGAGGCAGCAGTTATTGATGTTCATTCCCCTCACATGTGTGATATTAGCCGACATGAACGTGATCGGTGAAAATCAACATACGGTTTGCAGTAACTTCAACAAATTAACATCATTAGGTCCTCTAGGACAGATCCATTCTCATGGATTAGAGTCAGATTGGACCAGTCGCCCACAGGATGAGCAATACAGGAACTATCTAATATACTTGTGCAGTGTGGAGTTTGTTGTAGAATTTACTGCAGGGCAAAACACACACAGAGACCATTACACAACCCCTGCTTTTTTAAAATAAACTAACACAGAGAAATGTACATTTTTCTTAGAATCTTGGTTGCTCTTTTTTATCATTTATATAAAAGTTAGTGGAGTCTCTATTTAGTTTTGTTTAGGTATCAACGTATTGTCTCAGATAGTTGAGAACAGGCACAGAATTTGTAAAACCAAAGGTAAAGTATGTGTGTGTGTGTGTGAAATCTTATATATAAAGTTTGGGGTCAGTAAGATATATATATATATATTTTTTTTTTATCAGCAAGGATGCATTAAATTGATCAAACATGTCAGTAAAGGCATTTGTAATGTTACAAATAATCTTGTTTTGAATAAATGTTCTTTTCTAAAACTTTTCTAAACTTTCTATGCATCTTGGTTTCCATTAATATTTTAAGAAGCAAAACTGTTTTCAACATTGATAATAATAGGAAATGTTTCTGGAGCATCAAATCATCATATTAGGATGATTTCTGAAGGATCATGTGACACTGACGACTGGCGTAATGATGCTGAAAATTCAGCTTTGCATCACAGGAATAAATTACATTTGAAAATGTATAAAAATAGAAAACAGCTATTTAAAATTGTAAAAATGTTTCATTTTATCATTCAAATAAATACAACCTTGATGAGCATTAGAAAAAAAAAAAAAGATTTCCTGAACACAAACTTTTGAATGGTAGTGTATATATATATATATATATATATATATAAAAAAAAAAAAAAAATCAAAGAAACTCTCATTTGACAAATTGGATCACCTAATTTTTAGATCATGAAATAAATGTGACAAATGTTGACATGGGAGTATAGTGCTATACAACAAATGTCTCAAGAACAAAAACAATTCTCTTGGGAGATTTTGGTGAGACACACGCTTTATATTGATATCTGACTTTTGATTGACTTTGGTATCTTGGGAAATCTGAGCCTAGTTTAAGACATTGTCAAGGAGACAAATGTGAATTTTTCCCAAGAGAAGCATTGACTCACCATTTAATATCTACTAAGGCAACTGAAATATTAAAGGGATAGATCACCTCCAAAAAAATAAAATCATTTACTCACCTTCATGTTGTTCCAAACCTGAATAACTGTAACACAAAAGGAGCTTTTTTTTGGCAGAATGAACACCTCAGACATCATTTACTTTCTCATCTCCCTTTATGTTCCACAGAAGAAAGAAAGTCATGGGTTTGGGCGAACATCATTTTCATTTCATTGACTGTTTAAGACTTTTACATTTTGAGGATTTCACTTCCTTGTGCTATCTGTGACTACAAATCAATTTTACGCTTCTTAATTGATCACGTGAGGATCTCTGTTGTCATTCACTCGGTCTTGACCCTCTCTGTAAGCAGTTAACCTGTGCTACTGTGAAGGGTCCAAATGAGCAGGCCAGAATGGACCGCAGGGACAGACCGTGGGGAGGAGCGGTGAGAATACATCAGAACCTCTGGACTCCATCTGTCACCATGAAGACAGCAGAGAGGGTGGGGGTTTGCGGGACGAGTGGAAGACAGGTGGACCCACCCCACCAGCTGCCGTGACATCAAACACCTGTGCCGATGCTGTGGACAAACTTTCTTTATCTCTTTCTGCAGCTCCATCAGTCAAACAGGTCTGTTTAATGAGCGTGTTTATATATTTTGGGTTGCATTTAACATTAAAGCCCATAGAGGGCGCTATTACACTGAGCGGGGAGTCTTCAAGGCCTCCAATGGGGCATTGAGACATGTGGCTGCTTTCAGCGTCTTTTGCGAGGTGGTGGGGTGTAATGCATTATTATTCTTGACTGGTCCTCGCAGGAATCAAAGCGCAAGGCCTTTTATATTTTTATACACTACCACCCCCTCAGTCTCCACGCTCGATCTAGCCCTGGACTCAAGATTGCCACTGACCCATAGAAAGAGAGCGAGAGAGAGAGAGAGAGAGAGAGAGAGAGAGAGAGAGAGAGGGAGGCAGAAGGAGAGAGCCCACATTACTGATTCCAATGAACAGGCCTTTTCCATTTAGTTGTAAATTGATACAAGGACTGGACGAGAATTTTAAAAAACAGGCAATCACCCATGCTTGATTAGGCTTTGTGTTGCCAATTATCCATTACAATCTTGCTTCTGTGTTGCAAACAGTCATCATGAGCTTGACTGCTCCATTCCCTTGTAGAAATATGGTCTGTATGGCAGTCAAGGCGAATCCATGTTTCTCGATAAGGGTATTGGAGATAATAAGGCAAATTAAAGAGGTACTACTTAGCCCTACATTGGGTGTTTTGCACATTTATTTATTATCATGAACTCCTAATTACTTTCTGAAGACATTAAGAAGTCCTAAGGTTTCTCGGGTCAAGTCAAGTGCCCCCCCCCCCATACTAGGTGTATAGTGTATAGCTAATTTAAAGGGATAGTTCACCCATGATCATTTTGTAATCATTAACTCCCCCTCAAGTTGCTCTTAAACCTAGATTCATTTCTTTCTTCAAAATATATTTTGTACGAATATGGGTAACCATGCAACTATGCAAGTCAGTGGGGCCCATCAACTGTCTGGATACCAACGTTCTTGACCAATTGTCTATTTTAATTTAGTAACTATAATTTTTTGTCATACATTTATTTTCATTGTGCATTTTTAACTTACTATCTCTGGTTTCCAGTGTGTTTTACAAATAGAAATATTGTTCCATTTACAATGGAACAAGAAATATAGCTTGTACTTTCTTATACTCTCATTTCTTATCGGTGAAAGACGGTCATGATGAGAGGCGAGGAATAATTCATTCAGGCCTGAAACTTAAGAACACCAGTCGGATATAATGAGACGACACTGTTCATATTTGTGTATAAGAGACAATTACGTGAAACCTTAGCATTGGAGCAGACAAGTCATTAGGCCCAAGTTTTGAGGCGATAATAACGAGCATTTTAAAATCGTGTCATATTAAAACATAGCGATTCTCTCTTTCCTGTTTTTCTGTTGTAGGGGTGAGGAAACGTGTTAAGACAAATATTAGATAGTCTTGGCAATTACCCACGCTTTCGTATTGGAATAACAGACTCGCAGTGTTTATACATAAAATTTACCAAGACATCTGAGTCTAGGTGCATTCTGGGTGGGCGCCAGGGGAATACAGAGTTTGAGCGTTTGCCTTTTGCATGTCTGTCTCCTCCTCCGCAATGCAAAAAAATCATGTGTTACTTATGGTGAAGTGATAAAATAATGTTAATGATGGCTGTATGAGAGATCCCAAGCTACAAATCACTTACAAAGATTATGGACCAGACACAATAATGTGGTCTTAATCTTTAAGAAGATCATATACAAGATCAAAGCCCGTAAACCTTCAATAGAAGTGAACATTATACCGGCCACATTGTTTAATGATGCCAGTCATGTTTCGTAGCCATTTGAGAATGTGGTCAAGTAGATGGATGTCTTCCCGAATGTGTAAAACACAGAAATGGAATGAAGACATAAACGGTTTAGGCTGTTGTATTATTTGAGGTAAAGGGGTTTTTGTGTTGAAAGATGGGTGAAGAAAGTGTTGCATGTGGGAAAAAGTATTGTTGGGGGAAAAATGTTCATTTTCCGCCTCGACAGCTTGTAATGGGATGGGAGATACCTGTGAGAACAGGAACTAAACTCACAATCAGAGCCTGGAAATGGCCCTGGCCCAGTAACCGAGGCGATTACCACGGAACCTGTGACTTTCCACTCAGGGTTTGTAGTGAAACGTTGTGGTCTGAATATCAATAGCCATTCCATGCTATTTCAAGCTTTTCTAATAGCTAGAAGGAATCCCTCATCATTCATCTTAAGCGCAGGGGTGAACAATTTCATTTCAACATTGGTGGAAAACAAGATTTAGGATCTTATTTTAAAATCATACAGTTCCCTGAGCTCTTTGATGACTCCCCTGATGAAAAAGACCAGCCCAGTCCATTGTGAATTTCCTGTTTTTCCTATGCTGGTTAGTGCTGTTTTGCATGAGTTTCAACAATGTTGGTTTAACTGCAAGTTTATATTTATTAAGCAGACATTTTTATCCAAAGCAGCCTACAAATGGTGTACATGCAATTTTTCATTTGAGCCAACAATATTCATAATAAACACAAAGCCAAGTTTAAAGTATAAGATGAGGTATTAAGTATAAGTATTGTGATATCCCTACAGCAGAGGTTAAATGCCAGGAAAAAATTGCAACTTAAAAAGTATATATTTTAAAAAGTTGTTTTTTGTTAATTAATAATATTATATTTTTTATACTTAACGGAAAGTTACTTTTATTTAGTTTATGTATTTCACTACAGATTACAAAATACATGCTTTAAAAAGAAATGTGTAATGTATTTCGTTACACAAGTTTTGTAACTTAATCGAAATACTTTAGAATACTTTGGAATAATAATAAGGCATGTAACACCAAACATAAGTCTGGGTTTTCCTCTGCATATTATTTAAAAAAAAAATCAGTTTTCCACCAACGTTCTTGAAGCAAAAAATTTAGACAATCTTAGAAAAAAAAACCCTGATGCTTTTTAATCGGATGTAAATCGATCTAATCGGTAAATTGTACTTATTTTGTCTTCTGGGAAACATGTTATTAGCTTCTGAAGGTACTTCTGCTTTGAATTCATTGTGTTATATGGAAGCTTGTTTCCACCACTAAATATGAAAAAGGTAATTGCAACTTTTTATCTCGCAATTCTGTCTTTCTTTCCTCACAATTGCAAGATTTAAACTCACAATTGCATGTTTTAAAGTGAGAATTGGGAGATAAAAGTCGCAATTACCTTTTTTATAATTTTTTTAAATTAAAGTCCCAATTCTGAGAAAAAATGTCAGCCCCCCCCCCCCCCTTTATATCTCACAATTCTCAGAAAAGTAGTCCGAATTGTGAGATATAATCTCGCCATTGCAATAAAAAAAGTCAGAATTGAGATAAGTCGCAATTACCTAAACAAATGACTTAACATGAAACATGAAAACAGTCGTGGATCATCCAGGTAATGACAGACAGTTCAGATTCAAAGATGTAAATTTTTTTAATGTGGCAATGTGTATAAATTCAGTCATTTTGTATTATATATTTTCGAATATTGCAATTCAATAATTGTTTAATCAATACGGCATCCTCAATAAACCCGTCTCCGATCTTTCGAATATTCCGATCTATTATGACCCCTGACCTGTAAAGATGCCAGAATAATAATCATACGCTGTTTGTTAATTGGCCAGAGGAGAACTGGCACCCCGACTGAGCCTGGTTTCTCCCAAGGTTTATTTTTCTCCATTATTCCACCTGATGGAGTTTTGGTTTCCTTGCCACTGTCGCCTTTGGCTTGGCTTGCTCAGTTGGGGACACAAAATTTCAACTAAATATCCAAATAAATCTAATTAGTAAACTAAATTAATCATATAAACTAAATTACTGATCTAATGCCCACATTGTCACTGTATGATAATTGAACTGAGCTGATGACATCACCGTTTTTTCCGGAGCGGCTGTACGGCCGAATCAAATTCTGTTGCATTATTTTCCTGTTTAACACTGTGAAGCGGCTTTGAAACAATCTGCATTGTAAAAAGTGCTATATAAATAAATTTGACTTGACTTGACTTGACATTTTGTCTTGTGGAGTACATGTAAACATATATTATGTGGAATAGCTTATTCACGACAGTACTAAATAAAAGTAACATGGAATTTGTATGATCCCTCTAATTTTGTTAAAATTCTGCAAGGGGTATGAAACTTGAGCAGAAATGTATCTTGTGATACTTTTGCAGACTGTCAGAGCCTGAGAATCACCAATTGTTGTTTACATTGAATTGTAACGTCATTTATTTCATTTGAACATCAAAGTAAATCACTTTGGTAATCTAAAATAATTTTCGGATGTAACTGCAATTTGATTACCACCCATTTAAAATGTAACTGTAATGAAATACAGTTACTCAAATTCTGTATTCTAAATACGTAACTAAGTTACATGTATCCCTGTATATATATATTAAATGTTATATAGATGTCTTTCTCTTCTTTTTGCTCTAACTTGTGTAATATATTTAAGTCTTTTGTAGACCCAAAGATTTCAAGGAATATCGCACCTTAAAATAAAAAAGGTGTTGAATGGGTTTGCCCCTGCTGTCAGGAAGTTATCCCTAAAATGAATCCATGGCGTGCTATTTCCAGGCGTTTTATCCTCACTTTCTCCAGTAAGAACTTTGGCGCATCTGGCGCAATAGTCGTGACAAATGTTCAAATTCTCCCATATCCACGTTTTATACAAGTTTAATTCCATTTCCCGATATTGCCTTCATTTGTCTTCCACATTGTCTTTACTTTAACGGAAATTGACATTCCCACGAGATTCCTTCTCAGCTTGCTCACCTTCCCCATCTGATTCACATCTAATATTCACGCTGGTGATGGACATTCACCGATTGCGTGGGGACCATTATGCCCATCTTCTTATCATCTGTTATCTGTGCCTGAACATATTGGGTCATTGATTTTAGGAATTGTGGAGCTCCGTGCCATGTGTCAGAAATGGAAACGGGGAGAGAGAAAGAGTGGGCTTTCTGAAATCACCTTCTCCTGTAACCTGTCATCCTTTACACCAGAGCACCAAGTCTCATTCTGCTGTTATGTTCATGTCTTTATTTGACTCGCTTAAAGGAACAGTTCACCCAAAAATAAAAAATCGGCCATAATTTACTCACCCGTATGTCGTTCCAAACCTGTGAGACTTTTTTTCTAATGCAGAACACAAGAGAAGATATTTTGAAAAGTGTCTCTGTGTTTTTTTATCCATACAGTGAAAGTCAATGGGGTCCAATAATGTTTATTTTGTGTTACACAGAAAGTGCAGGAAAGTCATACAATTTTGGAACAACATGAGGGTGAATAAATGATGAAAAGAAATGTTGTTTTTGAGTCAACTATCCCTAGATATATTCTCTTTTTTTTGCTGTAGCACAGTGGAGTGATCTACATCCTCCTGTTTTTGAAACTTTTTCTCTTCATTAATCCGTTTCAAACATTGCGTGGTTTAGAAATCAAGAGAGCGAATGAGAAAGAGCAAGAAATAGAGAGAAAACGAAGGAGGAATGCTTTTTGACCCTGGTGATTTCAGGTCACTCAACATAAGCAACAAGAAGCGAACACGCAGCTTCACCCACAAGAGGATTTACAGACATACACGAGTCTATCAGATAGAGAAGACAGGGTGGGGGAAAAAATAGCAAAGTGCAGCAAGGTCATAGGAAAGCTGTTAATAATGCAATAAAACATGTACACGTACACCCGCACACAAGCAAAGACAGGACCATCTGGTCTTGGACACGTCCTCTGTGGAGATTAATTGGTGATGTGTAGCTGTAGTCTCAGCCCAGCACTGGTGTTCAGTGTGGAGGGAAAGACATAGGAGAGGTGGGGGGTACTTCTGGTGATGCTATGAATCCGTACATCTGTTAGGGAGATAGGAACACAAGCACGAGGAAAAGACCTGGGGCCACAAATGGATGCTTGTTAATGGATTGTGTGTGTGTGGAAGTGTATATGTGGTCTTGTCCAAGTGAGATTTTACTGCTCACATCAAACAAGCGGTCAGTCTGTTGTGTGTCCATTTTGGTTAGAGTGTATTCGTGTGTGATTCATATTCATATGATAAACGCTATAAGTCAGGATACAAAGCATTGCGGGTTTCAGAACTGCAAGATCAAAGTTTTTTTGCATCAAGGAATTAATCTGTTGATGTTCTGAGGTGTTCTTTTACTGTGTGTTATAGGGTGCAATCTCACAATCTCTGCATTTTGTCTATCACCCAAAACGAGTAATGCTATATGAGATGAAAATATAATGATCATTTATAATGATAATAAGTAGTATTTCTATTTTATAATAATAATAATATGAAAACTGGACACGGTTTCAAACTGATTTTCAACTCAATTAAATTACCACCAGAGTCAGATTATTTTGCACATCACAAATGTGAATTTGAATTTAGAATTTAATTTAAAAAAAAGATTTAAATTTAGAATTGAATTCCAGTTCCATTAATTTAAATTCCGTTTAGTTTGTAGTGTTGCTAGATACTAATAGGACCTATTGAAAATTAGGGAAATCGCAAGCAGTTTTGATGGTAATAAAAAGCAAAATGACCTTTTTACCTTTGTCGAATGTTTTTCCACTGAAATAAATTCATATTTTTAAATTAACCTCATCTTTCTATTAGCACAAAGAAGCAATTCTTCTTTTTTTCTTACTTAATATATAATTTAATCTATATGATAAAATAAAATGCAAGTCAAATTTAGTGATCTTCATCTCTGATGAATTTCATAGTAGATATGTCTTTCAAAATGAATGGCAGGTAAAGTTATGCGACATGTTTTGTCAGCAGAGGCGGACAGTAGTGGAGTATTTTTACTCTGCTGAAGTACATTTTTCAAGTGTCTATACTTTATCAAAGTGTTTTTCTTTGGAAAACTTTTACTTTACAACATTCCAAAGTATAATGTCATACTTTTTACTGCACTACTTTCCATATTGAATATCATTTAATACTTAATTACATTAAAAGGCAGTATTGTACTTTTACTCAAGTAAAAGTAATTACAATTTTAGTAAGAGAGTACTATATTTTTATGTAATTAAGTATTAAAGGTAAAAAAAACTACTTTTATTTATGAAATGTAGTGCAGTAAAAAGTATGACATTATATATTATGCGTTGGAACGTTGTGAAGTAAAAGTTTTCCAAAGAAAAACACTGATTAAGTATATACTTGAAAAAATGTACTTAGTAAAAATACTTCTACTGTCCCCCTGTTTGTCAGTGACTTTATTCTTCTACTCTCGTGTTAAAGGCTTATACTTGAAAGAATCCTATTTTGCAGTTTGTCACACTTTTGAGTACTATTGTTTTGAGTACACAAAATTGAGTACACAATTTTGAGTATTACCCCCCCCCCCATACAGGAATATTTCTATAGGCCTATCTATAGACCATGTGAACATTCTTTTCAGAATAGATTCTTAACCATATGCATGTTTGTGCTTCTGTGTGTGTTTGTGTAGATCTGCCCCTGGGCATATTTGCAGAGATGCATCACATCTGTCAATGGTGTGGTTAACGCTCAAGTAGGAGTGGAGCTTTCTTTGCCTCACGACCTAAAATGTTGCAAACACAACCTGAGTTCTGAACCCTGCTACACGCCTTCCTCACTGCCCTGGGGGAGATATTGCTGCCGCATTTCGTCTGTCCTTGTGAATTAGTAACATGCAGTGCTGCTAATGTGACTAATCAGAAACACACACATATACACACACAAACACATGGGTAAAGCCTGTGCACACCTGTGTGGTGACACGTTTAGGCCCTTCAACCTAGTGCGGAAAAAACGTCCCAGAGGAACAGGGCTGAGTGTCAACCCCTCAAGATGGCTAATTACTGTTGATGAATCCTCCATATAAACCACATACAGCGAGAGACAGATGGAGAGAGAGAGAGAGGGAGAAAGAGTAAAGACAAAGTGCAAGATGGAATTTAAGGGTTGGGGTTTTCCCCACTGTCAGCGGAAATGCAGACACGTTTGTAAATCATGATACCTTTTTTTTTTTTTAGGTGTATTTAAAGTCATTGTTAAAAATCGAAACATGGATATTGCAGTATTTATTATAAATTATTTACCGGTGCATCCCATAAAATCAAAATGGACGTTTTTTGGCTTTTAGTATAAAGTATAGAATAGTATCGAATATGTTACCATTACTGTTATCTATAAGCAAGTGTGCTCCAAAACAATGACAACATTTTAATTTAGATGATATAAACGTTAAAAGCGTACAGTCTCCACCAATATGGATCAATGATTTTGATGATATCACTCTGCACTTCATGCCGCACTTAAAGCTGCAGGGCCCTATCATACACCCGACGCAGTTATCATTTACACATCCAGCGGCACGTTGTTTAAATAGCAAATGCACTCGTGCCCATCTCTTCGCCCATGGGCGTGCTGGTCTGGAAACATGGTGTATTCAGGCGCATTGTTGACTCGAAAACTGAAAACGACATTGACCAACCAAATCCTGGTCTAAAGTCAATAGCGCAGTATTTTTTGTGTTATTTAAAGGGCGCGTTAGTAATATGCGCCTATTGGCGGGTGCACAATGCGCGTACACTCTGCTTATTATACACACGGGGAAACTTTGCAGCAACACACAAACATGCCAAATATTCAAAATAAAAGGATTACAATGTAAAAGATTATTAAAGATAAAAATGCTTACATATCATAATGGATAGTCATTGCATGTATCAGAATTACCTATTTGCAGTAATGACGAATTCAACTTGCTACTTATATAACCAATCGTGGCAATACACACGTATTTAAACTGACTCGTCATGTTGAGGGTGTCTATATTCCACCATGTAAATAGTGAATCCGCCTTGGTTCAAGCGCAAATGGCTTTTAAAGGGAATGGGAGATGCACTCTGATTGGTTTATTGCATGTTATGCCTAATACACACCCATGACTCATTAAGAGACTAGGTACAACCCTTTTGGACCTTGCGCCTGGTGTGCAGAGCGTTTTTTCCATTGTTAAACTAGCAAAAGTGGATTCCAACACGCCCTAAGTGCACCTGCGCCATACGCTTTAAGACCATGCGCTCAGATCGTTAAATTAGGGCCCGCAGTCCCTAAGTGTCGCCATCTCTGTGTGAAACCTGCAATTGCAGTTATTTGCGGATTTATCATCTTTATGTGCATCAGCTCTGTAGACTTCTGTACAGTCTAATCTTTTGCTTGTGACTACGGGTGAATCTCCAGTTGTCACTTATAATTGTCGTTTGGACCTTTCTGGATTACAATCCACCTTCAAAATGATACGTTAAATTTATTCCAGCTGCTGTGAGAAAAGGCTATAAATGATCCGCCACCTGCAGCATCCTCAAATGCGATAGCCCACTAGCTGGAATCCTTCTTTATGTATATAGACGTGATGTAATGACACAAAGACGAACGGCGAAAGCTCGTATTTCCCACAGAAAGCCACCAGTACCACTCAACACATTATTATAAGCTTACCATTGTGAATCGGGCTATGGTAAGGAGATAGTTTTGAACACTGGCTAGTTATGTACTTGCTCAAATTGATTTTGGATAATTTTTAGCCCAAAAAATGTACGGACTGCAGCTTTAAAGAAAATCTGACATCAAATAGAATTGTAACAGTTGTGACTGTTTTCAAACAGGCTTCCAGGGCAATTCACACCGAGAGTTCCATATATATACATTAAATTAATATAGGAAATTATATATCCTATCATTAAATTACAAATACATTCGAAAATGCTTCTCCCATTCGTTCACCTTAAGTGAATATAGCCTTGGCCAGGAGGGGTTGATGTCATCAGGCGGTACCCATCGTTCATTGGGTGTTTCGACCCTTATCCGCAACACCCTCCCGATGGTGGGTCGGCAGTGGTGGCCAAGTCACTGCCCATCTTCCCCTCCTGGCTTCCAGCTCAACTCCTCCCTCTTGCTCCATAACCAGCAAGAGGCTCTTTCCGCTGCCTCCCCCATCCTGCGAGCTGCTGCCTTCCTCTCCTTCCCTGTTATTCCAATGGCTGTGAGCATTCTCCACACTGACTGAGCAGGGAATCCTCTACAGCCGACCTCGGCCGGGAAAAGCCAGGCCTGCCATCCTTTTCCCCTGCAGTCGTGCAGCAGGTCTTGACATTTGGCACTCTTTCTTTCAAAGGCCTGTTCACACCCCTCTTCCCATGGGACTGTAAGTTCTATGAGGATGATCTTTTTTCCCTCTTCTGACCACAGTACCACATCCGGCCTCAGGGTTGTCTGGACAAACTGGGGGAATTGCAGCCTTCCTCTCAGGTCGACCTTCATTTCCCATGATTGGGCCTTTTGTAGCAGACTGGTTCTTGTTGTTGCTGTGGTTGGTGGAATTTCCCCCTCCCTTACAAACTGGATCGAAGTTGTTTTCCGAAGAGGCTGGCATCTCTTTTTCCTCTCCTGCTCTAAGGTGTTAGCGAGTGTTATGAGCACCCTATCGTGGCGCCACCTGTACCTTCCCTGAGTAAGTGCTTTTTTACACCCGGCCAAGATGTGTGCCATGGTGCCCCTCTCCCCACAAAGCTTGCACAATGGGTCCTCTCTCATGCCCCACTTGTGCAAGTTTGTTGGGGTTGGGAGTGTATCATACACTGACCTCAGCAGGAAGGAGATGCGGAACGGCTCCAGTCTCCATAGGTCTGCCCAGGTAATCTTCCTCTTGGGAAGATCCCATCTGGTCCAGGCCCCCTGAGAAGCTAGGTCCACTGCCCTTGATCTTCGTTCTTCCTCTTCCAGGTTCCGAACCTCCTCTTGAATCATGGCTCTTCTTTCACTGGTTCCTGCCTTCCTCCACTGTTGAAAATGTGAGGTTTCAAGACCCTGTCTTCCTGAGCAGGGTGCTCCAATGACATCACGTAGCTTCAGCATGCTCTCAGCTTGTGCAACAGATGAATCAGCTGCCCACTTGCGACCTGATCTTGTGATGACGCCTGCATGTCTGACTTGATCATCCTGTGAGTCTCTATATGTCATTACGACTTTGCACTTTGCAACTTTGAATTCCTCAACTACGGATGACAGAGGAAGTTGGAGCTGCCCTGATCTTATGTAGAGGCCTACTGAAGTGAAGCTTGGAGGGATTCCTAACCACTTTCGGAGGTACTTATTGATCTTTCTCTCCACTCCTTCAACGCATGTCATCGGGACCTCATATACAGTCAGCAGCCACATGAGTCTTGGCAACAGTCCGTGTTGATAGAGCCAAGCTTTAAACTTCCCAGGGAGCCCTGATTTTTCGATCCTCCTCAGCCATTCCTCCATCTGCTTTTCCGTACTGGCTAAGTTATTCCTATCAGTAAGTGAGTCGTCGAACCACTTTCCGAGACACTTGATTGGATTCTCCTCTATTGATGGAATCACTTCCCCTTGCACATGCATCTTAAACCTGTTGGTCAACTTCCCGTCCCTGATCACCAAACTCCTTGATTTCTTTGGTTTAAACTTCATTCTGGCCCACGTTGCCATGTGGCCCAGAACAGTTAGCACCCACCTTGCCTCTTGTAGCTGGTGATCATTCTTTTGATGTGCTGCGGGATGTGGTAGTGGTCTAGTGCTGCATTGATGAGGGTGTGAGGGATTGATCCATAGGCATTGGCCAAATCCAACCAGACAACAGTCAGGTTGCCCTTACTGGCTTTAGCCTCACGGATCATCTGACTGAGAACTCCGGTATGTTCCAGGCATCCAGAGAAGCCTGGAATTCCACCTTTTTGGATGGCAGTGTTGATGTATCCATTCTCTGTCATGTACGAGGTCATCCTCTTAGCCAGTACAGAAAAGAAGATCTTGCCTTCTACACTTAGCAGTGAGATTGTTCTGAATTGGTCAATGGTTGAGGAGTTCTCTTCCTTTGGCACAAAACAGCCCTCTGCCTTCTTCCAGCCTGATGGGATGGTACCTTTTCTCCAGATCCTCCAGAAAAGCTTCCACAGCCTCCGGAGAAGCATTGGGCATTTCTTATATACCTTGTAGGGTATACAGCTTGGTCCGGGGGCAGACCCTGTTCTGGCCTTCTTCACCACCTCTTGGACTTCCCTCCAGGATGGTTCACTGATGTTGAGCTCTTTTTCCGGGGTCTTCATACTGCTGATGTTTGGGTTGGCATCCAGGGCCTGGTTTCTGGAGGTGTCATTGTGGGTCTCCCTCAAGAATGCCTCCACATCTCCTCTGGGGCTGGTCAGCCTTCCAGATTTTGCTTCACCCAACAGTGTTCTAGTGAATCGGAAGGGGTCTTTGGTGAACTGAGATCTTTTGTTCTCCCTATCCTCCCTATTTATTATATTAATTACTAATAGGGACATTTTATGTGTTATTAAATGTAAAAACACCTTTAACTAAACTTGTGTTTTATAAAACACAAATAGGTCATAAAATGTTAGAAGATACTAATATACAATACAAAATGTCTCTCTTATATTAAAGAGAGAGATAAATGATATCCATATCTGTGCCAAAATTATTCCATCCAATCCTGCTTTGGATTTACATATGCAAATGAGAGCCAGCTCTGCTCGCAGTTCCGTAATTAAACAAATTCCAAGCTTACAAACAAACGTCGCTCTCTATTACCTTCCCTATAATAGAGTTTCCACAGCAACGTGCGCAAGTGGCCAAGCGCATCAGCTTGTATTTCTCCATTTCCACTCTGTCTGTTAGCCGGCAATGCTCATTTCTGCCGAGTGACTGCAGATTATTGTCTGTCCATGAAGATCAAACACTGTGATAAGTCAGTCCGAATGCTTGACCTTTGATTTTCATTCAGCAGTCTGGGGGTGAGATTGATGCCAGGACCTGAGAGGGTGTGAAGACGTTTTATTAACTACAGTTAATTTGCATTTAAAGGGGACAAATAAAAATTTTGAAACATGAGAATTAAATGTAAACATAATAAAAACACTTTCACTAGTCCAATAAATACTAGTTACAGTAAAATATAGACACAAAATATAAACACAATAAGTTATCCCCAAAAGGATAAATATAAATTACTTAAATTAATATTAATTCCAAAATTAATCAAATTAACATTAACATTGAAATTAATATTAATTGACAAAGTGTAATTGACGTGAATATTAATTTCTTCTTTGTGGGGAACAACTTATTTGTTACGTTTGTAATAAGTGATAATAATTAATAATATTAAAAATAAAGAAAAATTCTCCATATATACATACGTGGCTACATATTAGTTGCAAGTACTTTGGAAGGTGTAATTCAATTAACAGGTTAAAACATTACCTAGAATCAAGAGTTATTCTCCAAAAGCTTTATGAAGCTGTACAAAAATTATCATTTTATAAATTCACCTTAAAAGAAAGCTCATAGCTTAACGTCTTGAGGTAAATAATGAATTAATATTTGCTGGAGCAACATCTATATAAATATCAACGCTGGAAGGCAAAAACAAAAACACCAACTATAAAAATCCGATGGCAGTATTTTTATAGTTGGTGTCTTTGTTCTTACCTTCTGGGGTTTTTTTTACTTTTTTTTAAAATCGCAAATGCTAAACATGACAAATTCAATGTGATCTATTATATTGGACATTTTTTATATTTCCATGCAATACTCTGTTTTGGGTCAGTTTTGTGTTTTTTGTGTAGATTTGTGTGTGCATCGCAATTGGTGAAATGTACTGCTTGCCCTCTCTGTGTGCAGAAATCAAATGTGAGTTTCAAAAGATTTAGGGTTTGTATTGGAGCTTGGAGGTCACCACGACCTGCTTGACGCTGTATGTGTGTGCGTTCCACTCAGTGGACCTCCTCTACAGAGGGAATAAGAGGGATTGAAACCCCATTTGTGTTTGAAGGCAGAAACGGCTCCGACCTAAGACCATCAAATCCAGGCCATGCATTGCTAACCTCTCTCTCTCTTCCTCTTTCCATCGCTCTTGCTTTCCCGCTCAGCTTTTTGATACATCCCTTTTTCATCTCAAAACTGTTCCCTCCCCATTTCCATCACAACATGGACAACTTTTTTTTTGCCCAGATATGAATGTAATGGATGAATAGATATTGTTCTGCAACAGGCTGTGGGCTTTTCGTTTTTGCTGATGAAGTACTAGGACACAGCTTTGTGTGAAATGTTGAGTGTCTTATGAACAGGCCAAAGACGCTATAGATAGACAGAGTGAGTTGATGGTAGAAAGAAAGATAAAATGGCGGTGTTGTATTAAAGTTTTCATACTGATACTATTTCTATCTCAATCACCCACACAAGTGCTGGTAGCGCCGTATGCACATTTACCTCTAATGAGGTTTAATTAAAAATTTGATGCCATCTTTAATGAGTCCAGTGTTGAGCTGTTTGTGTGGTAGTTTACTCATCTCTACTAATAGGTAGAACTTATGTGTTTGCACAGACCAGAATGTTTGCATCTCATTTGTAATTGCAAGATATAAGGTCACTGTCAGGAAACACAGACAGTGTGACTCAGATGGTGAGTATCACAGAACAGAGTTTATTTCACAGATGTAGAGAGAATAGCAGGTATAGGCTATTCACATCAGGTAATGATGTGGACAACAACTGCTGAATATTGAATAACTGGTGAGGAATGGATTAGTGTTTGAGAAGAGGTACACACAGCACTACACACACACTTTGAAATCGCTGATACAGTAGTCTAATAAATGTTTTATCTTTCTTACAGGTTATATTGAGGAATCACTGGAGATCAGAGCTTGGGGACATTGAAACTGATACAATGACGAGGAGGAAAGGTAAGGTAAGTTACTTAAGTGTGAGTACGCACTGGAACGGGGTAAGACCGGTACTTTGTTGACACTGAAAATTCTGAGCATACTCGGACCGGGCCAGAAACCGGTTCCAAGAGTTCAGGGGCCTCATTTATAAAACTTTGCATCAGAAGGGGCATACGAATGAAACATAGGACGTGCGTACGCAAAGAAATATTTGGATTTATAAAACCGTGCGCACGCACATCCTACGCAGTTTTCCCTTAATAAATCACATTCAATTCTAAATGTAGCGCAGCTTTTACGGCTTCATGTCACGCCCATAGTTGCCCATAAATAGTCTGTGAAACGCCCACAAGTTAATATTCATCGATTGCAAAATCATGGCAAACACAGAGAGGAAATTAAAAAAACGTAACTTCACTCAATGTGAAGTAGAAGTTATCTTTGGTGAGGTGGAAAAGAGGAGAAAATTTTTGTTTTGGAGGGCACAGTGTGGGCATTACTAATGCCAAAAAGGCACTTGAGTGGCAAAAGGTTGCAGACGCCTAAATGCTGTAGCCTCACAACCTCGGACCATGGCCGAAATAAAAAAGAAATGGTCGGACATCAAAGTCGAGGCAAAAAAGCGTCTAGCGCTCCATCGCCAGAGTGTGTCCTCGTTTGCCAGCAAGTCTTCTTGCTGTCTGAAGATGCGTTTACTCCGAATCCTTCCATTTGCCACATCTTCTAAGAGCGCAAGATCAGCCATTGTGTGTCATTATGCATTGTGATGGGGCATTTTATTTCCATCCATTTAATTGCATCTGACAAGCTACAGATGTCCGTTATAATCTACGTGGAAATGGGAAATAGTTCAGTGCAAATGTAATGTCTTGCAGCTTTCTGAATGGTTGAGACACACGTCATACGTTATTTTATCAAAAATAAAACTAAAGGCATATGCATGAATACCATGATTCCGTCGCTGATGAAGAAATTTTACTATGAAAACAACTTTCCCCATTGGACAATTAATACATCTATCTATCTATTTATCTATCTATATATCTCCCTAATTATCTATCTATCTGTCTATCTAATTGCATCTATATCTGCTCCGCCAGATGGACACATTGACGAGAATATCAGTTTTGTACATTATTTCGTTCTGTTTACCATATTATTTATGAGGATGAATTGCATAACATATTTCACTTTTCTTTTTGCAAATATGTGTTAATTTGCATTTCTGTTGTTATTTTCGTTAGATTTTGTTTGTTTTACACGGCAGATCGATCAAACGGGTGTTCGTGTAGGCTGTTAATTGTAAGACTTGCTTTGTGAAGTCTTCATGTTATTTATGAGAGGCAGTATTGCCATTTCTTTTACACAACGGTCTACAGTTTCACACACTTTCACGTGTTTCTTCCATCTGCCGACAGTGTCGCCATTTTTCATTTCACCCGTTTTTGTGCGTACGCCTGGGTCAGAGCTTGCGTGAAGGACCGCACATTTTCCCGTCAAGTTTGCTTTTTATAAATACCAATTATTGCGTAGAGAGTGGCGTACGCCTTCTTTTGTGCGTACGCAACGTTTATAAATGAGGCCCCTGGTGGCTATGGTAGAAAGTTCTCAGGAAACGTCCAATTATAGACTACGGTCACACCCAGGAATGCAAGGAAGGCTCTCCACATCCTGGAGATAATTTGGGGCCCACGCTCAGAAACTATGCCCTCCGGGATGCCAAAGTTGCAGAAGAAATAGTTGAACATGCTTTCTGCTGTCTCCATTGTGGTGGGTAATCCCTTGAGAGGAACTAAACGGCAGGACTTGGAGAAGTGGTCTACTATAAACAGGATGCAAGTGTAAGCATCGGAGGGAAGCAGGTCAGTAATGAAATCCACCCCTAGGTGTGACCAAGGGTGATTTAAAATGGGCAGAGGACGGAGCTTGCCAGATGACGATGGGACTTGGAGATGGCACATTCAGTACAACCCTGCACGAACCTTTGGATGTCCTTAGCCATGTCTGACCACCAGAAGCCATCTTTCAGCAGTGAGAGGTTTTGAGGCGCTTAGCTTCTCTGAGGTATTGCAGATTTTGATGGTCTGTGAGGATAGTGAATTGGGTGCAAAGCTCCCTCCATCCAATGATTCCACTCTTCGAGTGGTAACTTGTTGGCCAGAAATTCTCGATACCCGATGTCATAGTTTCTCTCTGCCAGGTTGAGTTTGCGTGAAAAGAAGTTGCTGCGAGAACACCGCTTCGACTCCGGAGGCGGACCAAGACAGAGACTTGGGTTTACCCTTGAGGAGGGTGGTGAGTGGACTGGTAATGTTACTGAAATTCAGGATGAAGCAACAAGATAAATGTGCAAATCCAAGTGTACTCTTGCAGTACTGTGATTGGTAGCGGGTGTGGGCCAGTTACGAATGGCCTTCCCCTCATCCATCGTGATGCCATTCTTGCTGATGTTATATCCGAGGAATTGGATTTCAGACTGATGGAACTGACATTATTCAGCTTTGTCGTTTTAGGACCTCCGTGGCATGCTGCCAATGTTTGACCATGGCCTGGGAGTACACCAAGAGGTCATCAATATACACGAGTACGAACCAGTGGAGGTACTCCTGAAGCACCTCATGCATGAAATCCTGGAATACAGATTAGGCATTGGCGAGCCCATATGGCATAATGCAGTACTCAAAGTGGCCAGTAGCCACCACAAATGCTGTCTTTCATACATCCCCCTCACATTAGTGATAACGGTGGCACCACAGAGATGTTCCAAGGCCGAGAGGACAAGGGGAAGTGAATACTGGAACTTGATGGTGATCTTGTTGAGGGCTCTGCAATCTATACATCTATACATATGCCTCTATAAAAAAACTCAAAGCAGCAGGGGAGGTTGAAGGTCGAATGTATCCTTATTGATACTGGATATACTCTTCCATGGCCTTCTGTTCAGGTATGGACAATGGATACATTTTACCGTGGGGCATCACATGAAATGAGGTCGATTGCACATTCCCACGGCCAGTTTGGTGGTAACCGGGAAGCTTTCTTAGAGCAAAATACGTCTCCGAAGTGTGCGTAGCATTCAGGAATTTCCATAGATCATTGTTTAATGGGACTATCGATGGAAGTGGAGCAAACTTGCACAGATTGAACTGGAGTTGGAGACTTTGGAGGAAGTTCAGGAAAACACATTGGGAAGCAATGATATCCCCATTTCAGAACTTCTCCAGAGACCCAAGAAAGAACTGGCTGGTGTTGTATTATCCATGGGCACCCTAATATGATGCAAGCGGTGGAATTTTCCAGAACCAGAAAATGGATCTCCTGATGTAACTGACCAAATCTTAACTGTATGGGTCCCACTCAGAAGTGCACATTCTCTTCATTCAAAGGTTTCCCAGTTATGCGCTTGGTAACTTGTCTCATTGATGGTCTTTGGTAGTCTAAGCTGGTGGCAAGGGTCCCCGGAGATTAAGTTTCCGACTGACCCTGAGTCAGGCTGTAAATGAAACAGATGCATTGGAGGCAGCAATGAGGACTTTAGAAGTCAGAGGAGTGGAACTAACACAGGAAATCTTGACATCCATGGGACATGTGGTGATGACATGTCCAGAAGCCCCGCAACATAAACAGAAGCCCTGGGTCAGCCACCATCGCCGCTCAGCCAGAGATAAACAAGTGGTTTCCAGTTGGTTCTGGTTCTGGAAGGCTGACATTATCTTCTTGGTGTTGTAGGGAGGACTGCTGACCCTGGGAGATCTCCGCGCATACCTGCATATGATGAGAAACTCAGATGGCAAGCTGGATGAGTTTTTCTAGGTCCATTGTGTCATCGTATGCAACCGCAACTGAGGTGTCAGTCCTTGACGAAACGTTGTGAGGAGCGAGTGCTTGTTTCATCGACTTGCGGCTGCCAGTGTGTGAAATTTTAATGCATAATCTATGACAGACATTTCAGATCGCTGACAGTTGAAATTGTGACAAAAAATGTACTTCAGAACTTGCAAAGTTTATTCGGCTGGTTTAAGTAAGTATGTTAAAGGAACAGTACATTCCAGTTTTTTTTATGCATGTCGTTCTGTATGCTAAACTTTTTGATTTTGAGTAGAACACAAAAGTGCATTTTATTTACTTTTATTCAGAAATAACAGGATCTATCCTGCTTCATCTGATTAGGTGGGTCAAGCTACTGAATAGCCAGTGTTGGAAAGGTTAATTTGGAAATGTAGTTCACACTTACAAATAAGTCAGATAGAATAAAGGGTATGCGTATTTGGTGTGCTGTCCGAGGAGAGGGCTCCGAGCTCGGTATTTGGCCCGAACCCAGACTTTCAAAATCCTTCATCACTTGAATTAAGATTATAATAATTTTATTTTAAAGCACAGCCACGGCAAAATCATACTTTAGCACCTCTTTTTACTTTGAGATCATTCTGAGGTTAAATACCGATTTCTGGATTAAATGATTTTTAAATTTACAGCACTGGAATGCATTTTTATCACTCGCCATGCTGGCAACTCTCAGACAGGTTAGCCTAAAGCTTTCAGCAGCAATGTGGATTGATATAATTGGCAGATGTGTTGCGCTGCAAATTCGAACAAGAGAGCCAATCTAAAGCATCAGAATAGCATTGCTTTACTAAACGCCCTTTAAATGGCGAATCTAAAGAATCTAAAGTTCAGAACGAGCCATTTTTGCAGCTTCGTTTTTTTCACTGATGCTCCGAGTTCTTAAAGTTACAGAATTTATTTATAGTACAATGAACTAGTTCAAAAAGATCAAGGAAAAGTAGATTCCTTGTAATGTGGCCCCTCTAATTTGTTTCTCTCTTCATCTATTGTTAACTTTTATGACTGTGGTAAGCTGAATAGCCCATGACCAGCTCTGAAGTTCTGGTGAAATTTACACAAACAGGCACATACTCACAAACAGACACATAATCACAGCAGATTATTTAGCTTGAGCCTATCTCCTCTGGGAGCAGCCAGAACCTCAGTGAACAAATCAAACTGCTGAACAAATGAACAGGAAAAACACGAGAAAGAAAGAGTATCATTGAAGGTGGAACAACAAAAACTACTGGCTATGTTCAAATGCATCATCAGGCCATATGGTGCCAAAGTTCCATGACAGGACTGCATCTCTGTGGTCTCTCTGTGGAAAAGAGCTCTCAACAAAGTGAGATAGAAACAAAATGTGTGTGTGCTAGAGACGACCAGTTAAATGCTCTGCTGCAGGGGCAAATTAGATAGATATTTATTCTTGTCTGCTTCTAATGTTGCCTCACTCTTTTAATCCTTAAAAGGCCTCCTCTTAGTTTTTTTCTTTTTACAAGACAGCTCTGACTTACACCAATATGAATACAAACAAATGAACACAGGTTCCAACCAATTAGAGGCAGCAATTGGAAGACAGTCTTATGATCTTCAAATGTTTTTTATGTAGGTTGGTCCATTTTACCCTATATGGAGAGAAAATGCAAGTGCCATGTGTGCATGACGTCCCTTTCTAATGACAGGCTGATGAGATCCTCATCTTCATAGGGGTGAGGGGGGTGGGGGGGTCACAAATGAGATCTCTGTAATATCTCAATGGTTTCTCCACAGCAGCAATGACAATTAAAGGAGAGCATATGGAGATTTTTAAAGAGAAACATTAATGTTAAATTTAAATGAAATATTACGGAGCTCCTAAAGGGACATGGTGGTGGACAACATTTCTAGTTTTCAATGTATTTTAAGTAACATTTTCATATATATAATTTTTAAGTTGTCGGAAATGGTTTTTAATAGTTTTAGTTAATAACCCAAAAGGAAAAAGAGAACTCTGGATATTCTGTAATATTATTGAGTTTAAAACAACATGAAGGTGAGTAAATTATGACAACATTTTCATTTTTAGGAGAACCCTTCAAGTCTTATTATCCCAATACTGCTTAACTAAACAAGAGAAACACTCGCCACTCAGAAGTATTGGCATTCTGAACAGTCTGAGATAAATATGTTACAACAGCTCAGTCAGTTCCTGCAGTACTTACCAGATGAATGCCCTGTTTGCTATTTCAGAGTTTCCAGCCCGTGTCGACTCTCAGAAGTGTCAATTATTAATATCTTAATTAGCCAGTGAAACATGAAAAGTGTGTTTGAGGTATTTGATCTGAAAGCTGCCTGGAAGGATGCAGCCTGTTTCCAGAGTCTCACTCGTGGAATTCTAATCGTTGTGTGGAAAGATAGAATACTGATTTTCAGGGCAGAAGAGAACAAAAGACAGGAGATGGGTTCATCTTCAGCAGAACATTCCAGAATTTACACTTACTTTTTACGCTCACATAAACACATGCATTAATGGTATTTTTTGCCCTTTTTGGAGATTGACAGTAAATATGTTTTAAGGCAAGAGTAGCAAATTAACTCTTAAATAAGTAAAAGTCTGTAAAAAATAAGCCTCATGTTAAAGTGCCTCTATTATGCTGTTTTGGATATACTTTCCGTGTAGTGTATAGCTGTTTGTGAAAGTAACAAGTCTGCAAAGTTTCAAAGATCAAAGTGCATGATAAATGGAGTTATTGTCCCCCAAAAGAAAGAACAGATGCTGAACTGCCTAAAAGTCATTAGATATCCCAGTTCTACTTCTCGAACTTAAGTAGGTTTGTGTCAAATTTGCATTATGCCAGCCTATGGTCTTTATTGGCTTTACTTTGACCTGTTCTCAAACACTGTAGTTGTATCTGAGACCTCTGGCTCACTGAGGCACACAAGCTGTCAATCTCAGCTGTCAATCATGACGTCACACCCCCGTTTTTATAGCATCAAATAACGTCAAATAACATTTGATCAAATATAAAGAACCAAATCATAGCATCAAATAACTAACTAAAACCATATTTATTTCAAGAACGAACAAACTAACATCAGCGTGAATAAAAACGGCCTAAAATGACAGAAACCCTCTTTGTAAAAAAAATATTTGATGTGTAATTTGATTGTTTAGTTTATGTCCCATTACATTTCATGGAGAGGGCGGGGTTTATGACCTATAATGCATCCAGCCACCTTTTGGCTTCACTTTTCAGGACTAGTGTGGCACGCTATTTACAAATAAGTCTTAAAGGCACAGCAACAACAACAACAACAACAACAACAACAACAACAACAACAACCAGACAAAAAGTCTGGTAAAAAAGGGTAAAAACTAAAACTTACAAAAAACTTTACTAAATATTATATGACCCCCTTAAAAGTATTATGACCCAGTCATGTATCTGGTAGGAGGACAGAGAAGCAGAGTCAAGAGCGAGGGGAAGAGAGTGCACAAGCACCAGCGTACAACACATATGAAGAAACATTTCACTGGCATCTGCTGGTATGCCCACATTCTTCACTTAATATACATTGTGTGGGTGAAAGACACAATGCTTAAGAAAATACTTCTCTAGCTCTGTTGGTGTATTTTATATGCATGTTATTGTGTGTTTGCATGCATTGGTGTCACTGTACGTGTGTGTTTATTTCTGAGTTCCTCTTACTTAGAACTGATAAGGGGCTGCTGTCTATTCCCTAACTAATTATTATGCAGATTTTCTGTGAACATCCAGTTCTCTGTGGACGACAAGGCATATTTGCACATTATAGCAGCACTGCACACGTACACACTGCTGTTGATCCAGCAGGCACAAAGGCATTTGAGTGTTCACCTCAACCGAACTTGACATCTCTGACATTTGGACTCATGTTGACATTTGGAGCAGGGTTGATAAAGACACGTTAACAAGAGTCGCGACAAATTCGTTTCAAAATCCTTAGAACCCGGACAGTGGAACCAATTGAGTTTAGCTTTCAAAGACTTTTCAGCCCTCTTTTCTACTATTTCAGTCTGTTCTCTCTCTCTCTTTCTCTCGCCCTCTTCAGCTCTTCTCTTTGAAATGCCCTAATCTACGGCGCGCTTGTGCAAACAACACATTCGGTAATTAAACCGCGAGCGCCTCGTCAGAAGAACCTGTTACAATTAATTATTCATATTATCTGCCATTGTGTTTTAAAGTGCAGCCAAGTAATCAAATTAGTTTTTTCTTTCGCTCTTTTATTTGTTCTCCTTCCCCCTTCTGCCACGTCGTCTGGTTTACTGTTTTTTTTTTTTAAAAAGCATGTCCTTCGACGGCCCTTCTTTTAGTACTTTTAGTAGGGAAAAACAAGACGGCAGTTATCACACGCTCACAGGCAAATCCTCCCTAAATGTCCTGCTATTCTCTGTTAGTGTGTTCATAATCCATTGTATTTACCATGTCACTTCCTTTACTTATCACTCATCCTCTCTCTAAGAGTAATTGTTGCTATAAAATCACTCACAAAGGGGCAGAAGAGATAAAACAAACACCTGACATTGAGTTCATCCCCTTTATATCAAACACGATTCATTATAAACAACTGTAAATTTCTTCTAGAGAAGGTTTGATTCCAGTGAGACACATCGAGTGTACATTTTCTCAAGGATGATGTCCTCTTCATGGTAAGTTTGATTGTTTTGTCTTGGCTTGCAGACTTTTTCCAACAGGTGGAGAAGACATCATGGTCATCATGTGACCAAAGCTGACAAACCATACTAGAATTATAAATCAACTAACCCTCCAAGAAACATATTCCAATTATTTGGATATAATTGGTTGTTCCGCTCTCTGGTTGTTCATACTTTGCTCTGGTTAAAGATCCACTCAGTAATTTTCCTCATTAAAAAGTTTTATACATAAATAAATTAATAGTATCTTTTAAAAATAGTTTATATTTTAAATCATGTACACTCAAAGTAGCCTAATAAAATCGGTTTTATTTTACATGGAGTGGGTCGTCTCATGTTAAGATTGCATATTACGGCTCTTTTGTATACATCATGACAGGTATGAAAGCGAGGCTGTGAGGGATAGACTTACCGTGTTTCCAATGGCATCCACTGTAAAAAGCTGTATAAAGCTCATAGATCACTTATAATTTTCTACAGCTCATATTGTCTGTGTTTTTTTTTGTCTACTGAAATTCCTTTGAAATATATTTTTTGCAGTGTTTTGTCAACAGAACAATCCAAAAACACATTAAATAACAATTCAACCCACTGAAGAGATGTCTACCCCTCCCAGCTTCACTTTCATTTCAGTTAAAAATCAAAGAGCTGTGAATAAGGTCTATTTTGATTGGTCGACTGCAGTTGAATTCAGTGGTCAGATATTTTGTAATATGCTGTCGTCCATGGCAACTTTATAAGGTAAGCAATTGTATACAATTTTTTGAATGAATATCATTGTGTATACTTAATGTTAACTGATAGTTGATGGAGACACGATTTCGAGGGAGGACCCGATTTCTCACGACACAAGACTACACTCTAAAAAATGCTGGGTTAAAAATAACCCAAGTTGGGTTGAAAATGGACTAACCCAGCAATTGGGTTGTTTTAACCTAGCGGTTGGGTTAAATGTTTGCTTTAAACCACCCAATTGCTGGGTTAAAACAACCCAATTGCTGGGTTAGTCCATTTTCAACCCAACTTGGGTTATTTTTAACCCAGCATTTTTTAGAGTGTACTTCCATGTTTCTCGTATAACATTGCAGACACTCTCTCTCGTTTCATACAAAAACAAATATAGCAGTATTTGTATCTCAGTTAGTGATAGTAAAAATAGACTTCTGTATTAAAGTCTGCAACAGAAGTTGTGAAAGTATTTTCTTCCCTATTATGACGTATATCAGAGTGAACGACTTCTCGAATGAGAAAAAAAAAAGTAGGACTGGGCTTGATTTTGTCCAGCGGGAATTTGTTGGATGGTTGTGGTTTGCAATTGCTGTGATGTCATGTGAGTGACAGATTGTCCCGCCCTCACGCCAGTATCATCAGTATCACCAGTATCATCATCACATCATCAGAGAAGAGAAAATATGTTGCTGCAAAAGGATTATGAAGGCACATAAATTGAAAAAAAGAATGAAATGTGCAAGAAAAATCATTTAAAATAAACTGCAATTTAAAATAAGAATTGTCAATTTTGATTTAATGGTGACTTTAATATCTCTGTAATCAACATGATGATGTAGTTGTTTATATTATTTATATACCAAATTTCATACACAATGTTAATTAAGTGCTTTACATAAAAATGAGAAAGAAAATACAAGGTATTAAAAAAGTAAGAACTAGAAATAAAATTATTTAAATTAGAATTGATTACCAAGTTAACTAAATGGGATGGGGATGTTCTCTTTTATTCTGGACGGCAAGGGCAGTGACTGCATCGAGCGTATTTTGCAGTACTAAACACGTATTTATATCGATTTCATCAGGCTCAGAAAATTCCTCAAAAAGAACACAAAGAATGGCCTTCTCAGCTGCCATGGTTGCAACTCTTGCGTCATCATAACAAACGTTATTAACGTGGCTATAATTATGGATGCTTGAACAAATTATGAATAATTATTCATAAGTATGCAGTGTCATAACTACATCTCTGACGTTTATAACAAACCAAACCGTTTGAAAATTGGTAGAAAATTTAGCAAGTTATGGTTATTTAAAAAGTACATGCACCATTAAAACACAATGTTACGAGTGAGCGAGCTGACTGTGACAAGATGGCCGCCAGGTGCGTACGTCGCCCTCCATTGGCCAGCAGCGCGGATAAGACATCTAGCCTTAATTATGTATATCTATTGCCCTAATCACCAGACTCTGTCCACTCGTTCCCAGTCACCAGAGTTCTAATCACCTGCATCTGCACACCCTCATCAAGACACCCTTTATAAACCACCATTCCCTTCACCTCATTGTCTGGTCTCGTCTTGACTGCACGCAACAGATCCCGTGGTACTTACCTGAACTACGCTACCCGTCGTCCATCTCCCGGTATCTATCTGAAGGCCTTCCTCTCCTGTTCAGCATCTGCATACAAACACACAAGTCATTCTCCAGCTAACATCCAGAACTCATCTACATTGTATCCACTCACCTGTGTTTCTCTCGCTTCCCAACTAACCTCTGCAATAAATAATAAAGTCTTATTGCTTGACCCACCATCTCTGTCCCTTCTGTTGCTTGACACATATACAGGTAGCCTAAATCTACAAAATAATATTAAGTCAAATCAACATGTCATGTCTATTTATTTAATTATTTAATATGTAGCCAAAATGTACAGTCACTTGGTCATTTTCACAAAATAACCTCCTCATACAAGACATGCACTGCATCCGAAAGAGCAGTAGGCCTATGTCTGAATATAGGCTATTTGAACAGGCTAAAAGTACCCGAATGACCGACTTTTCCAGTGAGATTCTGAAGTGCACATACGATGGACACTTTACTATCCCACTTTACTAGGCAACTAGGCCACGGGAGAGAAATTGTGAATGGAGTGAAGCGCTGCTACTGACACTGTAAATATGGCGAATGTAATACATCCGGATTTCATTCATACTATATAGAACATACTTTTTAACAGTTTTGAACTGAGTTTCAAACCAATACCTACGATACAGTATGCGATTTGTGGGACACAGCGATGGACTAGAAGCCACAAAACTCACATTTTAATTGTATATTGCAAAACCACCATATACAATGCATTGTAACGGCATATAACAGCCTTGTTGTCATTCAAAATAAATAGGTGTCACTAACCAAGGTCCATAAAAAGACAAACTAGAAGAAAAATTACCATGGTAACTGGATGGCGCTAATATGCACAGGTGGGGCCATGCATCAGAGATGAGCCATCTTTCTCATCTCTACCTCCCTCTCTTCCCTTAATTTCTTCATCTCGCCCAGTGTTCATTCCTCCAGGTCCCAAGTGTGAGCTAGCCTTACATCTCTCACTGTAATGTGCAGGTAACCCAATTCCTCTCTGAAGATGCTTAATTATTTTTTGCATGGGGCAATGGAATGGTAAGTGATACACAGACACGTGGGTTGGAAATGGTGGGTGTGTGTAAATCATACACTCAGTCACATATTCCCTGGTTAATATGTGTGAGGGTACGGCTGCTTTAATTACACTGCCTTTATTTTCTCTCCTCCACTCCCCCGTTGAGCTGTGACTTCCTCATGCTTATTTATGTTTGATTACATTACAACACTGAATTGTAGACACACTGATACACACACACACACACACACACACACACACACACACACACACACACACACACACACACACACACACACACACACACACACACACACATAGTAATGGATAACATTGTGCCAAAAGGTCGCTTTTAATGGTGTAGCTGGGACTGGTGACCAACAGAGAATAAGAAAGAACCTTGTTGTTTGCGGTCAGCATAAAACTGGATTTGCAACCAATCATGCCATAATGTGATTATATTTCTCTGTGAAACAGAATATTCAATTAGAAAAAAATGTAGGGCGGGACTTGATTTTGTCCACTGGGAATTGATCGAATCCCAGTTTTTCCTTTTTGTTATTGGATCATGAATGCCAGAATGGAAACAAGTGGTTTGGGGAAAATAAGCAGGTTTGGTAATGTTAAGGTTTGTCTGTTTTTGCGTAATGCCAGGACTACACTATATTGGGGGTCATTCAGAAGTGGCTTTGTATTCTGATGATTTTTATTTATTTATTATTTTTGTCTGCAAAACAAAAAGGGCTCTGAAAATGTTTTATAAAGGGTTAGTTCACACAAAAATTACAATTCTGTCATTAATTACTCATCCTCATGTCGTTCCAAACCCGTAAGACATTTGTTAAATTGTTTGATAAAGATCTTTTTAATGGAATCTGAGAGCTTTCTGTCCCTCCATTGACAGCCTATATATATACGCAACTACCACTTTCAAACCACAGAAAGGTAAATTAAAGTAATCCATGTGACTCCAGTAGTTTAACCTCAATTTTTGAAGCATCACGAGTCGCAACAACACAATTTGACGTGCGTTCACATTAATAGAATCCCATTATGGAATATAATCACATTATGGAATGATTGGTTGCAAATCCAGTTAATTGCGATCGTGCTTGCGTCAACACAACACGCATGCGTCGTGGTGCTCTTGTGAATGAGCGTTGAAGATTAATATTTGGTAAATGAAGTGGTAAATTAGGGGTTGTCTTGTGCAAACATAGCACTTGCATTGCTTTTTAAACTCAGACTTATCCGCTCCATTTCTGCTTTGAGGCCCTTCCTTCGGGCGCAGGCTGCGCGTACCGCTGGCTAAAAAGAATATATAAAAGATAGTTTGTTCCTTTGGTGGTGTCTGTGTTAAACCAAATTCTTAATTAAGGTATTGAGGTATATTTATACGGGTAGGTGCCTGTAAGCATATGAGAGAATGCATGCTAAATGCGTATAGATATATATTGTAATGGTATTTACTTGGCCTTGTGTCCATGTTTTCTAATGTGTTTTATGTGTTTTATTATGTGATAGATTGTGGATGTATAGTATTGCCAGCGTAAAAGATGAATTTCTATCCAGGAAAACTGAACAAACAATAAGGTTAAACAAACAAACAAAATTAACTTACTTTAATGATGTCTTTACTACCTTTCTGGGGCTTGAAAGTGGTATAGCGTCAATGTCAATGGAGGTACAAAAAGCTTTAATTTGTGTTCTGAAGATAAACAATTAATGACAGATTTTTCATTTTTGGGTGAATTTTCCCTTGAAATGGATTTATATTTTTTACTATCCTTGCTGCCGTTGATATCACAGCTTGTGAAAGTCACTATAATGATGATTTTGGGACCATGTTCCTTCATGTGGTGCCGTCAACTAATCAGAGTAGCATGTCAGGAAGTAATTTAAAAGAAAGTGAAGTAAAAATGTGATTAGTCATGTGACATTTATGAGTTTTGTTTGTTTGATTGGCAAAAGAAAATTCACCAGAATTAAGTGCCCATGAGCAAAGATGGCAGACAGCCAAGGAACTGCCATTGAGATGAATGGGAATGCCAATTGAGAGCTTTCTCAGTATTATAGACCTCCTTGGTGATGTCAGCTGAAAAGGAAAGTCATTTGAAAAACAAAGCAAGTTATTATATTTTTACGAAACGCTAAGAAGACAGATATTGTTTTCTTTGGAATAATATGCGCAGATGATTTGCTCACAATAAGACCAGGGGGCAGGAATTTATTAAAGTAAATGGAGACCTGTTTGATTCATGTTGATTCAAAGAGATGCTTAATGATAAAAATGACTGAATATTGTGAATATCAAAACATTATTACATTCATCTTGATAGCATGAAAATATTTCAGCTGTGTACTTTATGTTTGATCTCTGCATTCACATGTGATTTTCACTCGTGATTAAAACACCCTCAGTTAATGCTGCGAGAATGTCAAGTCTTGTCAACACTGTCATTTGTGGATGGGCTACACTGGCAATGCACGCTTTAATTGGTGTCACATATTAACAACAGAGAACTCTAAACAGGATTCAGACATCAAGAACTCTAGTTCAACACAATTACTGTGGTTAATGGGATCATGAGGGAAGGCCAACTTGTTGCCATCAGCTAAGATAGACACAGTTGAGTTGCCATTCAGAAATGTTTTATTATTAATATTAGTCTCGAGGCCACTTCCAAATCCAGCCCTGTATTTTTCTTTTTAAATAAACTTTTATCATGTAATTATATCATAATATATATGAATAACTGAAATTGCACATACCATATGTCTATATTTTTTCACCGTCAAAAATAGATTTGAGTACAATATTGCAATTCAAAGTGTGTTACTTAGCCAAGATATTTAAAAATAAAATTCACTTCTAGGAATAAAAAAAAGTTAGCAGACACATTTGCAAAACTTCTACAACAAATAGTGAGTTTAATCTTGCTGTTTAGGTTTAACAAACAGTGGCGTTCATGGTTTGTGAAGCTCTGCATATTTTTCCTCTATTTCCCTTGTGTTTTTAAACATTATTCCCTTTTTCTTCCTTCCAACTCTTTTTCATATTTATTTTATTTTTTTACAGAGTCTGTTTTTTTTCATGAACATCTGCTGGCGCTGTTCATGTCTCCCTTTAGAGCCTAGTTTGGAAAAAGAACACATGCATCAAAAACACCTAAACAACACACCCTATGCAATTCACAGGATTAGGGGAAAAACACACAACCTGTAGCCAAACACACTAATGACCTTCAAATAATGACACAATGGGTGTGAAATAGGAAGAATGATACGCTGAGATGTGTGTGTGTGTGTGTGTGTGTGTGAGAGAGAGAGAGAGAGAGAGAGAGAGAGAGTGAGAGAGAGAGACAGACAGATTGCTTGTTTATTCATTTGTGATAATTATTGCATGCAATCAAGCATAGCAATAAATCTTTCCCCTCATAAACACTGCCAACTGTAACTAGAAAATCTGTTAATTGAAAGAAATTCAGATGTTCATCCAAACGTCAGTTAACAATATATAGATACATTAATAATACTACTACTAATAATAATAACAATAATAATATAAACATAAGGAAAAATAGTAATTGATTTGATAAATCACTTTATCACAAAGCAGTTATGGCCATGATAAAGGGGGATCAAATTTAAATTAAATTCAACTTTAAAAATATAGGCATAATTGTCACCATCATTGATTTACATGCAATAATTACAGAGCATAGACTACAAACAAAACAAACTGTGACAGATAAACAGTAAGAATAACAAATACGGTGCTCTTAGTCTTATATAATACGTAAAAGCGAAAAAAAAAAAGACTTATAAAGAGTTAAAAATATATGAAAGGGCATTTCACACACAGCTCTTATACATTTCCCCGAAATCCACAGATGACAGGGACAATAATGTGAGATCATATTCAAAGTGGGCTACATGATTCTGTGATTTAAAATAATAATTATACTCAGATGTAAACTCTGATGTACACTGGCTTTACAGCTACCGCACAGTGCGCGCACCCGAGAACGTACGCACTCCCGTCCCCCGTCATTCATTTAACCCGGACGTGAAGCTGCTCCATAGAAAAATATCCGATACGGTAAAACAGCTTACCTTCATAAAAAGGTAAGTGTATAAACACAAACACACCACAACACAGCAGGGGATGTCATGTATTTCTGTTTTAGCCTTCGATTAGCTTCGTAAGAGTGAAGAGAGCGCGTTTAGAGGATCTGTGTCGGTAATATTTGAGCTTGTTTCAGGCTGCTGTTGCAGTGCTAACTAGCTTAGCCTCTTGTTGCGCTTGCCAGCCTTATTACTTTATGACTCTTATATAACACAAAATCAGCTATCTAACGTGATTTTAGCAGCACGCTTTTTGGTGTCTTGGAAGTTAACCATTTTAATCTACGAACGACTGAGGGTTTGTAGTCATATTAGTGATTCTTTTGACAACTGTCATGTTATCAATGAGCAGACTGGCTCTTCCACCTGCTTCAGGTTGTTGTGTTTAGTTTATTTATGTTTACTAAATATGTTTTGCACGGGCATTTGTGATGCCATACGCCCAGAGTGGCTTTGAAAGATGTGTTTTAGGTGATGGTGCCCTGTCATATTCAATGCAGTACTTGAGTATTGTTGTAAATGTTTGTAGCAGAGGCCTGGGTATCAGTGACACAAGCCCTGCGAAATACTGATCCCGCATTGCCTGTGAATGGAAGGATCTTGCCGCGCACGCGCCCTCTACACCGCCCGCATCCTGCCAGATAGTGGGAAGTGTTTGTGCGCATGCAGGGGCGCTCTTTGCCAGAAACCGAGCCGTGTTCAGGATCGCGTTCACGCAGACGTGTTGAATGGGTTGCTGCATTGCAGGAATTAGGCACACAGCTGACAAGTTGGTGTGCCCGTGGCGGTTGTGAAGCGGAACGGTGCCTAGGTGCTCATGTATGGTTTGAGGGGGTGGTTTCAGATCAGCTCTGGGTCCCCAGCTGGTCATTTTAATCGGGAAGAATGTGATGTTATGTTGAGTTCGTAGGAACACACTTCACTTTAACACATCAGAGCTGGAGAAACCCCCAGTGTTGTACACGCACCTGTGTCACATCTAATGTGACTAACCATATGTCAACTGGCATGGAAGAAATCTGCTCAAAAACACCTGCTCTGCCACTTTGGGGGTGTAAATGTGCAGCTCAGGTGGTTGTTGTCATTATGGAACCTGATTGCTTTTACTGGATATAGAAATTGTGTTAGTTTGATATCTTTCATAATTAAAATCTATATTTATGTTTTATGTAAACATACGTTTTGGGTCAGTAAAAAAAGAAAGTTTACTCGTATTCAGTTGAAGTCACTGAAGAGTTCTATTTCAAATAAATCCATTTTTTTTCTGTTCATCAAAGAATTCTAGAAAAATGTATCTAATGTACCATAAAAATATTAAACCGGACATCTGGCTACATTGATGATAGTGGTGATGATGATGATGATGATAATAACGGCAATAATAATAAATGTTTCTTGAGCGTCAAATCAACATGAGAATGATTTCTGAAGGATCATGTGACACCGATGACTGGATTAATGATGCTGAAAATACAGATTTGACATCACAGGAACATGTGATGAAGTGATGGATGTCACAATATTTTCTCATAATTTGCATAAAGTTCAACATTTGATTTGATTCTTGCTCTGTGTTGTCAATCCAGTGCCGTTCATCTCCCATAGAGAAGGAATGCCCTCTCACTTTTGGCTAGTGGCTTCATATACAGTTACAGAGAGCAATTCTTGAGTGTGTTGGAGAGATGGAGACACAGATTGTGTGAGAATGCTCGGCTAATGCGGTTCTACATGTTTTTCTAATCAGTCTGATGCCCAGTTCTTTACCCAGTGATGAAATAATAATGAAAGTGAAATAGTGGAACTCCTCTGAGTATACTGTTCTTTTTAAACATGTCAAACTTCTCCCATCTGTTGTTGCACACACTTTTTGTATTTCCCTATTTATTCTGGCATTTTTAGCATATGTCCTGAAACCTGAAAGAGTCTGACCCACTTCCCACTGTTTTAAGAATTTTAAAGAGCTCTAGTCTGTCTATTCTAGACTTATATTCATGTTCTGCATTGTATTTCCTTTTATACAGTAGCACAATGAAGCGCACTTGTATTTGCATCTTTAAATCTATTTTGAATAATTCTGCAGATTTTATCCCTAAAAAGTTGGCTCATTTGAGCATTCCCTGGCATTTAAAATAGCATTCATGCTACTAGATTTTTCTTTTCTTGATCAGCTCAAATCCCTCTGAATCTTTACATGTCAATTTTGTTTACACTAATAACACTCTTAAATCTGTGGCTGTTATGGATTATGATGTGTCTGACAGGGGTTGCTCAGCAGGTGTGTCAGAAATGACAGATTATTTGCCGTAACTATCAGCTGTGTAAAATGGGGCTGATGGTGCGTCTCTGAATAAACTCTTGCATTAGGCGCTGATTAAAGTCCAGTGTAAATGTGATGCTTTCTTTCATTGCGGAGAGATTTACTACCGCAACTCCGGCTTGGCAGTTTCCGCTATTCGAAAATAAAGTAATCCATCAATTAGTCAGCAGCTCCATCAAAGCCAAGATATTACGCACCAAATTGCCTCGAATGATGAACAGTTGTAATTTATGAACAAACCCGAGACCAGGCGGCAGGCTGCGAATGAGAGAGATTGCTGTGCTGAAATATTCAGATTGTTATTATAATTTTTTTAAAAAGCTGTTGTTTTTAAATAATCAGTAATGTTAACAGTAGTAAATGGCTTGCTTGGGTGGAATAAACATGGATCGTTATTTGTTTAATAAGTCCTTGATAAAGTGTTTGTTTATATTTACCCAATGAACATCCACATATTTACAATGTCTGAATCGTATGCTAAAAGACAGCTGGTGCCCTTGAGAGAGGAAGTAGTATAGAACACAACAAACTGACAACTTGGCAGAACAGTATGTGAACTGGCAGGTGGAGCTGCATTAATTTTAAGGCATCAGGTTTTGACTTTCTGTATTTCTTGATAAATGTTGAATATTTCATCATTATTGTAGTTGGTTGTAGGGGTGGGTATTTGACACACATTTCACAATTCGATTTTGATTCACAAGCTTGCGGTTCAGTGCCAATTTCTATTCAGTTCGATTTAGGGCTGCCACTAATGACTATTTTTATATCGATTAATCTATCGACTAATTTATCACAATAATTTTCAACAATTTGACTTAAAAACATTTAATTTACGTTGGCCTTCAGTAGTGTAGGCTACTATAAAAAAGTATAAATGTAAACAAGCCCTTGACAAAATGTAAAACTAAAAGAGTACAAATGTAAAAAGGTAAAAATTTGTAAACCAACAAAAAAAGAGAATATCAGCAAGTACTTTTTATATAGAATAGTGTTGTCACGATACCTAAATTAGGACTTTGATGCGATACCAGACTAAAATGCCTCAATACCGATACTGAATCGATACCATGGCAAAAAAACAGTAAAAGTCATTGAATGATATGACAGAACTTACTATTCATTGTTTTATCAAAAAAAAAGTAAACCCTAAAAACTCACTTGGCCGGCATGTTCCTGCCCTGCTTCACACAGAATGTTAGGTCCGGCCCTTTAAGAGCTGCAAGGACCAAATTCATTGTAACATATCCGATTTCTCATTCAACTCTGTATACATTCACTAAAGACATATCCGACTGCGTTTACCTGAATACTCGCCAGGACGTGCATTTTTACATATTTTTGACCATTCAAACCCAATAATCTCTGAAATTGATGTTGCGATCTGTCTGAGTGAAAGGTGTGCATGCGCTTCAGGTCAGAGTCCGGCAGCGTTCGATTAGTAGTTTGATTCGATATTGATTATTTGGGATATGTATCAGGTATACATGGCAAATTTTCTCAAGGGGATAAAAAAAATCTCAACTGATGCTTTAAAATATACAGGGAACCCCATTTGATGCATTACTATAATATAAATAGGGGTGTAAAGATGCACTCATGTCACGATTCGATACAAATCACGATACTAAACTCAGCCAAAATAAAGAAAAGGGTTTATTGTTATTATTATTATTAATAATAAAACTATATTATTTTTTTTATTATCAGGACCCACAAATATTCCTCATTACAAGCTGTTTAATTGACGTCTTTCTGTGATTGAAACTTTGATTGAACTATTTCATGAAAGAGTGAAGAAAGTGTCTCTCTCAGTTTGGTACTCACGAAGCGCAACAACACGCATAAGCGTGACCACGTGTCTCACAGCGCGCGAATATTCACACAAAATTATATCAAAATGCCTGTCTTGTCGTATATCATCGTAAACATAGTCGGTTATGTCGTTAACGTAAACATGAAATCTGCCAGTCACCACCGTCTTGTATTATTATCTGAACATGCAATATGTCAAAAGAAAGAACAGACCCTCTGTTTTATTCTAGTTTCATACATTCTTTATTTTAATCAACACTTGAATGTTGAAAGTTAAAGCAACATTTTGAGCATAAATCTGAGAAAATAACATTTTTATAAAAGACTATGTCCGGATGGGATTCAGAGCAATGATCCAAACACAGATGAGTAGATAGAGTCCATCAACACCCCCAAAGCTTCACAGTCCTATAGCTCCTGTCCTGGGTCGACATTTCATTCAGTAAAATTAGGCAGGTTTGATTTATATGCTGTTTAATGTTGATGATCGCGTTATTTTACATATGCATCTGCTTACATGTGATATCGTTTCTGCTTCTTCGCCACTGTTTTGATCAGGAGATTCTGTACTCGTTCAGGAGATGTGCAATAGTGTCCCCTACCACATAACAGTGAAAACACGGAAAGCCGGAACATATTAAGGTTAATCTATATTTAAATGCAGTGACATAATTTTATGCAGACTATGCAGTGATATTTTACATTTGATTACTATTTTTGTACCTGACAATCTAGTTTAGACCTACATGAAAATAACTCTTTATTTAATTTGTATATGTTTGTTCTGCTGTATTTATTTGCGCTTTTGCTTGTAATTTGATTATTTGTTCTTATTTTATTACTGACTGTCTTAAACAATATTTAAAATGTATGAGTTAGGATATTAGTTTTAGAGTCATAACCTTATTTATTAAGATTACATGGCTCAAAAAGATTTTTTTCTTTTCTTCTTGAAAGCAACAAAATCCGGAGAAACAACTCAAGCAAAGCCAGACTCTGTTGTGTTGTAAATAGTAGGGATGGGAATTTTTGTCAATTTCTCATTTCGATCATCGATAGGTCTCAAAAACGAGTACTCGAGTAAGTGGGTGCGGGGCTTGTGTGGGGGGGCGGGGCGTCTCCGTCATGGAGATATGAAACTATTTTTAGAGTGTTACGAAAATGAATGTTGATAAATACAAACATCACATGTCTATGAAAACATGAACATGACTAAATAACTAATAAAAAATAATAAAATAATAAATAATATATAATAAAAAATAATAATAAAAAATAACTGCTAGATTATGATGCATAAATGTTTTTTTTTAAAAGAAACGATCATCGTTTTCATGATCGATCGTCGCTGTCACGTTCTAGTACTCGAGTACTCGATCACTGTTGCCCATCCCTAGTAAATAGTTGTGATTTGATAAATAAATATAAACATTTTTTTTTTCTTCACATTTATGTGCACTTGTCATTTCAGCTCTCTCTAGAAATGCACCGATAGAATCAACCGCCTATACTGCGCGACGCGTCTTTGACAACACCAAATATCCGCTCCGTGACACTAGTAGTTTCGGGAGGTCTATCCACCCCCCCCACCCCGAAAAAAATCCGTGAGGAAACACTGGGAGGTGTGCTACTAAATTCTGTTCATTCATCAGCTGAAAACAGCAGACCAAAAGATAAACCGATATCGATTCTTAAATCTCAAAAATTTATCAAAGCGAGAATCGATTGAAATAGAGACATTAATATTTTAAACCACGGCCTAATTGTTTGAATATGAATTTTAACGAATTTATTTTTTCCCAGGTATTATAGACCTCATTGAGTAACAGTGGTAGGGTGTTATGGGTAACAGAAAGCATGCCGTGTACCCATTACTGTAGGAGCTTACTGATAATAGTCTCTCTCTTTTTCTTGTATTTCAGCTGAAGTGGGTCATTCAGAAGTTTAATTAAGCCTGGTTTTTATTTAGTGTGTTGTTTTCGAGGTTAACTGTTGTAAGATGACACGTGAGATTTGACAGTTTATGAAGAGAGGGGCCAGTTCTAGAGTGTGCACATGTTAAAGTTATGGGATTGAAGAAGGTGTCAGGATGTGGGGGGGAGAGAATAGGCTAATTTTTCACATAGACAGTTGCACTGAGGACACGTAGTGGTGATTGAATTCGTTTACATGAGAATATGGAAATTGGGGTCGCAAATGCTTGCGTGAGCTTCCATAACTGCTCAAATATTTTCCTGCTCCTCATCCAAGTGTGTGAGCTGTGTCTGTGCACACATCAGCGTCCGGTTATATTTAGATGCAAGTCACAGAAAGGTATGAACTGGATCTGAGTATGTGTCTGTGTGCTTTGACTTATTGTGCCAGTATTTGAATTTCAATCTCTGTAATGAATATTTCCATCTTTCTTATAGAGACACTCTAGAATACAGTTTCTTCCTGTCTCCCACGCTTTCCTTGCCTTCTGAATTCTTGTTGCCCTCATTAGTATTCATGTAGACCTAATGCACTGAAAACATAAACAGATTGGACTGTAGTTTACCATCTCTGTCTCTTTTTTTTTTAATCTCTGAAGTTCAATTGCAACTTTAGTCAAGGTTACTTGCACTGAAGGTGTGATGTAATATTTTTTTTGTTGCTTCACATTGTTGTTGCAGCCTCCACCATTATTTCTAGTTGACTTATCGGTTGTAAAAAAAAAGTCCAATAAAATGTTTACTTGGGCTTGTATGTTTTTTTCCTTCGATGTCCCACTGATATTGTTTTTTGGTATATTTGGGATAAGTTCCATCCCCAATCAAATACGCACCCTGGGCTGGAGTAGGGTCCATTTTCAGCCCGGGATTTGAATGCCCAAGACCCCCAAATCTTTTGTTTTTACTCATGTTTCAACAGGAATATGCTAAATAACAAATAAAATGCTAAAGCTTTTAAGCAAACTTTCTACAGTTAAACTTATAAATAGGCACAGCTGAAAAATACTGCACACACACATAAAAAGTCTAATACATTCAAATAAATATCAGACTGCTGTATATAGATTCGACTAAGCTCCTCTATAAAATGTCTTGTTACACCGCTGTATAAACCTTGATATAGTCTTGATGGCTTTTTTTTATTTGGTAGGGAGGATTGATTGCCTCACAAAAATGTTCATTTTTAAAACATTGACAGAGAATTCAAGAAAGAACATATTGTATATAAACCTTGCATCTAGACTTTTATTTTACAACTATTATCTGTTCTGTCCATGATAGATAGGCCTGTGCAGATTCACTCTTTTTCTCTGGTGTGTGAGTGTGAGAGTGAGCATGTATGCTCTCTGCCAAGTGACATGAGAAAACAACACTTTTTAGTGCATAGCATAAACTGATGCGCTGTGCTTGTGTGATTAGTAACTTAAATTATCAGTCAAGCAATAATGTAACATGCATGCATTTTCCTTGGGTGTGTGTGTGAAGTACAGAGGAGGAGTAGTCATGTGGCTCGCCTTACTGCATGCGTAATATTTATATACACACCATAATAATATTTATTATTTGATAAGAGCTGTGCATAGGCAAATTAAAGGATTTTGCCTTTAGAAATGCCTGCGATTTTCCACTTTCATTGCGTCTCTCATTGAAAATCAACTACACACTTACGCTGTCCACCTCCCGCGTGAAACTGCTTTTATATCAAAGTTGTACTACCGGCCCAATTTATGAGCGGCCCACCGGTAATTCTCCATATTCTCTTGATGGTCACTCTGGGCCAGAACACACCACTCTTCTGGATTGCTTGAAAATTAAAGGCAGGTGTGTTTGATTAGTGGCGGAACTCATCTCTACAGGACTGTGGCCCTCCAGGACCGAAGTTGCCAATTCCTGATGTATGATGAATGATGATGAGATGAACTTTCAAAAAGTGGCTCCGTTGATCTGGTTATCTGATTTCACTTTTATTTCTGCAGATGAAGGAATATCTTGTTTCTCATGTCCTTTTAAACACATTTCAGTTCAAAAGCTTGTACCTTCTGTTTTCTGTGAGAATGAGATGATGGTATAAAGCAGGGGTGGCGAACTCCGGGCCTGGAGGGCCACTGTCCTGCAGAGTTCAGCTCCAACCCTGATAAAACTCACCTGCCTTTTAGCTTTCTAGTAACCCTTCAGACCATGATTAGCTTGTTCAGGTGTGTTTGATTAGGGTTGAAGCAAAACTATGCAGGACAGTGGCCCTCCAGGACCGGAGTTCGCCACCCCTGGTATAAAGGAAGGTTGGATATTATTTTTTAAAGCCATTTGTGATGGACAGAAAAGGAGGCTGCCAGAGGGGAAGCATTGGGAGTATGAATCGGCTGTTGGACTATTTGATAGAAGTAGCGGCTCCCGGCCATTCATTTAGGTAGGGCAGATTCTGGGTTTTGGCGCTAGTTTATAATAACCGTTTTGTAAATGTTATATTCTAATCGCTGAACACATCAGACACACTTTTGACAGAATCAGACTTTATTACACATGACAAACGCATAGAATGCCATCTTAGAATTTCCTAGTATTTATTGCGTCTGAATGTTGTTTTAGAATATTACAAGTTGTACAAGAGGAAATCAAAGTCATGTCTATTCTCAGAACAAACATAAAACAAACACAACAGAACTACTCTATGAAATTATTCACATGAGCATTTTTCAATTAAAGGATTTATAATCTCATTAAATTGATACGCTACTCCACTTAGGAAGAACAGACATGCAAACTAGTTACTGACCTGATGCAGACACACAGCTGAAGTGGACTGATATCGTCTTGGCCTGGAGGTTTACGTGAGGTCACGTGCAAGATACTGATTGGTCAATCAGTCAATAGACTTGCTCCTCTCTAGAGTAAATTTTTCTGGCTGACTAATGAGTTTATGGACACTGGATATGTTTTTTTTCTGAGGTAGGCTAAATGTGACGTTACATGACATTTTTTACAAGCTGTTTTACTGATGCATTTCCGCGTTTGAAACACTGATTGAGCGAGTCCATGTGACATGATACGGGTTTCAGTAAGTTGTGCTGTGTCTTTTAACACACGCTCAGATGTTCATTCATGTTTATTTTGCGCTGTAACTGATATTAAGTATTATGGCGGAAGAAAAGATCCATTCACGTGCGCTGCGTGCGGCCGCTTCTCTAGAGCTGAGCTGCGCCAAAGTGATCTCACGCCACAGCGCCAAACGGTATTTGTTTTTGAATTTCGTAATAAAATAGACGTAATTTGAAATCTGAGACTTTATTTTATATCAATAGCAACAAAGCACAAAGAGTATTGCTATTTAATGGATGTGAGGCACACTGCAATGTTCCGTTCATTCATTAACTGAAAACCTCTTCTCCATTTTGAATATCTTGCACTTGCAATATTCAAAAGCGCACAGTACCGATACGGCAGCTGCTGTATCGATACACGCATCGTCAGGAGTTCATGACGATGTATCGTTGTATCGATATTCTGAGCACAGCCCTAGCGCACGTGCCCGTAGGATCAATTGATTAACGGAAATTGGTGGTCTTCTTTTTAATATGTGCAGCGCTGCCTTCCCGGAATGCTTTACGGGCGCGTTTAAGTTGCTTGACGTCACCGATAGGAAAAAGTGGAGTGCAGCGTGCACGGACAAGTAGATCTGCACACTGATGAAATTAACGTGGTGCGGCAAAATTGATTAAATGAACACGGCAAAAAAATTGACCAATCAGAATTTTGGTTGAGCCAGTACGTATCGACTAATTATCGACGAGTCGACTGGGAAATTACAGCCCTACTCACTACTTGAAGACGGCATTTTGTATTGTTTTGCGTTTTTTTTTCCGTTTTTTTTTCCGTAACGCATTCATTAATACGTATCAGACTCAGTGTGCAAGGTCTCGGTGCGTGGCGAATTTTTCGGACCATGAATACAAAAAAACGCATGCAAAAATGTCAGAACTCACTGTGCAAAGGCCTTTAGAGAACGGCTTGCCCCACCTAGTATCATAAATACATGCCTGCCGAATCCATGCGCTACATTTTAGTATAGCCTATCCTGCTGAAAAAATATTTGTTGCAGAATGCTGAACACATTTATTAATTCAGTGTATATAGAGGTCTATGTTTGGATGAATATTTGCCCATACAGACGAGCCGCGGCTGTTTGATATTCAAGCAACCATTGATTTAGATTCTAGCTCACTAATGGACACACACACACACACACACACACACACACACACACACACACACACACACACACACACACACACACACACACACACACACACACACACACACACAAATCAGATATTTGTACAAGACATTTAAAGCTGTGTTAAAAAAAAAAGCAGTTGCCTTACTGTCCAGACAGTCATTGACTTGTTGGGCAACATTTTTGAATGAAGGCACCAGACTGCTTTCCCAGGCACCGTAGTGTCACGTGTAATGATCTAAAACACATTGAAGTGAGCTTTAGAAATTTCCAAGGGAATTTATTTAATGACTTCAATGCTCCTTTGTCGGTAGAAATTTAATCAAGCGTTGAAAACAAAAATAGAAAATTGATGTTCATAAATGAATTTACTACTTTTAACCGCTCCAACAGACGCCATTTTTATTCCTTTTTTTCTTTTTTAAACCAACAACTGACTCACACACATAGGATATCAAAGATCTATGCTGCCTTCACAAATCGTCCAGATGGTGGCATCTTAGTAGACGGGGTGGATTCAGACATGCCTTCATATCATAGAAAACTCAGTATATTCTGCATGTTTCAAACACAGACTAGTAGTAGTATATTTCAGTCTGCAGAGCAAGGAGAGGTAAGAAAAGAAGGAAATCATGTTTGTATTAGTAGAATGATTTGGGGCAGAAAAATGTCTCTGTCTCTCTCTCTCTCTCTCTCTCTCTCTCTTTCTCTATTTCTACAATCTGGTTTGTTTCCTCACTTGGTAATGAGCTTGATGAATATTCATGAGGCAGAGCTGTTTACAGCATGTAGATCAGGATTCCTGTGAAACTGATGTGCTGGAGTGCATGATGGTGCAGATTAATTATTTGATATAAAAGCTGAAATGCATCCATCAGTGACCTGCTTGGTCACAATAATGGCTCAGAGTATGCTTTTGCTGAACTTTGACACAAGCCTTTGTGTCCTCCGTAGATCAAAATATGTAATAATAACCAATATTAGTGAATATGCTAAATAGTCCCGGCCTCCACTGTCACACCAGCCCGAACTACCTGACGCACTGTCAACTGTAGTAAACAATAATCGCAACTTAATATTTTGGTTTAATTCAGCCATATATGTAACTGTGTCAATGTATCAGAATGGTAATGCGTTATGTATTATGATTAGCCTTTGGCTTGACTACGGTATCAAACAACTAATAATGTGTTGCTAATGTTACACAAACCATGATCCCGTTTGACATCCCAGAGTCAGACAGCTGCCTTCTAAAAAGCAGTGCTTTGAACATCAAGAAAAACCCCGCCCCGCACATTGACGGGATTGGTTACATGTTTGTAATGGTAGGAAACCGGCGGTTTCAAACTGTGTTTTTGAGACTGTCTTTGGTTCAGCGGTGGTGTTGACTTATGAATTTGCACATGGTTTGCCTTAAAGCATATTAAAAACCCCACATAGACATATAAACTACATTTACAAACTTGATTTTCACCACAGGGGAAATGTATTATTAATTATTATTATATAACAACAATAATAAAGGGTGCTCCAATCATGTTTTTTGGGGCAGATCACAGATTACTGATCACTGAAAGCAGTATTGGCAGATACTGATCACCAAAATAAATAATACTGCATGATAAACAAAAGGCTTCAAATGGAACCAATATAGCTGTTCTTTAGGGATGCACCGAAATGAAAATTCTTGGCCAAAACCGAAAAAGAGGAAACCAAGGCCGAAAGCCGAAAACCGAAACACCGAAAGAAATTATGCCAATTATTAGTACCATTGCATTTATGGCTATGACTGTGTACTAACTTTACTAAAATCAAGGCATTGCAATTGCATACATTAATATTAAAGTTTCAAAGAATAAATCAATTACAAGTTATGCCAATATTTATTTAGCACATTGCAACAATGCACAGTATAAAATAAAATTCAAACTAAAATGTTTAACTTGACCCCACTCATTTGTACATTAAATAATAATGTACAGGCCTACAGAAAGGTTTTTAAATTAAATGTTCTCTCATAAAAACAAAGTGCATTTAGGTCTAGCGCATTTAAAAATTTTCTCTGTAGGACTACTACAAGAAAGTGCATTCAGAACAAGTGCAACTGCTTAAGGATACAACTATTTTCTCTGTAGGCCTTCAACATAATAGTGTATCAAAGCAAAGACTGCCATAGCCCATATGTTAACTGTAGAATAGGGGTGTAACGGTACACAAAACTGACGGCTTGGTACAGCAGTTTTACAAAATGGCTTTTAATTTATTTTTATTGGTTTACTGAAAAAAAAAAAGTATCTGTCCTTAAATTAATTAAATTATAACTAAAAGTTTATTGAAGATATTTCTGTAAACTATATAGGGAGCCCTTACTTGCACATTAATATTAAAGGTTAACAACAGAGCCCAAACTATTAGCCTAAATTCATTTGCTATGTATTTTTAGGTCTAATAATCAACACTCAAATAACATAGTACACAAACATGTACACTTCACATAAGGCAGTTTTTGCAATAACTTCTAAATCTAATTATAAAATAGTTTTTTTTCCAATTCGTTGTTGAAATATAATCATTTAAACACAGTGTCTGTCATTTTATTTAAACATAAATGAAATAATCAAGATATCATTAACAGGTTAAGTAGAATATAATGAATATAACGGCTAATATAGGTCATATATTTAGTGAAAGAGTTGATTTTTCTTGTGAACTAACAGCTGAGGACACTGAGGTGCCTGAGGTAAATGTGATGCTACATGACCGTTTAGTTTACAGCAGTTATATTTAGGTCTTTCTGCCGTTGAAACACTGACTGAGCGATTACACCACATATGATACGTGACGGTAAGTTGTAATGTATCCTCAACACACCTTAGATGTTCATTCATGTTTATTCTTAAGGAAGAGATGATCG